>NC_142589.1:33703595-34025095 GCF_965207765.1 Zootoca vivipara
TTCTTCTTCTACATATAATATATTCCACTTTCAATGCTCTAATGCTTGCAGAATAACTAAAATAGAGCCAAACAATGGTGAAAATGACAAAACTACTCAGCACACCAAATAAAAATAAGAGAGCTTAGGAAATAAGTTTGATGGCTATTTTGTGCCACTGAAGGCACGTCCAAATGGGAAGCCTTGCTCCTGGTGCATAAAATATTGTGACAAAGGGACCAAGATAACACGCCAGAGAAAGGAGATTCATATTTTAGATGCCACCACAGAAAAGGCCCTCTTTCTGGTAGCTGCTTGCCTGACTTCTGAAGGTGAGAGAAACCAAGGAAAGATAGTCTTAATGAATCTACTTAGTTGGGGCCAGATGCTTCTGTTGCAACATGCTCTGTGATTTCATAACAGTGTGGTGGTGGTGGTGATGGATACTATCCTACATAATTTTGATAGAGACATTTTGCCCTGGATCCCATGTGCTGTGCTCAGCAAGCATGTGGACTCCCGCTGCTGAATGTCTCCTGCTTCTGTAACGGGTCCAGTTCAGAAAGCAGCGACTTACCGTAAATATTGAGCATCATTAACAACCAGGACTATTCAAGAGCAGCTGTTCATGATTGTTTCCCAACGTTGGGCAAAACAACAAAGCTTTAAAGCACAGCACTTGGGGGAATTTATGAGATCCTATTTACCAGCTCGGGCAGAAGTCCAGCAAAGAGTGGGGGACTGATGATTAAAACTGCATTTTCTTTGTTGATCTTTAGTACTTCATAACTGCTTTCCTCATTCGGCTCCAGTTTTTGTGACTATTCCATGCCATGTATATTTAAGCATCATCTGGGGGAAGTAGAGCACCCTTCCATAGAAGACCATATGCAAGAGTTCCTCTGGAGCGTTTACTTTTCTACCCAATGCACAGTTCCTATACCCTGAATCACTGTTGGTATGCACAATTAAATAAGCCCATAGACCCTAGAAGAAAATGTCAAACTGGGAAGAGACATCTGATGCAAGAGCTTTATATCAGAGCTTCTCCAGTTGGTCTGTTTATTGAGCATTCATCCTGATTCCCTTACACAAAGCTTGTGTGGTTAGACTATGTCTGGTCCTTATTGAACTTTCATTCCAATTTGTTTGCGGGCTGGTTATGTGACAATGAGCTTTCATCCTTAGTTGTTTGTGGGATGCCTATACATCACCCTGCATTTCAGTGCATTTTTGCATAACTCTCCTAACAGCAAAAAAAATCTGTTGTAGTTTTTAAAAGCAGATTTGTTATGTTAGCTTGACCGAGGGCTTCCACCTTTTCAATGCACACTTTACATTACCATTTACATTTTTGTACACATTACTTGGCAGAAGAATGACATGGTAAAATTCAGAGAAGTGCAAGTTTTAAAGTATGGCAGTGTTTTCATTTGTGTTTTGCTTTGTAAACTGAAAGTTAGGTAGACTTGCTTTTGAATGTGAGCCAAAACTTCTCCCCCATCTCCAGCAGACTCTCACGCTAGATTGGATTTTTGGGTTGAACCACCAGAGCTCCTGCATTTGTAAGTTTGTAGTTCCAGATGATGGCTTTTCTCCTCAGAAGTTTTGAACTTTTTTGCTGCAAAAATTCACAGGCACCAATTCGCATTCAACTTCAGCTTCATCTATGCAACTGAATGTTTGACTACTGCCTGCTTGTAATGACTCTTCAGTGCAGCCCAGTGCTATTAAAGCAAAAAGGGGATTTGGGGCACAAATTTCAGTGGCCATGCCTGCAATTTGTTCCAAGCACCGTACATGCTGTCCGGTTGCCAAATTCATTTTAAACACGGCAGGAGATGTTTGGGAAATTCATTAACAGCTGAGAAACCATTCACAAACTAAGGAAGTAGGGCAACGTAAGTATTTCTTATGACTTCCCCCTTTGGTGCTTTCTGACTGGTGCCTGGTGAACTTTAGCAGTAGCAGGAAGAATGATTAGCATAGATTGCAAAGTGATGCTTTCTTGGAGAATGCCCCCATGTCTTTTTCCACTGACAGGAACAATCAGTGCTTTATAATGTACCACAATAAACCCAGTGCGTGTTAGCAAGTAAGGTGCTTTTGCAAAGAACAACACCCTTGAAATGTTTATTATTGTTCCCCCTTCACTCCCCCCGTCTCCCGGCCCCGTGTACGAGTGATGTTCTGTGAGGTTGGGTTGACTTTTCATCTGGTCTGCATGCTGCCAGGATGGATGAGAAAGATTCAAGTGATGTCAGATCTGAAAACCCAGAAACCTGTAGACAGGTTCTGTGTGAGCATTGATGCCTCTGGCAACTGGTTCCAAGGCAGAGCATATGTTGAGCGCCTGAGGTTTTAATAAGCTGTGTCGATGTCTGAACAGCACGTAAAGAGCATGGAAGATGACAGGCTGACCCAGTCATTTTCATTAATTGGAATCAAGCTATTTTTCTCTCTCTTTTTTACATCTGGACGGGATGGTGCTGTAGAAAGCTAAATGGCTTATTTCCATGGTCTTGGAGTAATAATTTTGCAGAGTGACAAATGATGCAATCCTTTGAAGACTTACTTGAGAGTAAGCTAAATTGAACTCAGTGTGACTTGCAGCCAAGTAAACAAGCATAAGATGGAATTTATTATTGTCTTCACCATTGCTTTGCTTAATGCCAAAACCTAAGCAGTTTACAAAGTATAACAACCAATTACACAATTGTTTACATATAAAATCTATCATTAAAATACACAAAAATCCCATTACATCATAAAAAACATGCATAATTAAAATAATGAAACAACCCCATAAAAATAACACAGTGATTAAAACATAGAACTTGGGCCATGGGAGCAAGGAATGTGGCGAACTTAACCAGTTTTCATGTATTGATTTCAGTGTGTAGGGGAAATCAATTTTTCCTATTACCTAATCCAAAATTGTGGGGACAGAGTGTGAAACCCTAAAACAGTCCTCTCCCCTCCACTGCAGCTTTGAACAGTTGAGGAATGCACCAATAGGCTAGTAGCCAGAAATTGTTACCATGTGATGATGGTAAGGATGTGGATATATCTCTATCAATCTATCTACAGTGTTTGTGTGTGTGTGCCACATTACATCATAAGTCAATGCAAAGCTTCAGATCCCTCATTGTTCCTGCTTTGTGCCCAGCCCATGCAGACAGAGGTCCTTACACGTAAGTAAGAAAGAGATCTTTATTCAGGCAACGACCAGCCCCACCCTACATAACTGATCATATGATGTGGCATGTGCACACCATTTAAATGGCAATGCCCATCAACTTTGGGGGGCTGGCCCCCTCAAATACTTTACTGGTGGGGGGCAAAGGGACCTCATCCCCTAGGAGTTGGCTCCTATGCAAGCAACAGTACAGGCTTGGCAGTAGTCACATAGTTCCAGGAGTCTTGATGCAGGTGTTCAGGAATCAGGCAAGACATTAAGGATTGAGCAGAAGCACTGAAGATGTCCCAACAGAAGCAACAAATATGTCCCAACAGTTTTCGCAATGCAAATTTCAATGTGTGGCTGTGCTTGTATTGTTTCACAAAATTAGGTAGACTTGCCTTTAAATGCAAACTGAGTGGTGTTTGTCTCCCATCCCCAGTCACAGGTTAGTTGCTCCTGCCCTACATGAGTAGTAGTAGTAGTAGTAGTTGTTGTTGTTGTTGTTGTTTTGTATCGTATCCCAACCTTTCCCCAGACCAAAACTCAGGGCAACTTACAAAAACTTATAGAGTAAAATCATATGAAAGACCTATGAAAACATTCAGGAAGTTCAAAAACACTAGCCCAGTGGGGCATATAGGTAAATATGCATTTGGTTTCAGACTAATAGTGCAATCCTAATGAGGTCTACTCAAAAAGTAAGTTCCATTGAGAACAACAGAGCTTACTCCCAGGTAGGTAGGGTTAGGATTCCAACCTTACAGAGTGTACACATTGTACACTGATCACAGTTGCAGCACATGATTTCCTCCAAAGAATCCTGGGAACTGTAGTTTGCTTGAGGTTCTGGGACTTGTAGCTCTGTTAGGACTAAACTACGGTTCCCAGGATTCTTTTGAGAAAGTCATATGATTCAAGTGTGCTTTCGATGTATGGTGTGCACTCAGTCTTAGTTCCTTCAAGTCAAAATGTGTAGATCAGATGAGTTCCTATTGAAGTCTGCCAAGATCCCATTCCTCAAGCATCCTTGCAGAATCCTTTGCATCTCACAAAGATCCCATGGAACGTACTCAGGATGAGTTGATGTGTAATTTGTTCCCCAGAGATGCAAAGTTTGAAAGACCCAGAAACTCTTGAGAGATCAGTTCTATACATGTCACAAAAGCGCACATGTGCATGGATTTCACTTTGGAGCCCTTTCAAAACCAACATGAAGAAATGTGACCTCAAACTCTGCCTCTCTCCTCTCTGCATCCTCTTCTTCATTTGCCATGCACTATTAAAATGACAGTTGTCGCCCGTGTGAAGATTAGAAGATCCACGTTGGCCATGGCATATGCTTTGAAGGAATGTTGCCCCAGGCATTCATCATCCAACCTACAGGGATAACAAAGTGTAATGGGTGCACTTTCGCCCCCACCACCCTAGAACTGTGTTAAGTATACCAATGTTATTAAATTTTACAATTTCCACAGGGGAGTGAATGAAAGCTTCCAATAAGCAAATGAAATGTGTATAATTTGCCCTGTCTCCTTAATTCTTCCTCTCCAGCATCTGATTGCATTTCTCTTATCAGTTAGTTGTTTCTTCCATGTTGTTTGAATTAATTTCGCTTTGTCTCAGTCACTTCCGCAGGAGATAAAATGAGCCATTGCCGGCTAATTATTTCTTTTTTTCAAAAGAGAGAGGGGCTGGGGGAAGAAAAGAAAAGAAAAGAAAAGAAAACTCCTCTGCCTCTGATTGTTAAATCAATAGCTTAAACTAACTTCTCTTTATCTGCTGCTATTTATATCTCAAGGCATCCTAGTATTGCAGCGGAAGTTGCAGCCTGATTTCGAGAAGGGAGAAAAAACCTGCACACATCCCTCCCTGACAACCACACACACCCATTTTAAAAGTTGTAAAGGTAACGGTAAAGGGACCCCTGACCATTAGGTCCAGTCGTGACCGACTCTGGGGTTGCAGCACTCATCTCGCTCTATAGGCCGAGGGAGCCGCCGTACAGCTTCCAGGTCCTGTGGCCAGCATGACAAAGCCACTTCTGGCGAACTAGAGCAGTGCACGAAAATGCCATTTACCTTCCCGCTGGAGTGGTACCTATTTATCCACTTGCACTTTGACATGCTTTCGAACTGCTAGGTTGGCAGAAGCTTGGACCGAGCAACGGGAGCTCACGCCATTGTGGGGATTCAAACTGCCGACCTTCTGATTGGCAAGCCCTAGGCTCTGTGGTTTAACCCACAGCACCACCCGCGTACCTTAAAAGTTGTACATCACATCAATTGTTTCTGATCTGGAAGTGCTGCCCATGATTTCCCCAAATATCATTTATTCAATATTTTTCTTCTATTTATATACCCCATTTTACTTTCATCCTCAAACCAGTGTTCATGTGATTCCCAGGAAGGCACAAATCCAGATGCTGCATTGCTGGGGGTTGGACTACATGACCCTTGGGATCACTTCCAACAATTCTATGATTCTATGTTTCTAGGCTCACACCTGCTTAACTTCAACAAAGTAGGAACATAGGAAGCAGCCTTGGTCCAGCCAGCTCAGTATTGGCTACCTTGACTGGCAGCAGCTCTGCAGGGTTTCAGACAGGAGTCTCTCCTAATCTTAGCTTGAAATGATGGAGATCAAACTTAAGACCTTCTGCATGCATGCAAAGTAAATGCCCTATCACTGAGCTAGATGCACCAGTGGTCTGACTGGTAGCTTCCTGTGTTTGACATAGCATTGTTCAGCTTCTCCTGTTATAAGACATGGGCAAAAAAATCTGTTGAGGGTCACTTGTGTTGACAAGGTGGGACATATAGGCATTCAATCTGGTTGAACACACATCTGAGAGTAACATACGGATAAGATATTCAGTAACATATTCAGTAACACACCAATAATGCACTCAATCACACAGTTCTTGTGTGTTCAGTAACACAAGTGCATACACACACACACACACACACACACACACACACACACACACTATCTGGCCTGCAGAGATGCTACAGAATTATGAAAAAGTATTTGTTTGAGAGGTGTGCTGGTGGAGCCCTTATCTTTTCAGCCAGCAATTTCAAAAGGCTTGAAGTCCACAAGACACAATTAGATCACTATAGCTCTGATCCATGCCAAACCGACAATTTAAGTCACTGCTTAAGTCATGCTGCTAACAACAGCCTATTAGCTCATAGGATGCATGCTTTCATGTGCTAATACAGCCATCCTTCCTAATTCCTATTAAAATGACCCTTCTGAAGTATTTGCACAAATCTTCCCACATTTCTAACTTTTAAGCAAAATGAAGCAATACCCCCCCCTCACCAAAAAAATAACAACCTGTCACCTCGGCCAGAAGTCAAACACAGGCCTGATCATCCCTCTCCCCGGTTTGCTTGGAAAGGAACCTTCTCATGGTGGGACATGAAGGAAGAAGTAAGACTTTAGGGTTACTAGATCCTGGTTCCTTACAGTTATGTAACCAGAATGGTGAATTGAGCTTGAAAAGCAATACAGAGCATGTATCTTTCACAGATTTATGATACATAAGAACAGCATGCTGGATCAGGCCAATGGCCCATCTAGTCCAGCATCTGGTTCTCATAGAAGCCAACCACATGCCCATGGGAAACCCAGAAGCAGGATCCAAGCACAATAGCTCTGCCCTCCCCACTCCTGTGGTTTCCAGCAACTGGTATTCAGAAGCATTACTGCCTCCAACTGTGGAGGCAAAGCATAACTAATGTGGCTAATAGCTTCTCCTCCATGGATTTGTGTAATCTTCTTTTAATGCCATCTAATTGGTGGTCATCACTGCCTCCTGTGGTAGCCAGTTCCATTGTTCAATTTTAGGTGTACTTAATTGTATTCACATTTATATACATGCAGCTACATTAAGAACATAACTTCGATCAGACCAAGAGATTACCGGTAAGTTGTCCAGCAAACTGTTTTCCGTATTAGCGAACCAATCTAATATGTCACAGATCAACTTCTATGGTTATGTTAAATCATGGTACTTAACTAGCCAGCCAAATCCATCACCTTGACAAATGAAGCTTCCATCCCTTACATTCTACCTTCACAGACACAGGATCTCAGGTTCTGGAAGGGGACCCAGGGTTCTGTCCAGACTGACCCCCCCCCAAAAAAAAGTCATAAGAATTCATTTCTTTCCTCTGTTTTCAGTCCCCAACTTTCAGCACAGTTTTTTAAAGTAAAAAATGAAGATGCATAAGCAATCAAAAGTGATATTTTCCTTGTGTAAGTAATTATGTCCCTTGTTATTTCTTTGTAAAGTAATGTGTGTTCATTCCTCTCTCCAACTCCTCCTCTCTCACTCCTCCTGTCTCTTTTAGTATGCCCTGGAAGGTATATATTTCTGCTTAATTTTGTTTAGAAATTTGAAAAGCAAGCGAAAAGCGAGGCAATGATTATAGACTTTATTTTAAGAGTTTGATTTTGGTTTCCCTCTGTTCTTATATCAAAGATAAAGTGGAAGCAGTGGTGTCATGTTCAGGTAATGAGATTTTATATTAAAAAGAATAAATTAAGTGTGGGAAGCCGCTGGCAGGGAGGCTGTGGAAAGCCCTTTCTAGCTCACTAAAATGGGGGCGGGGGGAGAGAAAGGACTTTATACATTAATGTAGCAAGCATCAGGAGTTATTAGGTGCTGAGAGCCAAAGCTCAAAGGGATGTCAGGTGCTTCAAAAGTGAAGGCGCATTCTGTATTGTTTATATTTAGAAGCGGAGAGGACTCCCCCTTGGAATATTTCACCCACGTAATTTAAAATAACACACATACTGTACATACACACCCCTATCAAATGTGCTAGAGAAGAGAGAAAGATTGTAAACTTAGGGTCTCGTCAGACCAGTGGTTTTTTGGGGGGGGCTAGTGTATTCTGTAGCATGTTATTGATACCTATAACAATAGAATAATTGTTGCATTAAATCAGGGGTAGCAACCTTTTTATACCTACCGCCCACTAATGCATCTTTCTTCATGGTAAAATTTCCTTGCCGCCCACCAGTGCTCGATGGAAGGAGGATTCAGCTTGTGCCGTAGAACCCCCTACCGCCCACCAAGAATCCTGAAATGTCCACTAGTGGGAGGTAGGGACAAGGTTGACAATCCCTGCATCAAATGAAGGAGGCATAGAATTGACCATTGTGAGTGCAAGGGCACAGGACAGCAATTCAATTGGGTGAAAGCACGGCAGATCAAAATGCAAAGGCGCTTGAAGAGAGAGACAGTATATAGGTGTTTATATTGTAATGCTAGAAGCCTCCAAGTTAAGATGGGCAAAACAGAGTGCTTGGTCTTAAACGAGGGCATTGATATGGTTGGTATAATGGAAACCTGGTGGAATAGAGAGAACCTGTGGGACACAGTGATCTCCAGATATAAATGCTATAAGGCAGGGGCGTAGGAAGATAGGGGTGGGGGGCGGATTGCCCCGAGCAACGCAATCCCAGGGGCGCCATCACCGCTGCCTGCCCCGCCCCAAAACGTGCGCCCCGCCCCAAAACGCGCCCCACCCCACCCCAAAACACACACCACGTCATTGTGCATGGCGTGCCCCACCCCAGAACGTGCGCCACGTCACTGGGGGCAGCGCTCCTGCTCTCCGCCCCCGGTGATGGAGCATGAAGCTCCGCCGCTGCTATAAGGACATGGAAGGACATGCCAGAGGTGGTGTCACTCTGTACATTAAAGAGGGTCTTGAGCCTAGCAACCCAGAAATCCCAAAAGGGGATTTCTGCTCCACAGAATAGTTGTGGGTAGTGATATGGGGCATCAAGAGTGATTTAGTACTCTCATCAAAACACTCAAGGAGATGTAGAGATGAAGACTGAAATCAAGGAAGCATCCAAAAGAGGAGATATGCAGTAATGAGTGACTTCAACTACCCTCACACTGATTGGCTACAACTGTGTTCCAGTCATGAAAAAGAGATAAATTTTCTCGATACCCTATACTGTGATTCCACCCCCACCCTCCACCCCACATAGCATGGCAGCAATCCTATAGTGAGATCCATTGGGATGAGTGGGGTTAGGATCCAGCAGATTTTGGCTGAGCCAAGAGGTTCTGGACCCAGCTGGGCTGCACCAGTGTAATTCCCCAGCCTTGGCTCAGCTGGAGATATCACCCTGTGTATCACTCTCGTCTTTCCTCGGTCAGGATCTAGCTAGCTGAGGTGAGCCTTTTTAATCTCAAACCAGCATAAGTCCTGAAAAGGGGATATTGCAGGGGTAGAGAGGAGTGGCTTAGGCTGGATCCTAAACCCAGTCAGCATGGTCACGTGACCTGGCTACCTGGCTTAATGTACTGGAAAAGCAGTGGTGTGAGTGAAATTCCATTTAAAGGTTCGTTTGCCCACTGCCAGGCTTAGGCCAGCTCAGCCAGCAGTAATGTGTTCTAGAACGGAGTTTGGATCTGGTATACTTTACCCTGTCTTAACTTTACAGCAACTTTTTGTGTATAGTGCTGCCCTGCTAAACAGTTTTTTGTTTTTGTTTTTTAAGTCCTCTTCCATGGACTCGTCAATTGCTTGTCTCAGAAATTTATTTTGCTCTAGAAAACAGCTCTGCCCTCGCTCTTTTCTGTGTCTATTTAAAAAAAAAAAAAAAAAAACCCGCCGAACATGGTCATTTTTTTAAAAGAAAAAGAAAAAGTGGGGGGAATGTTAAAGAAAACAGTGTGACATTTTTCTTTAATGGCTGATTCTTTTTTAATGTCAGCTACATTTTTTAAAAGCGCGAGGCCTTGGTTGTAAGTAGCCTCAGCACTGCCACTGTACATCAGCCTGTGCTATTTGATCATTAATTTATCACAGTTCTAGCGGTTTGTTTGACAGGTGATAGCGCTTTCATCTAATGGCTACACAGCAAGCGTGTGGTACACTAAAGCGGCGATGCCACTGACAAGACTTAGCATTCAGCAGACAACAGCCACTTTTGCAGGTCTCTATTGATTTCCTGAAATCATTGTAAAGCTTCGGAACTACTCTGGATAATGAGTGCCGATTCAGCTGGTCTTGATGTAGCCTTTTTTAAAACTAGTTTTATCGCGGGGTATATTATATGAATGCTATTAAGAAATGCTGTGTGTGTGTGTGTGTGTGTGTGTGTGTGTGTGTGTGTGTGTGTTGCTGGACACATTTTGGGGGCCAGGACAAACTTTTGAATATTCTAAAGTTCAGCCCCAGTTTTATTTTATTGGGGGGGGGGACAGGGATACAAAGCAAAAGTGTGGGTGGCCACCTCACCTTTGCATTTTGTGAAGATGAAGATGGGACAAAAATTCACTGGTGTTCCTCCACCATCTTTAAATAATTAAGAATGCCCTTTGAACCAAGTTGTTACATAACATTACACCAAGGCATTACAGGGATTTAAAAATGGCAGTGGGAAGCACAGGTGGAGCCATAGCTGTCAAGTTCTCCCCTTTTTAAAGGGAAATTCCCTTATGCTGAATGGGCTTCCTCATGAGAAAAGGGAAAACTTGGCAGCTATGGGTGGAGCTGGGAGGAGTAGTTAAATTCCTACTCTACCCTCAATCTTTGTCCAAGCTACTCCCCCAAAAAGTCAATATGGCCACCTTTCTGGGCTGGAGCTGAGCAATAATGTGAATCAGGGTGATTTTGCTCCTGCCTGAGATGAACTATTATGTCAACCCCGCCACACTGAATTGGATCAAGGTACCTGCAAAGGTATCTTTTCCTGTACTCTATTTTTCTCTTTATTTTACTATATAGTGGAAACTCTGGTTATGAACTGAATTCATTCAGGAGGTCTGTTCTTAACCTGAAACCACTTTAGCTAATGGGGCCTCCCACTGCTGCCGCCACGCTATTTCTGTTCTCATCCTGGGGCAAAGTTCTTAACCCAAGGTACTACTTCTGGGTTAGCTGAGTCTGTAAACCAAAGTGTTTGTAACCCGTGGTACCACTGTATCTCTTTGTTTCTCTGCTCTATGTCCGTGCGCTTTGCAAGAAGTGAAGTTGTCCAAAATCTGTCTGTTGAGCACTGAAGACCTCTGGGTGATTTTGTAGTTGTTAAAGCAGAGCAGCAGGGGAACCAGAGAAGTAAGAGGGACATGTGCTTTGGGACTGTCTTGCTTTTCAACAGTTTGAGTTCTGGACAAAAAATCCAAAACTTCACAGCCTGATCCAGCTAAAATGAGTTCTGTGTTAAGTTATGTTGAAAGCAAGAGGACTTATAATAAGTTGGTTTCAATGGGGCTTAATAACTAGCTGGATTGGAGCCTCTCAAATTCTAGTCTGGATGAGCCTGCCAATTTTTGCTTCTCTCTTTTCCATTTTATGGATATTTCATTCATCCTATTTCCACTTCCAGGAAATCCTTTCCATTTTTGTTTCCATTAAAAAAAATAGTATTCACAAAAATTGTATTCATTTTTGTGCAAATTTCTCATAATTTCTTTGCAAGAAATTTTCCTTAATGTTTTGTCATGTATTTCTTACCCGTGTACAGTCATACCTCGGTTTAAGTATGCTTTGGTTTGAGTACTTTCAGTTTAAATGCTTCGCAGACCCGTCTGGAATGGATTAATCCACTTTCCATTACTTTCAATGGGAAAGTTCACTTCAGGTTCAGTACGCTTCAGTTTAAGTACTCCGCAGACTGTCTGGAACGGATTAATCCACTTTCCGTTACTTTCAATGGGAAGGTTTGCTTCAGGTTAAGTACGCTTCAGGTTAAGTACAGACTTCCAGAACCAATTGTGTACTTAAACTGAGGTACCACTGTATGTGTGTTTGTATCCATTTTCCTACAATATACACATTTGTGTGTACATATCTGTTTAGAGTATACACCCCAAAATTAGTAATAAATAATAAAATGGAATAATAGTTCCAGAAGCTATCTCTGTTCCATCACTCATCACCCCAAGAGGGCTTTGTTCAAATGTAAGGGAAATAAACACACTTATAACATATAGAAATCCTCCATACTGAAAGCTTGTTCATTTAAAGTCTAAAGCTCTGGCAAACTCATTAGCATGCTGGTGACTTCTGCTCACTGAAAGTGAGGAGGGTGAGAATCTAATATTCCTAAGGATAAGAGGGGAGGGGGAGGAACACTTGGCATCTATTCCTTCACTTCCAAGGTTTAAAAGTTTCTTCTCTAGAACAATGCCAAAAAAGCTTTTTTCACACATTAGGAGAGTATAATATTGCCTCTTACAACCTTCCTTTTTATGATTCTGTGTCTTTATTCTGGAGTCATCTTCTATATATTTTGGAAAATGGCTGTCAGTTTTGTTTTTATAGTTGTTAGCTGCCTTGAGGGGGTAATACACATATGTAGGTAGGTATATGTTATGGTGTGCAATAAACAGAATATTTGATTCAGGCCCTGATTCAGCACTTTAGAAAACAGCCCATCTAAAGCACTTCAGAGTCCAGGAATTGGTGAAGGGAGAGAGAGGTTCTGTTTCCCCTATTTAGTATTGCATAATTTTAAAATCTGCTGTAACTTCTTTTTTTGGCAGAAGTAGATTGAATTTGCAGGCACAGTAGCCAAAAGGGAATAGTCTATAACTTATTTTTTACAGAAGTAGATGGAATTTGCAGACATGTATTTCAGGAGCATAGCTGCAATACGTTTCCCACAAGGATGGCTTGTATAATTTAGGGGAGGGTGAAAAAAATGAATCCCTTACACTTACCGAGTATTTAGTGAGCAATTGGTCTAAAAATGACATACTTTAGAGAGGTTTCCCAAAGTAAGAAACCTGAACAATTATGGGCAATTGTGGGAGAATTGTGCTGGAAGTCTTTAAAGTTGATTGGAGAAAGGGGTGTTGAGGGGATAAAAGAGATTTTATATCTTCCCCGTGTTAGCTTTTTTTTTTTGCTCTATATACTGATTCAGTAGCACTATAAATGTTTGCAAGTTTTACCATACTTACCGTGAATTGATTAAGCCTATTGATTTCAGTGGGTCTCCTCTGAGTACCATTTAGTTGGAAACAACCCACTGAAGAAAAGAGAAAACATCTGAATTTGCAGATTTACAACCTTAGCACAGCATGGCATCAGCATGGAGGGTAATACCAGGTATCACTCAGATACACCAACTGCAACACTTATGATGATTCCATCCTCAGTGGTCTGTTACTCCCACTTTCACTACAGAACCCTTTGACTGACATGAGATCAGCTGAAGAAGGCAGATGCAGAAATGTTTTGCTTTAAAACTTTAATAGCTTTGTTATGTTAGTCACTACATGTTAATCACTGTATGTGTGTATGTTATGCATATAGAATTATAAATGCATAGGAGTAGTAGTAGTAGTGTAAGTATTAGTGTTGTATATGATGCTTTCTGCTTAAATGACAGTCATGATGTCTTAGCAACATTTTCTTTTCTTTCTTTTTTATAATTTTTAATTGGTTTTACATAAATTTATACACAATAACTATAACCACTCCAAAACAAAAAAAATAGAAAGATTCTTTCGAACCTACGGACCTCCTCCCCTCCCTCCATGGGTTCCATTTTTTTATCTTTCTTTTTTCCTGCATCTTTTACCATTATCCATCTGTTGTTTATAATCATAATAACCAAAGTTCATTTCACATTACGAGTGTCATGGTATCCCTGCCGATGATTTTAACTGTCTAGAGTAGTCTTTTCAGTATATTAAGAAGTTATTCCAATCTGTTTCCAATCTCTTCCTGGTTTCTGATCTTTCCCATCAGTCTTGCCATTTCTGCGTATTCCATTAGCTTGGTCTGCCATTCCTCTCTGGTCACTACTTCTCCTTCCTTCCATCTCTGGGCTAAAAGCATTCTCGCTGCCATCGTTGCATACATACATAAACAGTCTTTTTCTTTTCTTTTGGTAGTTCCTCACCTATTATACCTAACAAAAAGCCTCTGTGTTGTTGTAGTTTTGACAAAACTTTTCTTTAACTCATTATATATCATTTCCCAGAAAGCTTTGATCACTCCGCAAGACCACCACATATGATGGAAAGTACCCTCCTTCCCTTTTCATTTCCAGCACAAATTTGAGCTGGTTCTGTACATTTTCGCAATTTTACTCGGTGTTGGATACCAACGGGACATCATTTCCATATAATTTTCCTTTAATGGACAGCAAGCCGTAAACTTTAAATCCTCTTTCCGTAACCTTTCCCATGATGAAAATTGTATGTTATAACCAAAATCTCTTGCCCAGTGTATCTTCACTGATTTTACTTCATCTTTTGTAAACCGTTCAAAAAGTAATTTGTACGTTTTTTAAAGTAGTTTCACATTATTTCCCAAAACATTTGGAAAAACATTTTCATAAAACATTTCAACAGTAGTTAAAAAAGAAAAAAGAAAAACAGCTGACGAACCTGGTGTCATACATGGCTGACTTCTAGGTTTGGGAGGCAGATCTTGTGGAGGCCATGGGCTTTACTCCTTTCCTCTCCAACTTACTACTATCAAGTCTTAATTATATTCTTTATGGAAGAACTCATTTGCTTTTTCTTCACCACCTATAGCTGCAACACATCTCCACAACAGATCCTGCCCTATGAAAGCACCTAGATAAGCTGAGTGTTAAGGCAAGTCCTGAGTAAATGTTATAGAGACTTTGCATGAATAATATTTATATTATGAAAAGAACGTTATTCACTAAGGAGACATTTCACATCTAGGCCTGCAGTATTCCAGACAGGAGAGGGTGATAAGGAACATGACCTTCTCCAAGTGCCAGAGACACACTTGACAGGGTGAAGAATGGAACGGGTGAAGAGAAGGTAGGGTGTTGGGGGCTTCCTTGTTGCAACATTAGCTTTGTTTCTGATTGATGAGTTGCACTGTGATCCACCTCCTTAGCACTTCCACCTCTGTATAAACCTGAGAAGACTGTAGGGTGTTTCAAGTGTGGATCTTAGCCTTGTGAGTATAAGCTAGAGGGCCAAGGATAACCTTTCAAGTATGTGCCTAGGTGGCACTTCTGACTAGTGAACAATGGCAAGTTAAAGGTCCTTGTATGTATTTACAAAGCCCTGAACAATTTAGATCCAGGGTACTTTAGGGACCAACCTAACCCTTACGTCCCAGCTCAATCACTGAGATCATCTGCAGGAGTAGCATTGGCCATTCCCCAGGTAGGTAAGGCTCATTTGAATCATAGAATCATAGAGTTGGAAGAGACCACAAGGGCCATCCAGTCCAACCCCCTGCCAAGCAGGAAACACCATCAAAGCATTCTTGACATATGGCTGTCAAGCCTCTGCTTAAAGACCTCCAAAGAAGGAGACTCCACCACACTTCTTGGCAGCAAATTCCACTGTCGAACAGCTCTTTCATATCTTGAGATATCTTGAGATTGATATGAAAGTGAGCCTTTAGTCTCACTGGCCCATAGGGTTGCCAGACTCAATAGAGGACAGGACTTCTGTGCCTTTAATTGCCCTGCTCGCTTTTGAGTCTGGAAACCTTAAAGAGAAACCAGCAGACCCTTAAAGGCACAGAAGTCCTGTCCTCTATTGAGTGGCAACTCTACTTGCCCACTCTGGTGGAATGCTCTTCCAATAGAGACTCAGCAGGTGCCTTCTATTTTAGCCTTTATTTTTTCCAAGTGTGGCTTTGAACCTTCTGAGTGTAAGCCAGGGGTGACGGGAGTTTTAGGCCAACCAAATCTGGGAACCTAAGTTTGAAGAACACTAGTGTCAGACCCTCCTATTTTCCAGGGATGTCCCTGATTTAGAGAAGCTGTCCCGGTTTCTGATTTGATCCCAGAATGTCCCACTTTTCCTTAGGATGTCCCTATTTCCATTGGAGAAATGTTGGAGGGTATGGAGTTATCTGACCCCTGAGCCATCTAAAGGCAATCCTGTATAGGGAAGTTTTTTAAATGTTTAATGTTTATTATGTTATTATATTTGGAAGCTGCCCAGAATGGCTGGGGCAACCCATTAAGGTGTGTGGGTTATAAACAGTAAAATTATTATTATGGAATCCCTATTTTCATCAGAGACATTTTTAAAAAATCTAATTTTATTCATAGTTTTCATTTGTATACATTTCAATAATTTTACAAAATTTATAACATTTCAAACAATTCATCTTCCTTCCTCCTCTTTCTGCAGTTCCTTAAATTTGTTTTATCGTTTCCTGAACAGTCAAAATTAACTTATGCTTTTATTTATTTATTTATTTATTTATTTTAATTCTATATTCTTTTTAAAACTGCAGGTTACTACAATAATCATGCCAATACCTTTATCTGGTTACAATTTGTTTGTAAATATTCAATAAACCATATCCATTATTTTATTAAAAGTTTGTTATCTTGATTTCTTATTCTTCCGGTAAGTTTCACCATTTTTGCATATTCCAAAAGTTTTTGTATCCATTCTTCTCTTGTTGGCACCTCTTCTTCTTTCCATTTCTGGGCAAGTAACATTTTTGCAGCTGTGGTTGCATACAGAAATAGGTTTCTATACTGTTTAGGTAGTTCTACCCCTATAATTCCCCTGAGGAAAGCTTCTGGGTGTGTTGTTTTTTTACAAACATTATCTTAAACATCTTTTTTAATTCATTATGTATCATTCCCCAGTAAGCTTTAACCTTACAACAGGACCGCCACATATGATAAAAAGTACCTTCTTTCTCTTTACATTTCCAGCACTTATTCGGTTTTGATTTACAGTATACATTTTTGCCAATCTGCTAGGTGTTGAATACCATCTATATATCATTTTCATATAATTTTCTCTTAAACCATAACATGCTGTAAATTTCATATCCATATTCCACGATCATTCCCACGCGTCTATCTCTATATTATGACCAATGTCTATCGCCCAATGTATCATTGAAGATCAACGAAGGAATGTTGGATGGTATGTGGTGTAGACAATATTGAGCTAGTCTGTTTCACTATAAGGAAGCTTCCTAAATTCCTTTGTTGGAGTGTGTGGTTTATATTGTTCTACTTCATTTTGTTACATTTGAGACTAAACATTCTGGATCATCTTCTCTCGGTTCTTCTTTGCTTTGTCCTTTGTTTGCTTTGGCTCAATCCCATTTTTGCAGCATTAATTGAGGGTAACATTCTCCAGTTTGCTTCCCAGCACAGAAGCCTCATCAAAATAGGGTGTTCAGTGGGGCTGTGTTTACACCCTCATTGTCTCTCCATTCTCTTTTTCCTCCCTTCTGCAGACTCCTGTGTCATTATTACACTCTAATTTGGAAACTTTTTGTGGTACCTTCCCAAAGTCTCTTGTGTTGAAGCCTGTTTAAGTAACCACCTCTGACTGTTTGTGACTAATTACAAGTTAAGCTCCTGATGAATGTCCTCATAATGAATTTAGAATTTCTGCTGCTCTCCATGAAGAGAATTGTGTGGGGTTTTTTTGAGGGGGGGGATGATCTCTATTCATTTTTTATGGGGATGCTCCAAAAATGAGAAAACATTGCCCAAAGGAGCTTTCTCACTTTTCCTTACACAATGCATAAACAGCAAGTTTTGTTACACTATGTACTACATAAGCCTTTAAAATAATCAGCGCAAAAAAAAAAAAAAAATCCACCAGGAAAGCTTCAGGGGCTAAGTCCCAGTTTCTTCATTACGAAAGCTGGAGAGGGGGAGTTAAACTGTTGTTTTATTTTATATTTGCAGAGGTTGCATCCACAATCCCTTTTTGCTTACAAACAGGAATATGTAGTGGCCTGTGATGGTTATTCTGAAAGTCTCCAATGACTCAGGACCACAATACCTCAAGGACTGCCTCTTTCCATATGAACCATGAGATCACCTTCTGAGGCCCATCTCCATGTGCCTCCTCAGCAAGAGGTCTGGAGGGTGGCAACACGAGAGTGGGCCTTTTCTGCAGGGGCTCCCCGTTTGTGGAATGCTCTCCCAAGGAAGATTCGCTGGGTGCCTTCATTACACACCTTCAGATGCCCGGCAAAAACATTCCTCTTTAACCAGGCCTTTGGGGTTGATTGTTATCCAGTTCCCTCAGCTGAAATTAACTATCCTTGCCTTTTCAAATTGACAGGCTCTCTAGATATTTTCTCACAAGACTCATATGCAGTCAAAGGCACTGCCTTTGGTCCTGGGTGTTCATCATCATATATTGAATGCAGTGTCTGTTAACAGTGGCACTGTTTATATTGGGAAGTCTATGTAGACAGAAACCCCTTTTAAAAAGAGGGCACTAGAGTTTCCAAGCTTCACCTCATCCCTTGCATTTCATTATATGAGATAATTATGAAAGGCAGACAAGAGCAGTAATTATTGCCTGTTATTTTCCCGCCGATGAAGCACTATTGATGTGTTTGGATTTTGTTTTCTTTTTACTTGCTCTCTGTTAGTTAAAATTCCTTTGTATGCCGAGTTCCTAAGAGGCTTGCAACGAGACAAATATGTCGGAGCCCAACTGGCTTTGCATTCTTCATTAAAATGTTGGTTTTTTTATGATGAGTGTCCAAGTATCCTTCGTGAATGAAAATGACATAATTTGCAAATACCCAACAGGCGCAAGACCTGGTGTCTGCTAGGGATTTAAAGATGTCTTTTTCTATAT
Source organism: Zootoca vivipara (assembly GCF_965207765.1). NCBI lineage: Eukaryota > Metazoa > Chordata > Lepidosauria > Squamata > Lacertidae > Zootoca > Zootoca vivipara. Next base: position 33,722,330 of record NC_142589.1, read on the forward strand.
TTAATGCCTTTGTGACAGAGAAACAATGTTTAAAATGTCAACTTCCAGGGTAGGGGGGTTTGTGTGTGTGTGTTCATAATTATGGCTTCTGTCGTGCCAAGCAGCAGCTCAGCAGAGTTCAAATTTACATAGTAAAGTTTTGTGTAACCAAAGAAACATCCCCTCGTCTGGATGCATCTGGGCGGCCTCCACCCAGCACTTAGCCTGCCTACAAATGAATGTTTTCTGCCTTCGCAAGTTTACATAAATAGCTGTAAATTCCTATAATTAACTGAGGAGGGGGGAAAAGTCATTCATTGAGATTGAAACAAAGACATATTTGTTTATCACTCGCATTGGCGTCCCCAACTCATAACATTGGTGTCAGCCAATGTTTTCGGTTTTGTGTTAAACAAAGCAGAAACATCCCAGAGTGCAAAGCTGCCAGTGACCCAACAGGTCACCAAAAAGAGGAACGGAGCAATCCTGACATACTATTTAGAATGCTCTTTTCCCTCCCTCCCTCCCTCACTCTCTATCTCTCCAACTCACAGAGAGATGACCTGTCTTTTTGACAGGCAGAAGTTAGAGCAAAATGAAGCTTTCTGGAGGTGTGTGGGATGGGGGGGGGGAGTCAACAAATGATGGTTTCCTCAGAGATTTTTCCTTGTTCCATTTCGGGAAATAACTTAGTGGGCAGGGCAGGCTTATTATTCATTTTATTTTCTCTGTTTAATACTCCCCACCCCTCCCTTCAGAAAGGAGCCTGGAGCTATTTCCAACATAGGAAATATTAGCAGGGGGGAAAGGTACATGTACAAAGAATTCAGATGTATTGATTATTACATTTAAATCCCACCTTCTACAAAGTCCTCATAACAACCCTGTGAGGGAGGGTAGGCGGACAGGCAGCAACTGACCTGTGGTCACCTGGTGAGTTTTGTGGGTAAGGAGGAAATTGAACCCAGGTCTTCCAATTCCTATTCCAACATCTAACCACTACACCCCACTGGCTCACAATCAGCTTATAAAATACCAGCCGTTGATATACATAGGACAGATAACTTTGCATAAACTTTTTAAATATTGCCTTTTTAATTGCTATAACCCCCTCCCCTGGGACTCGATGGGGAAAGCTGGGTAAGAAATTGAAGAAACAGCAACAACATTTCCATCTGCTGCTCCACCCACTTTTAGGGTTGTCATATGTCTGGGTTTTCCGGAAATGATGTCCAGGGGGAATTTGCGAAACGCAGGGGTTTGTCCTGGATTTTCGGCAACATACAACTTCAAGAATTTTCAAAAAAAAAATCTCAACCATAATGTGTCCAGATTTTCACTTCTTGAAATATGGCAACCCTAACCACTTTTGCCTCTGCTGGCATGTGGGCTCCAGCAGGTTGCCCAGAGTGTAATGTGGCTCACAGTATGAAAAAGCTTCCTGCCCTGATAGCTGCTATATTTCCACCATTACTAGGAACCATTGAGAATATGAAGATGCATTTTGACTTCATGCTCTTTATAAAATTAAACAAAAATCAATAGGCCAGGAGTTTGCATTGGAGTTACTTTCTCTCGAAACCATGGTTTCCACATGAAAACTTTTGAATTTTCTTAAACTCCATTCATTTCTTGCCATCTGCCTTTGATAGAAGGCCTTTGGCCATGAAGACTTTTTAAAGCTTGCAAGGAACATTTCTCAGTGACTGGTATTTAAACGCCTTTCTGACTTTATGTACATTGTCCTTGTGCCATGGACCATTATGGCAGGCTCATTAAAGAAAAAGTACCGCGATTAATTCAGGAAAATTGGACACCAGGGCTTTGATGAAACAGAATTGTATTGCTGGCATCTGAGACTCTTCCGTACAATTTTAGTGTGTGATATTTTTAAACTGACTTCCTTCCTTTTCTATATTCTCCTGCTCTGTTTTCATTACTCTTCTGGTGACCTCAGTACTACCTAAATACCCCAAAAGACTAGGTGAACTGTGCTTAAATTTGAAGTGGCTGAAATTAGAAACAGCCACTTAGGAAAAGTGGCATGTTAACAAAGCAACACAGATTATGTCCAAAGCATCTATATTTTATACACAAGTGACACTGCAAATGTCTTGACCCCTTAGTCTGTATAATCAGCAAATCTAACAGCCGCTAAAATGAACTTAAGGGGGTAGAAAACTTCCATCAAATCTCCTCTCTCTCTTGCAACAGAATTCCTGGAATGTGTTTTGTGTCCCCATAGTCCTAGGTGCTAAGAAACTTGCCCTAAGGGCAGGTCTATGGCTCAGGAGACCTGTCAACAAAGTGTGTTTCTTTGGGCCCTCTCCTATAATGATAGCCCTAAAATGTGGACCCTGGAGAACTTACCCTGTTGGTAGACAGTGGCAGGCAGCTCACAGCACCTAGAATGAGTGCTCTAAATCAGCAGATGTTCTAAAACTGCAGTAGCCCTTGGAAAAACTATATCTTCTGTAGGTATGGTTGGGAGAGAAATTCAATTCATTTCATATTTAAAGGTGACCTTCCAAAGTTTACACTCTCCAAAGCAATATCATACGAAAACACAGCCATCCTTCCAAATTTGCACTTCAGCCAACCAATGTGTACGAAGATGCAGATATTAGGTTGAGATGTGCATAAAAATGCAGATATATTAATGAAAATGTTGTACAACAATGCATTATATTGGGGAATTGCTTTGCAAAAAAGTGCATATTAGATGAAAAATGCATACAAACATGTATATTAGAAGATAATCACACTTCATAATTTTATAAAAATAAAATAAATCACGAACCTCTGTGGATATATGAAGAACTGAATTTAAGTTTGAAAAAATGAGAAGCTGGGAGAAACCAAAAGAGACAGATTTGCCCATCCCTATGTAAGTGGCTTGTTGTCTTTGTCCATGGAGTTTTCTTGGCAGGGATACTGGAGTGGCTTGCCAGTTCCTTCTCCAGGTGGATCACATTTAGTCAAAACTCTCCACTATGACCTGTCCATCTTGGGTGGCCCTGCATGGCATAGCTCATAGCTTCTCTGAGTTATTCAAGCCCCTTCGCCACGCCAAGGCATTGATCCATGAAGGAAGTGAGAGCTGGACCATAAAGAAGGCTGATCGCCGAAGAATTGATGCTTTTGAATTATGGTGCTGGAGGAGACTCTTGAGAGTCCCATGGACTGCAAGAAGATCAAAACTATCCGTTCTTAAGGAAATCAGCCCTGAGTGCTCACTGGAAGGACAGATCGTGAAGCTGAGGCTCCAATACTTTGGCCACCTCATGAGAAGAGAAGAATCCTTGGGAAAGACCCTGATGTTGGGAAAGATTGAGGGCACTAGGAGAAGGGGACGACAGAGGACGAGATGGTTGGACAGTGTTCTCGAAGCTACGAACATGAGTTTGACCAAACTGCGGGAGGCAGTGCAAGACAGGAGTGCCTGGCGTGCTATGGTCCATGGGGTCAATGAAGAGTCGGACACGACTAAACGACTAAACAACAACAACAATGTAAGTGGCCACCACTCTCTCAACACCCAACTAAGCTAGGCCTTAAAGATAGGGCAAGAGGCAACCCTGCTTATCTCATGAGACCAATGAGTTGCAGAGATGAGCTAGAGCAGGGATGAGGAACCTGTTGTCCTTCAAACATTGTCAAGACTCTGATTCCCATCATCCCCAGCCAGCAAGACCAGAGGCTGGGGATGATGGGAGTTGGAGTTCAGCAACATCTCGAGAGCCATTCCTGGACTTTAAGATGAAGCAATGATCTAAGTCACTATAAGGCCATTCCATATGTCCCAACAGGAAGAAAATGTCCCTAACAAGCTATTAAGGCAGCAGCAACAGGAGAAATGCAGTTGAATTTGGATAAGAAGGCTTTGACTGTGCTTTGTTGTTTTCACCCAAAATGCAGTTATGCACAATGAAGGGATCAACTGTCACCTCTCTGCCTCTGTTTGGGAATTCGTTTCCCATTTCCTTGCCTGCTTCTGCCCTTCTAATTTCATTTCCAGCCATTTGCATCTTAGTAACCGCATCTGTTTTCTTTGGCACCAAACTCTTCCCAAACCTCTTTTCTATAAAACTAAAAATACCCCACTGTGCCGTAACCACTTCATTACCCCCATGCAACAAAAGCTGTTGCTGTAACGCCGGAAAATACACTGAGGTATTCATTACAACTTTGTCTTCTGCCATAATATCATGCAAAACAAAACACACACACACAATTGAGAACCTACAATTAAAATGATGGTAGGTGTACTGGCAGCTGCCTCTGAGCGAGGATTTTAATAATACATTAAAACCTTTATTTTGGAGCTTTGCAAAATATAGAATTACAGCTGTACAAGGCTACTGGTACATCACTCGGAGTCAAGGGAGGAAACCTCGCCTGGCAGCAAAATTGGGAGTGAATTGCGACATCTCTGCAGAGCATCACTTTTGTGATCCCTTTAATCCAGGTAGAAAAAAACAGCATTGAACTGAAAAATGACATCTTAATAAGCTTATATTTACTATTGATTTTTATCGTGCCCTGAAGAATCCTGTTTAACATTGTTGTGCATAACTGAAATTGCTGTTTCTCTAATGTGTGAAGGAACTAACTCCATGTCTTGGGATGAGAGCATGTGTTTTATTATTTCTAATCCAATTGGGTTGTGACAATTCTGTCTCTCCCTGTGCTTCCCCAAAGCAACTACCCTCATTTTCCAGATGTTAGGATCACAGGAAGTTGCTTTACATGGAGTCAGACCACTGGTCTATCTAGCTCAGTATTTTTCCCTGGGGGCCTCTCTTGGATTTCAGGCAGGGGTTTCCCCAAGACTACCTGGAGATGATGGGGATTGGTCCTGGGACTTTCTGAGTGCAGAGTCAGGTGCTCTACCCATGTGCTATATCACTTCCCCAAAAGAAGCATAGCTCCACTTGAAGGCTCATCCAAAAGGCAACAGATTCTGTGAACCGTCCTGAGACCAAGTATAAGGTGGTATATAAATTCAATAAAAATAAATAAACAGGTGGGGAAACTGATGTCTAAACTAGGTAGACAAGCACCCTTTTTTATATTAAAAAAATTTGAAGTCCCAAGTTCCTTAATAGTACACTGGTTTACCTTCTGGGCCAAAGACCTTTTTGAATAAAATTTATTGCTGAGGAATTAATGAGGGCATCCCTTTTCCTGCTGGGGGCGGGGCGGGCTTACTACCGTGAGAGGATCCGCCTGGACAAGGAGGGAGAGAGGCAGGTAAGAGAAGGGGAGTCACGTTCTCCTGGGCTGCCCAGTCCACCAGGGGGACGCAACACTTGCCCCGGCAGCAGCAACCCATGCTACACCACTGCTGCTGTCTATGCAGTGACAGTAAGAGCTGTTCGACACTGGAATGGATTGTCATAGAAGGTAGTAGACTCTCCTTCATTGAAGGTTTCTAAGCAAAGATTGGATAGCCATTTGTCAGGGATTCTTTAGCTGTATTTCCTGCATTGCAAGGGGTTGGACCACATAACCCTTGAGGTCTCTTCCAATTCCATGATTCTATTATTCCTGTCAGCCCCATTCAAGATGCCCTTGATCCAGGGTGATGGGAATTGTAACCCAGGAGGGTACCAGGTTGGGGAAAGCTGATCTATACTGACTGGCAGCTTCTCTTTACAATTTCAACTGGATCTTTTTTTTTCAGCACTGCCTGAAGATAGCAGAGACTGAGCCTAGGACCTCCTTTCTGAAAAGCATGTGCTGCACCACTGAGTCACACCCCTTCTCCATAGTCCTGCCCTGGTTGGTTTTCCTCCATTTACTAAACCCTAAGCTGCATGCAGGTAGCGCTGTGATCTAAACCACTGAGCCTAGGGCTTCCCGCTCAGAAGTTCGGCAGTTCAAATCCCCGCAACAGGGTGATCTCCCATTGCTCAGTCCCAGCTCCTGCCCACCTAGCAGTTCGATAGCACGTCAAAGTGCAAGTAGATAAATAGGTACCGCTTTGGCAGGAAGGTAAACAGCGTTTCCGTGCTCTGCTCTGGTTTGCCAGAAGCGGCTTAGTCATGTTGGCCACATGACTCGGAAGCTGGCTGTGGAGCGAGATGAGCGGCGCAACCCCAGACTTGTCCACGGCTGGACCTAACGGTCAGGGGTACCTTTACCTTTAAGCTGCACTAAGCATATACTGTATATGGTTACTGGGCAGAGAAGACGTTATAGCCCACCTTGATCCCTTGGGTTAGGATGCATTATAAATCCAATTTATTAAATAAATGTGTCACTTAGCCATGCTTTCAATCATATCACAAATGCTGATTTATCCCAGTTCTTGAAGACTTTCCACTCTCCACTTCTTGACATCGTGCTCTGCTCTAGAAAATATTTGTGGGCTTGCCAGGCCAAAACTGGGTCTGACATAAATGGTCACAGTCCCAAGAGATCCCTTTGACTATGCTTTATCTTTGCAAAGGGAGAAGGGACTGCACTTAAAAGAGCCAAGGAATATTGAGATTGCTCCCCTAGGCATAGGCAAGTTGGTGAGAGCATCTTTGGAAATTGCAGAAATATTGGATGGGGCATTTTCGAATGCGGATTATGTCATGTGTTCAGGGACTATTTAAACAAAGCATTATCGACAATCATTCCCTCTCCTAATCTTATAAATAAGCATTCAGGGAATCCTTGTGATGATGAACGCTTGACAGGGGAGGCTTGTAACAGCCTACTTCTTGGCCTACTGCAAATTATCCTTTTAAACCAGAGTTGGCATAAATGAATTGCTAACACTTTTGACCCTTCGCATCTCCTAAAAAGCTTGCCATTAAGGTCTGGAACAAGCAGGCCAGTAGCTGTATGTAATGGCAGATAACTAATTGCTCGCTTGAAAAATATACTCTCCTAAAGGGGCTTGAGGTTCCAAAGCAGGTCAGAAGTCAGAGGGATGCTCCCTCTGTCAAGAACAAAATAATTCTAGCAAAAGCCACCACTCCTTCCAAGCACAGCTGCTGCAAGAGCTAGGCCAATATATTTTGCTGCCTGAAGCCAAGGAAAGATGGTGTCCACTTCTATTTTATGCACAAAAGTCAACTACCCTAGCAGATGAATCTTGTAGCAACCACTGTGTTGGTGGTGCAGAATCCTACTCTGCAACTAGAGAGCCCCAGATTAGCTTAGATGGTGCAGGAAAGGTCACAAAGCACACTATTCTCCAACAACTTGCCACCATACCTTCACCCCCTGAAGGCAACCTCTTCCCTCTGCTTAATGTTAGAGATGGCCCTGACACATCTTATCCTAAAACATGAATAGAGGGTGGGAAAGAGCTTATCCTGCACAGTTGCTGCAGAGAGCAATGCCAGGGTTGCAGATCTAGAACTGGGAAGCTCCTGGGCTGAAGGTTGGAAGATAACCTAGTGAGCTAATGTGGCCTGATAGTCTTCAGAGATCTCAATCTGGGTATTCCATTAAAACAAATTATGGATATCAACTATAGCAGAGAAGTTCGGTTCCATTCACATTTGAAGGTGAGCCTACCCAATCTGCACTTTCTGAAACAACATGCCAACTGAAACTCAGCCATCCTTCAAAATTTTCATTAGTAATTTCTGCAGTAGATTCTGCAGTTCTCCTGCCAAGCAATGTGTACAAAAATGCATGTACTAGGGTAAGGTGTGCACCCAAATGCATATACAGTATTAGTGAAAGTAGCATACACACACAGACATGCATTATATAGAGAGGCCTGGAGGGTTGAATTCAGTCCCTAAGCTTGATATTCCTCACTGTAGACATAGGGCAAAATTAGAGAGAGAGAGAATAAATGCTTAGAGTTTTGTCACCCAGCCAGTGAGCACATGGTAGCCAAGAGAGAAGTGCTTGATGACCCTAAACATGCCCACTCATTTCTAAGTTCAATGGGACTTGCTCTTTAATAAGCATGTGCTTAAGATGCAGTCTTGGTGGGAGGCTGTACCAGCTCCAAGACCTGAAATTTCTGTCTCTGAAGCAATCAACCTGGCTCTACCCACAAATACTAAATTTAAGGCTACGTGTTTATAAAAGGAAACATTCAAGCATGTTCGTTTATGGTGGTCAGCTGTGTCTCTAAATAAATAAGACCTAAACAATGTTGAGGACATTTTCAGCATCGTATCCACCCAACAATTTTTCCCTCCCTGGGCTTTAAGATGGTTTTTGTTTTCCAGGGTGTATTTTTCCCTTTAAAAAACAAAAAAAAACCTCTATTCTAAACACCTGTCTTGGGACTCCAAAGCCCTCTTAATTCATCTCACATTTCAGAAAGACCACCGTTATTACAAAGGTCACATAAAGAGCAGGTTGGGCCCATTTTACAGAAATTTGTTGTTTCTTATTGCTGCTTCTGCTTGGTTGAGTTGCAGTTCATAGTGTCAGCTGAAGAGCAAAGGGCTGCATGCTGGAAATGATGTGCAGCAGAGGATGTCTTGGGGTGCACCTCAATTGCCTTGTGGTTTAGCATTCTATAGGGCAGGGGTAGGGGAACCTCCAAGCCCCTCTATCTGGCTTCAGCCAACCTCCCCACTGCTCTTGCTTAGCACCCAACTTGAGAGTTTTTGCCCCTCTGAAATATGTCCTTGAACTCTGATAATGTCTCTCGTTGTCCTGGGTGGAGGATAGAGAAGTGCATCTAGAAACTAGCCTACAAAACAAAGGTTAATTTTGCATCCATTACTCTGGCATGTGCCCCCCTCCCAATGAAGGCTGCTCAGAATGGAATGTGGCCCCAGCTGAAAAAGCTTCCCCACCCCTGCTGTAGAAGTGCATTCTGCAACAATCTTTTGCAGTGTGGATTACTCCTGTTCAGGATTCCATCCAGCCAGTTATTATCTTTTTCCAGGATGCCCCAGTCCATTCAACCCTCACCCTTGTTTTTTCCACTCCCAACCGCCAACCAGTTGTTGTGGGCATTCCACTCCCAACCAGTTGTTGCGGGCAACTGAGCATGCTCAGAATCTTCCTGGCTCTTTTGTGGGCCTGGGTGTGTTTCATTCAGTGCCTTCTTTGTAGGAAAAAATGTGCCAGTACTCACCAGGTTCATGGAGATACATCTTCGTCCACCACCTCTCTTCTCATAGGGGGTGTATCGCCAGCCCCTCCCCCAATGTCTGCCACCTGATGAGCCAGACAGACAGCCACCCAGGGCAGTCTCGACCAGCTCGGGCGCCCTGGCACTGAGGGGCGGAGATCGCTCCAGCGCCCCCGCCCTCGCAGGGCGCAGCATGGCTTCCGCACGGCTTCTACCAGCCCGGCACCCCGCACCACCGGGACTCTATCTAGAGCCGGCCCTGCAGCCGCCTGCCCTGTCCCATTCTCTCTCAGCAGCCGGGCTGCACTGCACTTGCACAGCCACCCAGCTGTGCATGTGTGGGCTGACAGAGGCTGCAGCACACACATGCCCCTGAAAGCTCCAGGTCCAGCCCACTGGCAGTAGCTAAAGGCTGGAAAGGCAGTGCATGTGTGCAACAGGCAGGTGCCTGCACTGTGGGTGCCTCCGAAGCCTTGCCCTGTTGCAGGGTTGGGAAGGGCAAGGGGATAAAACCACTGATGCTTGCCTTTCCACCTAACCAGCCTTTTCTTAGGAACTGGGCGCAGGGGATGGGGGGGGGGAAATGGTGTTGGTACTGCGTACCGTCGAGTAGCGGCAGAAAAAGAGCACTGCTTTCATTCATAGAGGAACCTTGAAGAGAGATTTCCCAAATCCTGGTCTTGCATTCTAAACATAAACCCTGAGAAACAGGGGGATTTTGTTTAGAGCTGCCCAACTTGAGGAATGCTGTCTCATGGAACACTCACGCCATTCTCTTGGCCAGATCATATGAGTGAGACCAGCATCAAAACCTGGGCCTGCTCATATACAGAACAAGCGTTTCCCCATGGCTTGATCACATTTCGACAGCAGTAAACTGCACCAACTGTTTGTTTGAATAGGCCGGGTGCCTTACAGAAATAGCAGGTTGTTCCTGCCTTATGGCAAGCAGACAGGAGCCCATCAGCTGTTGACAGACAGCAGAGGCTAAATGCAGCAGTGACTGCTGAGGGACTCAACTTCCATTGAGCTGTTTAATCAGTGCTATGAATGAGCTCTGTGCTGATCCTTAAAAATGAGAAGCAAATCTTCTCTCGAAAGCTTCCTGGCCCCCTAGTGCTATTGCTGTTTATTTTTTATTTGGACTCAATATTATCTTCAGTGTTACTTACAAAATTCTGCTCATCCAACTTCCTACCAGGATTTGGGGGTTCTAAATTGCCTGATCTTGTTTGTGAAGCAGCAATGACCAGGTTAGCAGCCTTCTAGTCCTCCAACTTTTGATTTCTGGACACTGATATGGTCAGTTGAATCAACACATTCCCCTGTGGAGTCCAAGGCAGGTCCCATCTACACCATGCATTTAAAGCAGAATCCTGGGAACTGTAGTTTGTTGAGGACCATGTGAGATGTTTGGAGTCTCCTATTCCACAGATCTAAAATCCTCAGGGTGGCTTAAAAATCCATTCATATTCATAGGGAACTCTGGGAATTCCAGCTTTGTGATGGGAATTGTGAAATCCATACTAAAATTATTATTGATTTTCATGAGGACTTATTTTCACATCAGTTTGCATTGAAAAGGAATGTGTAAAACTGAGCTTGAGGTTGGAAAAAATGAGAAGGGAGAAAGAAACCAAAATAGATTTGCTCATCCCTGTGTCCAACCTCTGCTTGAAGACCCCAATGAGAGAGTGAGAGATCACCTTCCTTCTAGGCAATTGGTTCTGTTGATGAGCTGCTTGTACCAGAAGTTTCTACTCATTCAACCAAAAGCTACCCTCTGCCACTTCAGCCCATTAGATCTATTCTACACAGTAAAAGAAGCCATTTTTTTTACAAATTTCTACACAAACACACACACACACATACACACACACACACACAAAGCAACTGATCCCATAACGATCTGACTCAGCTTCCTTTGTTCCTGTGAGTGTGCAAAAATGCCAATGATGACCCCATGCAGCCAGCAAGATCATTCATTGCAGGTCTCTAGCAAAAGCAGAAATCAAATTAAAAACAGCCCTAATGTGTGCATATGCTACAATAGCAAAAAGCCTTTGGTTTGACCACAGCAGCACCAGCTCTGTTTTGTCTAATTTCTCCAGGTAGCATGTCAGGCATGCACTGTAACATAATTGATGCCTCGAGGTTACTGGCTGCACCTGAGACCCTCCAACCCCCCACTTCTCTCCTTCTCCCCAGGCTTGCAAGTAAGTGCTATGTTCAGGACCATAAAATGGATCAAAACCACTTTGGGTGCCACATCGGCAATTGTTTTAAGAAAGCAAGGGGAAAGTTATGAATCTGCCGGCACTAAATCTTGACTCCCAATTGGTTGAGTGTCTGATCGATGCGCAGTAAATCCTCGGCATGCTTAACTGTCTCTTAGAATATAGAACTCATCAAAAGTCATCACCATCAATGTGTCCAGCGATGCTTTAATTCAAAGTTACAACCACCGCTGCAACTTCGCAGGCAAAGGGGAGCGGAGGTGCAAGGTCTACGATCGTGCTTCCTCTGGGAAAGCAGCACTAATGTTCAAAAACTGTGAACTCTGACCTGTGGGGAAGAAAAGGGAGAGGCTTCCCACCTCCCATCTCTTCCCTTCCTTTGTTAACCAGGTATCTCTTGTTCACCACTTTTTTAAATGTTAACCTGTTTATAACAGAAGTGGCTGGTGGGGTGTGTGTGAAATGGTGTTGCCCACCTGGCTTCCCAACAGAGAGCATTTGACCAGATTAGAGTGTCTTGTTTGTCTTAGGCAAGGCACTCTGGGAGCCTGTAAAGGCTGAAGATCAGGGTAAATAAATAAATAAAAATTAAATAAAATGGCAGCTACTGTGATTTCAGCACCAACGTGATGCTTGCTTGACTTACACTCATCTCCCCTTAAGTGTCATAAACAAGCAATCCCAGAAGCAAGTTTGAGCAAGTGGGGAAGGGGAAGGTTGAGAGGATTGGAGTGGGGCAGGGATGAAATTGGCTGCCTAGATCAGTGGCTCCCAGTTAGCTAAGCACTGAGGACCCACTATTTTTCAAAAGCCAAGCCACGGACTCCCTACTTTTGAAAATGTTGATAACTATTATTTTAGTTACCTTTGCAAAGTGATTTTTGGAACAAATTGTGGAGCGAGAGCTGGTTTTACAACATTGTTATATATCAACAGCTAAGCATTGTGATATTCTGATATATCACGATGTCTGAAATTGGAGATCAGGCATGGGGATGAGGGAAGGAGCAGTCACAGAGATTGCATGGGTGGGGTGTGTGCAGATAAGGTGTGGGGATGAGGGAAGGAGAAGCTGCAGAGATCGGGCAGGTGGGGGGAGAAGAGGAAGCGGCGTTACCTCCATGGTTTGAGTGGGAGGGAGGGGGAGGGGGGATGCATCAAGCTGCCAACAGCAGGGCAGCCAGTGGTGGCAGCCAGTGAAGATGAACGTCCACTGTGGCTGCTGCTGCTTCCCTGCTGACTGAGAAAAGCTGCTCCACCTCAGTGCCAGGGGAAGGTAGTTCCACGGTGCCTTGAAGGGAGGGCAATCAGCTGCCCTGGTCTCCCTCAGCTTGAGGGAAGGCAGCTCAGATCAGCAGTGTTATCGGCTGAGATCATCGTGCAATATTGGTGGTGCCTTGAAATCAGCTGCCCTGCTCTCCCTTGCATGAGGAGCAATATATTGCTCCGTATTGCCAGGTCAAAATTGCTATCGCAGGATGATTTCAAAACCAATTTTGACCAATATATTGAAAAAATCACACAGCACTAAAACAGACCAGAAAATCTGTGATATTACCATGTAGAAATGACAAAAAATAGTTGGGAGGAGGCAAGGAATGGGGCTGGGAACCCCGGGTGTGTTCTGTGGACCCCCAGGCAGGGCCGTCTTAAGCATACCTGGCGTCCTGGCATGACGGATCCCTCCGGTGCCCCTCCCGCCCCGTTTCCCAGCGTGGCGGGCCGGCGCAGCGTGCAGCACGGCTGCCACCTGGAGGGCCGGCGCCCTGCGCCACCCAGCCTGGTCGTAGGGCCGGCCCTGGGCCAGGGGGCGCTGCCCGCCCCCTGTCGTGATGCCCCTGCATGCGACGAAGGTCGCCCAGGCCCGCACGCCTCCGGAGAGCGGCGTGAAGCCACTTAACAGCTGAGAGGCACACCTGCGGCTGCATCTGGCGCACCTGGGGCGGCCTCCGCCGCGCCTCTCAGCGGGCGCAGCGGCGCCCCTGGTGGCTTTGCGCCCACGCCACCGGACCCGGGCCTAGAGATGGCCCTGCCCCCAGGGGTCCTCAGACCCCTAATTGGGAACCACTGGCCTAGATAGGGCTAGACCTCTGGCTTGTTCTAGGTCCCCACAGCACATATGACCACTCAGAGAGTAGGGGAAGGAACATAGCTTTGCATGCACAAGGTCTCCAGTTCCATCTTCAGTGTCTCCAGATAAGGCTGAGGAAGACTCCTGGAGAGCTGCTGCCAGTCGGTGTGAACAGGACTGGGCTAGATGGGTCTGATTCTGCATAAGGCAGTTTCCAGTGTTCCTATGACATCAGCCCTGCCTCTGGCTTCAAGGAAATAACTTCAAGGCATGTTTGAGCCTTGGACACATGTACCCCCACTTTCTTCTTCAATAAATAAATAAATAAATAAATGGCTGTACCCCAGTCATCCTGGAGATCCCATGACATGATGCCCAATTGATTCCAGAAAAAGCTTTGAATCTATTTCCATGCCACTCCCTCTAGTTGATCTTCCATGAGACAGACACCTTCTCTGTTCCCTCCCTGTTCAGGCTTTGTGAGAGCAGAATGGAGTATGCCATCCTCTGCAGATCCAAGCCTCCTCCTTATTTTGGCTTCTTTGGCTGACTTATACCTGCCTTATCCTCGCACTGCAGCCTCTGTGAATCTCTCGGGATTTCTTTCGTCTCCTTGAGTTGAGCATTCATGTCTGAATGAGTTATGCTCCTCTCACTGGTAATTTTGCAGCTTTATTGGATTCCTTCAACTTCACTCAGTAAATTCCAGTGGCTATCAAGAATGGAAGGCATGCAGAGCCCCGATTGAGGATTTTATTGACTCATTGAAGTCTAGATAATGCTGTTTATCCTTTTCCAGCGACAGCACAGGCGTGTGAAGTGCAGCGGCTTAGCTGAGAGTCACCGGCAGAAATCATCAAGCAGCCCCTGCCTCCTCTTTCCAAGACCTCACAACTACTGACTAAAATTGGTATGTAAGCATGTCCTCTCACCATGGATCCCAACAGGCGTCCTTTTCATTATGATGACTTGTGCTCATGATGTTATTGCGAAAGTTATATGCAGTCTCACTTTCAATACCGATCGCACTTGCAATACTTTTGGGCTGGACATAACTGCTTCATTTCCAGTGGGCATGTCCTGTAGCTTTCTGCTGAAATCCGGTAGGTTTTTATACTATAAATCTTTATACCACAAACTTTTTTATACCAGTTTACTTTTTCTCCCATTTTTGCTGTGCTGCATAGTGCACGTATGTCCCTCCAAACAGAAACAATAAAATAAAGATTTTTGAGATGCATTGCAGAAAAACTAGCAGGCTGTGTTCAAACCCGCATTAGCTGTGCACTCGCTGTGTTCCCATTGTTATTCCATCTTTTCTCTCCAAAGAGCTCAAGGTGGGATACATGTCTCTCCCCTTCTTCTTGCAATCCCCACAACAACCCTGTAAGGTAGGTTCAGCTGAGAGACAGTGACTGGCCCAAAGTCATCCAGTGAGCTTCACACCCATGGATTTGAACCTTGTTCTCACAGGTCCTATTCCAACACACCTACCTCTACACTGACTCACAGTCCATTTTCATACAACAACATTATCATCCAAAATGCATATGTATTCTGTACTTCATTTATATAAGAAAGGTGTGTTGCTTCTCAAACCAGCTTCACACTGACTGGAGTCCTTAAGCAATTCCTTTGCATAGGATAAAGACATCCCTATCTTGTCAACACTGCCTGGCATCCACACAAACAGAAACTAATGTGGCACTAATGAAGTTGTGCTGATGTGAACAGTGGGGGAGGGGAGCTGTGAAATGCACTGGGCCAGGGGGGCAGGCAACTTCCCTGTGCTCTAAGGCAGTAATGTCAACACCACCATAACGTGGAATGATGTGTGGACAGTCCAGTATAAACCCACCACATATTCACTATTATTACATCAATGGCAGGTTGCACAATGCACCCACAGAAAAACCACCCATGGGGGGGGGGGCATCAAAAACATAAAAACAGTCAATCAAAGAAGATTAGACAAATTCCCTAGAGGATTAGGTCCAGTCATGGACGACTCTGGGGGTGCGACGCTCATCTTGTTTAACTGGCCGAGGGAGCCGGCATACAGCTTCTGGGTCATGTGGCCAGCATGACTAAGCCGCTTCTGGCAATCCAGAGCAGTGCACGGAAACACCGTTTACCTTCCCGCTGCAGCGGTACCTATTTATCTACTTGCACTTTGATGTGCTTTCAAATTGCTAGGTTGGCAGGAGCAGGGACTGAACAACAGGAGCTCACCCCGCCATGGGTATTCGAACCGACGACCTTCTGATCGGCAAGCCCTAGGATCTGTGGTTTAGACCACAGCGCCACCCGTGTCCCAGGCTGCCAACTTGGACTGCCTTAAAAAAGGAGTTTAGACAAATTCGTGGAGGATGAGGCAATGGTTGCAAGTCACAACAACTGCATTCTCTGTCCATTGCCAGAGACAATATGCCTCTGAATATGTTACTGGAAATTACAGGCAGGGAGAGAACTGTGGCCCTCAGGTCCTGCGTGTGGGCTTCCTGCCAGCATCTGATTGGCCACCGTGATAATAGGATGATGGACTAGCTGAATTTTTTTGTTGATCCACCAGGGCTCCTAAGCTGCTTTTCTTTTCTTTTTTGTCCTGATACTGTACCTTTTGTAACTGAATGAAAGACAGACTATCAACAGGTGCACTGCAGGGTTGTAGTGATGAAGGGAATCTACTTGCCATGCAGCTGTTAGAAACACAAAGCTCCTGTCCGTGAGCACACAGGGACAGGGGGCTGGGGAGATGGCAACCCTAGGTCAGACTTACTACCTAACTCGAGTGAAAACCGTGAAGAATGGTCTCCATGTTTCATTCTGTGTCCTCTGAGGCCCACGGCCAGTCAAACTGAGCGGAGGGCTGTGCTGGAAAACGTAGCGAAATCGGGAGTGAGTGTGATTTATCACGTGAGCGGGGAAAAGTATATTGGAAAAGGTGACCGGCCACGTCCCCAGGTTGCCTAAACAGACGGAGAATGAGTGCTGCAGATACGTCTGGGTTTTAAATGCCGATTTGCTGGTCTCATTAATCTGCTAAATTACCCAGCTCAGATTGCTTTATGCATAAGCATCGCATCCAAACAGGCCATTTTGCATTAGCTGCCATCAGAAAGAGGAAACAGCCGCAGAGGAACAGGGGGGAAGCCACAAGGAGAGAGTTATTGGCTGCAAAAAGAATCCTTAATAAAATCCTTATACACCAATGTTCCCAAGAACCTTTTTGGTGTGTGTGTGCTGGTGGCTAGTAATATCTATTTCGGTCCTCTGGTCAGACAACATTTGTTCCATGTCAGCCAAAACCCAGTGCCAGCAACAATCTGGAGTACAGTCTTATAATTAATAAGCAGGTATTCATAGAGCCTGGTTGACTACTCAGTGTTGAGCATAGCACAGGATCCACTGATTAGGAGTAGAAGCTAAGGGGGCAGGGAAAAACTGGCATCCAAGCAATCTGAGCCACATTTCTGAATATCAATCCTGGAATTATTGAGGACAATTGCTTTTTCATTTTCTTTTTTTCAGGGGTTGTGTGTGTGTGTATTTATAAATGAATTGTTGCAGACAGCAGAACATTCTTGTCACATCGACACAATTAGCTGGCTAGCCTCAGTGTGCAGTGATTTGCTTTGATTATTTAATCCATTTTCTTTTCGTCTCTGTTTTTTAGTAAATCTACCTAAGCCCTAATGAGACCTCCCTAAATTGATTAGATGCTCTGCAATTTCAGCCTAGTTTACACATTATTTCAGAAAGCTGTCAAGATCCTGTGACTTTCATTTCATTGGATTTAATGATTGCTGGGAAGGAGAGGGAAGGGAGAAAAGGTGTGCATTACAGCCAGATACAATCGTTTTTGTCAGTGTGATCCTTTTAAGTGCAATTCAATTAAAGTGTTATTCCCTAATTTTATTATTGTGCTGGCTTGAGTGCTAATGCTAGCCACCAATAAAGCAACAGGTAGATAATGGTATACAATTTAATTTTACTAATTGGAGTTTAGTGATCTAACATGCTTTTCATATCCTAATTCTTTGAATAATCTTTGATTTTTGCATCTCCTACAATTTTTTTAATGGAAGAGGGCAGGCGAAAACATCAGTTACATTTCAGATTCAATTATCGGTTAACATCTGCCTTTAACAGCGAGATCAGTATGCACACGAATTCCCATCTATTACCTGCTCCATGCATCCATTTCCCATTGTCTCCATGTTTGACCTTGAAATTAATTTATCTAACTGTGCTTATGTTCCTTATTATGTTATCTCCAGTCTTGTAGGGCCAGAAACATTTTCACTGACTGGATTTTGGCAGAGTGACAATGCAGAGAGAGTCAACCACAGAGAGGAACGTGTTCCTCAAGCAAGAGAACAGAAGTATGTGGGTTTCCCCCCTTCAGAATACAAAATGTGGTGTGTTATTTGCAAGCACACATAGAAGCCCTCAAGCGGAATTTTGCTTTCAATTCCATCTCTTGTCAGATTTTTATTTTAATTTTTTGAGGTGGGGGGGGGGGTTATCTCTGTTTATTTTTATTTCATGTGACTTTCTTTGCACGGCCATTGCTGCCTTCTTCACTGCAGTTTGATATCCTGGCTGTTTTTGTACAAGTATGTTTCTATTGCAGCTATACAGTCATACCTCATGTTGCGTCCGCTGTGGGTTGTGTCTTTTCAAGATAATAATAATAATAATAATAATAATAATAATAATAATAATAATAAATTTTTATTTATACCCCGCCCTCCCCAGTCAAAACTGGGCTCAGGGCAGCTCACACCAATAAAATTACAATAAAACATAAAAAGCAATTAATTAATTAAGAACGCGGCCAACCTGGAAGTGTTTACTTCTGGGTTTTGCCGCGTGCGCATGCACAGAAGCGTTCGGCGCACTTTGCACTCACGCAGAAGCGCTCTATCACGCTTTCACACATGCACAAAAGCGCCGCTCTAGTTATGGACTTTTTGGGGTGCAGAACGGATCGAGTCCATAACTAGAGGTACCACTGTACTGCATTGTGGGTTAAAGTATTATTTTCTTCCCAAGCACCTTCTCCAGGAGCCAATCCTAAGTGTCTGACACACCTCCATTTGCTCTGATTGGCTCCAATCAGCACAAAAGGTAGGAAGACTTCTTCTCAGTGCCTACAAAGGTCCCTTTCATGCTGATTGAGTGACTTTTGGATGCTGGAGACAGGGACCCTGTCTTCAACCCCCTGTGCTCCCAGGCCAACTCTAGATGAGAATACAAAAATTGCTGATCATATATCCTTTCATATAATGGTTACTACTTAGACCAGGCATAGGCAGCCTTGACTCTCCAGATGTTTTGGAACTACAGCTCCCATGATCCCTGACCACTGGCCCTGTTAGCTAGGGATCATGGGAGTTGTAGTTCCAAAACATCTGGAGAGCCAAGGTTGCCTATGCCTGACTTAGACTCTTAGTTACCATTCAAATAGAAGAACTTACTAGGAAAAAATCCTTTGTGGGCTTATTTCAACAGCATTTCATACGCACTGTGCTCTCAAATGCTTTTGCTGTCTTTCACCTTAAATGTTCACTGACCGCTCTTAATGTGTGCAAAATTCCTTCCTGCCTCCGCCACTGTGTCAACACCTGTCCACAATTTCCTCTGGAGCAGCAAGGAAATATAGCAAAGCTGAGCTGAACATTGCAAAGTGATTATAATCCTATTGTCTCTCCTGACCTTAATTGTGGCAGCATGGCATGATCTCTGTTTCTCTTGCTGCGTGCTTTCAAAGCACTGCTCAGATTATTGGGGGAGGGGACACAGGGAGCCATAGTAAGATCCACTAGGAGGGAAGTGAGGAACCTGTGCCCCTCCAGATGCTGTTAAACTACAACTCCCATCATCCCTGGTCATTGGTTGTGCTGCCTGGTGGTGATGGGATCTGGAGTCCAGCATCTGAAGGGCCACCAGTTCTTCATCCCTGCACTAGCCCCACATCCTGATACCCACCTGTGTCCTCTCCCAGATGTCCTCTCCCAAAATCTATCTAAGAACAATTACCAAAGGGCTGGGGCTCATCTCACCTGCCTCCCTATTGTAATTCAAACACTGCTTCACTCTACTGGATCAAGTTCTGAAATGTCTAGGCCAAGGGTTGAGGAAGCTGTCGTCATCCAGATGTTGCCAACTTCAACTCCTGTCAACCCTGGCCATTGGCCATGTTGAGTGTTGCTGGTGGGGGGCGGCATAAGACTCAACCATTGTAAGAGCTATAATGATTTCCTCCTAGCTTTTAGACTCTTTATGTGGGGAAGCTTTCTTCTATCTCAGCTTTGGGGTGGGGGTGGGGAAACACTACAATTTGGGCACGTCTGCAGTGCTTCCATTGAAAACTAGACAAAATTCACCTCTGAGAATTCCTACAAGCTGGGGTGTCCAAAACCTTAGAACCGTGTGTGTGTTTGTGTGTGTGTGAATGGGGCAGCAAATTAGATTTGTGAGAAGGCATCACTGCCTGTTCCACACTGATTTGTTGCATGCAGCACTGTTTCTGTTCTTCTGCAGTCCGTCTTCTACCAAAAACTACAATATTTGTCTCACTTTCCATTGGGTGAAATTATGTAACTTATGTAATTTACATAATTAAATAAATTATATAAATCATGTAATTAAATTGCCATTAGTTATTCCGCCCCATTCATTTCAATGCAAAAGAAACAGAATGGAAATAGCGGGGGGTCAGCAATTACATATTATTTGTCAATGGAAAGCAGCAACAGCTAATACCAATCAAGTTTGCCAGATTGATTTCCATTCCAGATCCAAACTAAATAAGCAAACATTTGAGATTTCTATTTCCATTTTCATTTGAATACTTCAACATCCCTCCTGTGAATGACAAGGCATGTTGCAAGGCTTTTCCTTCTTTCATCCATGAAACATGGGGAGGGGGGGGATGAATCCTTCATGCTTCTATTTCCCAGATGAACAGATGCTTGGTACTGTTGCAACTTTTAGAAAATGACACTTCATGGACTCTATTGAATTGGAATCACAGTACATTGCAAAGGTTACATTGCTACCAAAAAAAAAATAAATGCAAAATCCCAGAGAATAAGAGTAATACCAATGATGAAAAATTGTAGAATGAAATGCATGATTAACCCCATTATGGCTGAGCTAGTTACTAAGAATGTTAAGAGTCATAGAAGGCAGACAAAGTTGTAATAAATGTGCTGAAAGCCGACAATCTTTATGTCTAGCAAATGGAAAATCAAAAATGCAGCCATTAATTGATGTAAGAGGAAATAAATTTAGACCTAAGCTTGTCCACCATGAATCTGATGGAGCAGTCAGCCCATGCTTCAGAAAAATGGTTAAATGAACATATATAAAGCTTACAGAGTCCCAAGATGAGAGGATTTAGTTTCACGCAAATTCCCTTCTTTTGTCGTTCTTTCCCGCCCTCCGCTATTATCCAGAAATATTATAGTGCCACTGTCAGTAGCAAGGATACATAAAACTTTAATGAGAAAGTGGCAATGTGGGAGGGAGGGAGGGAGGGAGGGAGGGAGGGAGGGAGGGAGGGAGGGAGGGAGAGAGAGAGAGAGAGAGAGAGAGAGAGAGAGAGAGAGAGAGAGAGAGAGAGAGAGAGAGAGAGAGAGAGAGAGAGAGAGAGAATGATCTTCACATATTACTTTGCCTCCTTTGATGGCCTTCTGTGCACTCAGTAACCTTTGGCACATAATGGGCAGTATAATTTTGAATACACTTTCCAGACGACTCATGGAATGGTGCTTCAAAAAGATAAATCCTCATGATGAGAATGATAGAAAGTCACGGGAACAGCGCCAATGGCCACAATCTACCATAGTGTTTGGGTGCATTCAAACGTGGGGAATATTTGTATTAGTTTTCCTGATCATAATGCTAGTGCTTCTGCCCCGTTTTCCAGTGTGTCTTTCACAGTGCAGTGCCTGTTGTGTTATGCAACTGTGGCTCTTTGACCGAGATGCCAGCATAATGCACTGAATTCCATTCACACCAGTGGGCGTGGTGTGACACAACAGCAAATAACGTTGGACAATGTCACTAATCCAGCTGCGCCCCTATCCGGACAAGGATAGCCCATTACTTCTGTTGCCTGTGCTATGGTAACCTCTAGGTTAGATTGCTGCAGTGCATTATATGTGGGGCTGCCTCTGAAGACGGTTCAGAAACTTCAGCTGATGCAGAATCCGACAGCACTGTGTGTGTAGTGTATAGAATCATATTGTATCTGGATTGGTGCATTTGGATTACTGCATTTTCCACTGGTACATTATATTAGACTGTTACGACTTTCTTGGACCATTGTGAGCCTTTCATGGCACATTTTGATCAACACTGACCCCTATCTTAACTGCCATGCAGCCCGGGAACCAAGCAGACCCCCTCAAGACTATCTATTTGGACCACAGGGCTGTCCACAGGCCACACACCCAAGGTACCACACCTTTCCTGAATGCTTTCTTCTGGCTAGTATCTGACCTTTCATTGTCATATTGCCTCTTGCTTGCCTGAAAGTAGGATGGAGGGAGCTGTAGGAGTGTGGGAAGGGTGAGAGTTGTGTAGCTAGAATGTCACCTATCATACAAAGGTAAGAGTTACATCCATTGCTCTGCTCACTTTTACACCTGCCCCCCTTACCACTGGCTTGTGTGGCCCCTGGAAAGTTTCCCACAAGGAAATGCGGCCTCCAGACAGACCCCCCCTACTTGCATCCATGTGTTTCTGTCCTTCATCTACTTCCACCTCCCCAATTTGACCCTGCCAGGGCTTATATTTCATAGACCCTGACCCCATAGACACTTGTCGTATTCCAGGCAGCCTCTGAAAAGAGGCTCGTATCTAATGTGGCTCTAGATTAATGTATGTAGGATTTTGCCTTAAAGTGGTAATTGAATTTGGTGGTTTCCGTGCGGTGCCATTTTGACTCCAGAAGGGCTGACACTGAGACAATGGCTTTACTTATAGGATTCCTGCCCCCTCCCTTGCCAGGCTGACCTGGTCAAGCTGTTTTACCTCTCAGTCTCAGTTTTCCTCACCTCTAGAACATAAGAATATTGTACCTGTCTCCCAGGGATATTATGAGTCGTAATTAGTTTAAGTGCTCTGGGAACGAAGCTTTCTAAACATCATGTATTATTACTGAAATGAGTGTACGACTATTCTGGAAAACCAAAGGCATTTCAAATTACCTAACAGCTACAAACCCCAGTCATTAATGTGAGTACTTAGAAAAGCAGATGCCCATTGTTCAAGCCACTGGGGAGATTATGTGTTTAAAAACGTAATTAAATATAAAAAATGTATAACACAGGAAGCCTGCTGATGACAGCACTAAACAGATGATCCAGCCCAGCAATTGTAACAAAGAAGGTGTTAAGAGCTCCAGTCTGCACTGGGACTAGTATAGAATTGTGAATGCCACAGAGATGCCATGGAATTTTGTTGGGTTTGTGTTCCATGGAGTTTAATTTATTCCCCCACCCCTGCTTGATCATGGACTGTCCTGTGAAGCTGGCCATGAGGGAAATGCAAGGATCTGTGTCTATTTTTGTTTCTGCATTCATTTTCATTGGGTTGTAGCTATTTAAATTCTACTCAGAACAGTCACATTGAAATGATGGAAATGCCGGACGTCTGCATTGGTTTCGTCATTCATTTGTTGGCAGTAGTGGAGTGGCACATTCAAAAGTGCCTTTATGAGCAACCCAGCCATACCCCCTCACAGCCATGCCCCTTCTAAGTTTGTATAACCTTTTAAGATTATACAATATTAATAATTACAGATGCATCACAATGATCAATGCAGATCCCCACGTGTTGCCTTTCATTCTAGATCAAGGGAAGTAATAGTACCACTGTATTCTGCTCTGGTCAGACCTCACCTGGAGTACTGTGTCCAGTTCTGGGCACCACAGTTCAAGAAGGATACTGACAAGCTAGAAGGTGTTCAGAAGAGGGCAACCAAAATGGTCAAAGGCCTGGAAACGATGCCTTATGAGGAACGGCATAGGGAGCTGGGCATGTTTAGCCTGGAGAAGAGAGGGTTAAGGGGTGCTATGATAGCCATGTTCAAATATATTAAAGGATGCCATATAGAGGAAGAAGAATGGTTGTTTTCTGCTGCTCCAGAGAAGCAGACATGGAACAATGGATTCAAACTACAAGAAAGAAGATTCCACCTAAACATTAGGAAGAACTTCCTGACAGTAAGAGCTGTTCGACAGTGGAATTTGTTGCCAAGGATTGTGGTGGAGTCTCCTTCTTTGGAGTTCTTTAAGCAGAGGCTTGACAGCCATCTGTCAGGAATGTTTTGATGGTGTTTCCTGCTTGGCAGGGGGTTGGACTGGATGGCCCTTGTGGTCTCTTCTAACTCTATGATTCTATGATTCAGATCTATTTTCTGTACATGTACATGGGCAAATGGAGTGTATAGGGTGTTAGGGGAGGGGTAGCATGTCTGGTGGGGACACATTGTTCTCCTGGATACTTTGTCCACCTTTGGACCCCAACCTTCACTCAGCTCTCACCTGTAGCTGTCAGCATGTGACACAGCACCCACACCCCAGGACTGGCTTTGACTGGTCGGCTAAACTCAGTGAGTTAGGGTTTGATGCTCCAATTGTGAAGAAGGTGGTTTCTCCACACGCTGTAGAGGAAAGTGAGGGGCAGGTGGGGCTTGTCAACTTGGGAACATAGCCCATCTAAGAGAAGGAAAACTCTGATCCTAAACCTCTGCTGCCTTGCAGGATATCTTTGAGAGAAGAAAAGGCTAAGGAGCAAACCCCACACAAATCTGGAGTGGAGTCCCTAAGATGGTTGTTGGATAGCTCCTTGATGCTTCCCTCTGGGAACCCCTGCAGCCAAGCTGGTGCCAAATGTATTGCTCTGCTTTCCTTTGGACCACATCAGTGCACCAAAAAGGGGGTCTTGTCGTCTGAGCAAGGAGGTGTGGGTATAGTGATTACTGTACTTTGTTCTGGCTATGCTACGCCTCCATGGCTGGAGAGAGTAATGCTTCTGAAAACCAGTTTCTGGAAATCACAGGAGGGATAGTGCTCTTGTACTCAGGTCCTGCTTGTGGGCTTCCTACGGCCATCTAGGTGACCACTGTGAGAGCTGGATGCTGAACTAGATGGGTCATTGTTCAGCAGGGTCTTCTTACATTCTACTCAATGTTATTTGAACTGTAGAGCCCATGAACCTGAACCAACATGGCCAATGATATAGGGTGATGGGAGTTGTAGCCCACCAACACAGAGATGATGTCACAGTGGTGGTCTCTGGTGCTGACAATGCTGAGCTAGGTGAGCCAGTGGTCTGGTTCTACATAGGGCAGATTTCTACCTTGTACATAAAAGAACCTCACACACAGTCACACACACACACACACACACAGAGAGAGAGAGAGAGAGAGAGAGAGAGAGAGGGTCATCACTGGTAGAAAGCCAATTCCCACCCCAGGCAGGATGAAAAGAACTTTCTGCATAATGAAATAGCTAAACTTGGCTCTCCAATAGATATAAAAATAATCCAATGAATCTTGCGCTTCCATGGGTACCCCACTTCACAAGAGCTTCTCTTTTGTTCTTGCAACTCTAGCATTTGAGCCATTTCACTTTCTGATGAAGGGGAGATGGGGGGAAGAGGGACCTCCTAGGACTCCACTTTTATGCTTCACATTTCACCAATCAAGAAGCAGGTGTCCCTGGTTTTATGCCTAATTACCCAGGTCAAAGGATGTAATGACAAGGTTTCTCTTCGGGAGAGTCTGCTGTTCAGATTCCTATCAACAATGAAAACCCGTGTGCAGCAAAATAATTATTTTCCACGAGCCTTTTCAGGTTTTCACCAAACAACGAAGAGAACAGCAGGAGTTTGCAAATGGGAATATCTTTTATTGATGGCAAAGATTTAGTGCCTCTTTGTATGGGGGTTTCAAGGCCATGCAAATCCTTACGCTGGTAAAATATGGTATTGTTCTTAAGAAAAGGTACTTAAAAACTGGAGCAGAGGAAAGTCTTTTAAAATGAGTTCCTAAAAGTGTCTTTATGATGAATTTTGAAATTTTGCAGCTTGTCCTGTGAAGAACTGGTAGTCTTTTTTTTCCAAATTCTAAAATGATTATTTTAAAACAACAACAAAAGAGTATTACTACTATTGCTGTTATAATAATTGTTATTATTCTCTGACAACAACTACAACTGTGACATTTCCAATCACAAAAGGGTATTTTCTTGACCGAACAACACACATAACACTTGAAATTAAACTTTTTAATGTGGGTCAAATAGTATCCAAAATATTGGATCTGCAACCCGGTAAGTAGGGGTGGGTCCATTTTGGTTTCTGTCCATCACACAGGACAGCACAGAAAACTAGTTCTGTTGTGGGTTGCTCCACGGTAGTGTGACCTATACATCTCCCCAAAAGATGAAATGGATCACCAAAATATATCTGTACAGCCATTTGGCCAGTATATAAATTACAAGACAGCATCCTGTATAAGGAAGGATATGATATAAACAAGAACAGAGAGAAGAGTCAGTCTGGGTAATGCATAGTTAAATTATAGAATATGCTCCCACATGAAGGCTTCTTGTCAAACAGCTGCTTGGCCACTGTGAAAAGAGGATTCTGGACTGGAATGGGCTACTGGCCTGATCCAGCACTTCTCTTCTTATGTTCTTAACCTGGGACAGGTGGAGGCAATAGTTCAACTCAGTACAGGCGTCTCCTGAAATTCTAAGATGCTCAAATGCATATTATAATCAAATCACATAAAGGTCCAAGATCAAGCCCTTTTCTCATCATCTTCTAAACCAATTCCGCCCACCCCCCCACCCCCCGGTCACCACTGATATTTCTGACTTCCCATCTGAAACAATGCCAAGCTCCTTGACCTGACTCTTGTTAACCTCCCCTGCCAAAAAAGATTCTTAATATAAACAGGACATTCATAATGAGGTCTTGGAAGGCTCTTTGGCGGCACAGTGATGTACCAAGTCATATTACCCCCTTTTTGTGCATATATATATATATATATATATATATATATATATATATCCCTGGATCTTCATTGATCCATCTTGAATCAATGCTTTTAAAAAATCTTAAGACACATTTTAGTTAAGAGCAAAAGCCTGCATTTTATGTTTTGACATGCTATTATTGATTGGGAAGGGGGGGAGAGCAGGGACGCCCCACCTGACTGTCTCTCCAACTTCCACGTCTGGCAGTGTCTGGTAGCACGACGTCCTTAATGGCTTTGCTCCTGTTTTCTCCTTTCTGTTTGCTGGCATTCTGCTTTATCCTCCCAGCCCACAGCATGGGGCCTTTCTCAGTTTTTTTTTTTTAAGTAATCAATACCCCCCCACTGCTGGCCGTCACTCATATTTGGCACACTTCTAAATTATTCAGGGGTCTCTCTTGAGCCATATAAAATTTCTATTGCATTTGTCAATTGCCTGATCAATAGTTCATTTTTCTCATCCTCAAAGATGCACACAGGGTTTTGAACTTGGAAGTCTGACTTCCTCTCTTCTTCTTCTTTGACTCTCTCTCTCTATATATATAAAGAAATTTTAACAGGAAGCAGAATGTGTTAGCTACAAGTTTCAAGATCCACTGTTGTATCTTGATATGTCACTACCGTAAGGTGAATTCCTGTATCTCGACACACATTGCATCCTGCTTTTGCCTCTGGTACCATTTGCTGCCTACATAACGTATGGCAGAACGTGCTTTATTTCTCTTTGTGGCTGTGCTTACCTGTGACCCTTTCACCCTCCGCTGCAGAAGATGCTTACACCGGAGGACTGTCTGAACATCCAGCATTAATGACATCTGACATTTAAGTCAACCTGAAAGAAATCTCTGCAAAGGCAGTCACTAAAGCTAATACCGTTGACGTCTCTTTAAGGAGTTGTATTGACATTCTTGGTGGAAAATAATACCACTAAGGCACGTTGCGTTGAGGTCTCAATCAATTGGGTGGCTATCTTCTGCTTTCTGCCAGCTTTGAGAAAGGGTTGTAGAACAAAAAAGGAACAAAATAATGCCTTTTATATCCAAAGTATAGATTTGAAAAAAAAGAAAAAGTAGCACCATTACTGACGGTATGAACTAAGCCACCTACCCCTGCAGCAAATTCAGCCTCAGCGCTAGCTTTTTTAAAAAAATGTGCAAAGCAGCGTCAACTTAGCCAAGGAAAGGGTCCTGGCAGAGTGAGGCAGCTTGAATTCTTTCTTGCTTTAGGGCAAAAATGGGGGGATGAAAGAGCTGGAAACAAGCAAAGCTTCCCCGCCGTCATTCCAACAAGGTAAACATCAAAACTCCAATCATTTGCTGTTGTAGTTTGGTGGCTCCCATAAATGTTTTAGTTTTAAGAAGCTGCTGATCTCAGTGGGTTAAAGGGGAGGTTTTGGTTCTTCCAGAATGATAACAACTCAACTGGTGAAGAGGAGGGACGTGGCTGTGCAAGTCATAACCTTGCTAAATCCCCAGAATGTTGCAGGGTTGATGAGGGTCTCGTCTTTCTATTCTCCCTTGGATGAAATCCATTAGTGCTCTGACAAAAGCTGTCCTCACATTTCATAAACTTTTCTTCCCCTTTGCAAACAAAAAACAAACAAAAACTTTTCACTGTTCTATTTCGGATATATTCTTTATGCTTTTATATTCCACTTTTCCTCCAAGGAGCTCAGGGTGGTGTACATGGCTTCCAGCATTTCCACAACCCTTTGAGGTAGAGGGTGATTGGCCCAAGATCACCCAGTGAGATTCGTGGTCAAGTGAGAATTTGTACCCTGGTCTCTCAGGTCCTAGTTTGACACCCTACCACACACACATGCACACACACAAACCATCATTCTCAGGGCACTTCCAATTTTCAATGAGTGTGAGGATTTATTTATTTTAAAGAATTTGTAATCCACCTCATCAAAAAATTTAAATGATTGGTTGGTTGGTTGGTTGGTTGATTAGATCACGGCTGATATGTGATCATAAATAATAAATATCTGAACTGAAGTATTTATGGTTTGGAGAAATTTTACAATAAAAGCATCTGGAATACAACCAATTCCATATACAGAATCAATTAGAGGCAATTCCATATGCAACAACAATTTTTAGAAATGTAATATAAAAAACAACTAATTCCAAATCCATTGCATATACAGGCTGGGGTAAAAAATCTCCACTTAAAAGGTTCATTGAAAAAGGAACATTTTCAAGAAGTGCGGAAAAGAAAATAGAAACACTGCTTATCTGATATGTAACATGAGGGCTTTCCAAAGGCTAGGTGCTATCACACTAAAAGCCCAGTTCCATATTGTATGGAAAAGAGATCTCATAAAAAGAGATCTCATAAAAAGATGATATCTGGAGGAGATACTCTCCTGGAGAGCATAGTAATCAGCTGGATATATGAGGGATGAGACAAATTCAATTTGGTTTGCATTTAATGATAAATGTACCTAATTTTCATTTCCAAAAAAAAATAAAAGAACCAAAACACAGCCACCCTTTGAAATTTGCACTGCTCTGAATTGTGCAATGCAGTTCTTCAGCCAAGTAACATGTACAAGAGTGTACATATTCATGAGAATAAATATGCATGAAGTTAAGGAAAATTGTTCTGCAAAAATGTATACATTAACAAAAATGCATACAGGCATGAATATATTTGAAGAAAATCATATGAAAATACGGGTGAATTTTCATTAGGATTTTTAAAAAATTTAAAAAGTCATGAACTGATGTGGTAATACAGAGAACTGAATTTAAGATTAGAAAAGTGAGAAACTGAGTGAAACTGAAATTGACAGATTCACCCATGCCTAGTGGTGGAGCATCTGTCTTGCATGCAGAAGATTACAGGTACTGTGCCTGACATCCCCAGGTAGGCTTGGAGAGACTCCCTTCTTGAAACCCAGGAGCGCAACTGCTGAGCTAAATGTTTCAATGGTCTACCCTGGAATAAGGCAACTTCCTGTCTTCCTATGAATGTGTTGGTTGCTTCTACCAAGACATTTTCAATTGTTCTTTTATTCCACCCTATCCAGTGTCATGTCCTTGCAAATCACTTTGAGCATTGGAAAAGTGGTACTTATAACACCTTCTGTCACTTCTGGAGCACAAGAAGTGTTCCATGGAGTTAGCTGAGAGATCCTCAGAGTTCTTTAAAACAAAATATAATTTCGATAAAGATGGCTTTCTCACCAAATGTCATAGCCCAATGGATGCCAAGCTGAACTTCAAACACAGATTTAAGTCCCCCTCAGCTAAGAATGATCAAAGCCCATTTTAGCATTGTTATTTGGTCAATATAAGACCACATATATCACACACATTTTATTGACCCAACTATCCCAATAGTATGTAACAGGCAGTCAAATATGCATGAATTAATATGCACCAATTAATAGGAGCATGAATCCCCAAACTAGGCAACAGGCTTGCAACTAGGTCTTTGCATTAATTAGTATCTGCTAATAAGTGGTTATGAGGTTGCTATTTCTCTTGGGGGAAGTGGCAACTTTAAACTACTGTTTGCATTTCTCTCCCCCCCCCCTCACTAGAGCATGAAACTGTAATTAAGGACCTCACACCACCAAGGATTAAGTGCGCAGCTGTTTGGCCAAGTTCTCTCCTCCAGTTTTATGGTACCGATGGCAGTGCAATATAATCAGGGAGTGTAGTAACAGAGGAGTGCCATGGCAGCTGGGATCCATAAAGAACTCCAGCCCAGAGCTGTACTGGTCCCATGAGTGGCACATGAAAGAGTTTTGCTCACAATGTGTTCCCTTTATGGCTGCATGACCACTGAGCATCTCAAAGGGCTACTGGCTGCTAAAAGGCTCGTGTCAGAGGGTCGTCATGGCTACTCTAGAGTAACTCGAGTCCAGTTTGTCTTTAAAGACTTTTATTGTGCATAGTATTTACAGTGCAGAGACAGCTTAAAACAGTCCAAACCAGAATCCGGCAATGGCGTAAGTCTGTTCCTACACCAGCAAAGTAGTCAGGGCACCCCAAAACGCCTCCCCCTTGACATGGAGGGGGAGGTGAGTAGGGGGGGCATGGTAGAGGTGTGTGAGATTATGCATGGTGTAGAGAAAGTGAATAGGTAGCTTTTCTCCCTCCCTCAAAATACAAGAACTTAAGGACATCCAGTGGAGCTGAATGCTGGAAGAGTCAGGACTGATGAAGAGAAAATGCTTCCTCACGTGGTACACAGTTAAAATATGGAACTCACTCTCACAGGAATCAGAGATGGCCACCAACTTGGATTGCTTTTGAAAAGGATTAGACAAATTCATGAAGGATAACATCATATATGATTACTGACTGACCACAATGGTTATGTTCTAACTCCACTTTCAGAGATAGTAGACCTCTGAAGATCAGTAGCTCCTTGAGTTCTAGAGAGAAGAAAAGTGTCCTTTCCACATTTTCCACACTATGCATAATTTTATGAATTTCTGTCATGTCCACCTTGCTCAACTTGTTCTAAACTAAAAAGCTCCAAATGTTCCGAGCTTTCCTTCTAAGGGGTTCGCTCGGTAGACAATGTGGATGCCTCAGATTGGCTGAGCCTAATAGGACTTTGGCCTTCTGCCCTTGCTTGGTCAACTGAACAGTGTCAATAGGAGAGCCAGGACCAGAGTCTTGGAGGGCCTGTACTGAAGAACAGCATGATTGGTTTTGGAAATGACATGTTGTCCCAGAAGCACAGGCAGAACTGCAAGACCAAAGTTGAAGGTCTGCCTCAGCCGAGCTTTAGGCTGATGACTGTTATTCCTGGTTTAAATAGGAGGGCCATGGATGCACATCAAAGGAAGCAATGCCTCTGGTGAGTCCCATTTGTATCCACATTTACAGATCATTATAACTTGGCATAGTTCCACAGGAGTCAAACAGCCAAACTTTCAGCCTCTATAAATCAGCCAAACTACTCTGATTTATACCAGCTGAGGTCCACAGCATAGGTCATCTGCACTGAAAGGTGATTAGCCAACTGCTGACCCACCAGCTCTGTGCCTTTTGGCTCTGATTCCTTCCCGTGTTCATTTTTTCCCCTTCCTATTTGCACAGCAGCCATTAAATGACTAATTGTAGTGAACTTCTAACCACATTGCCTCCTCGTGAATTGTGGATAGACAGCTGAAGAAGTGATGGGGGGATGTAAATACTGCAAGCATTTCATTCTGGATCCATGTGGGGTCCCATGGGTGATAAAATTGGGACACCATTTCTGGCTTTTGCATGTTCTATCATATGCCTAGAAATCATCACAGGTTTATTATGCACTGATCCTATTATAGGATCACAGAGCTAAAACAGAGAGAGAGAGTTACATGCAAACTACATTGCCACATTTACACAAGGGCGGAAGTGAGGAAGGGAAGAGAACATTGGGATGTAGGAAGCTGTCTTATACAGTGTCAGGCCATTGGTCCCTCTAGGTCTTATGCAGCAGCTCTCAAGAGTTTCAGATAGGACATTCCCAGTCCTACCTGGAGGTGTCAGGGATTGATTCACTTGGCCAGTGAACTTCAGCCCTGGAGAAATTACATGTTCTCCTTTAAAATAGTTCTGCAATACAAGATCAATGGTATTATGTGGAGGAGGGAAACAATTCAATAGTAAGTGATGAGATCCAAGGTCTAATCTCTAGCAAAATAAAAAAATTCCTTCAGTAGCACCTTAAAGACCAACTAAGTTTATATTTTGGTATGAGCTTTCGTGTGCATGCACACTTCTTCAGATACCACGAAAGCTCATAGCAACTTATCACCAAGCTCAAAACCATGGAGGGACCTGGTTTGAACAGAGATATCGGATTCTTATCTCATTATACATGATAAGCGATCTTCAGCCATCTCAACCCTTGCTTTTTCATGCAAAACCATTTGCAGTCGTTTCCGGTCATCAACAGCTATCAGTCAGTCAATCACCCATTTCCACCACCCTTCTGAGTGATCCCCCCTCCCCATCCCCACCCCTCCCCACCCCTTCTCTACATAAGTGCCTGGAAACTTCCATTTCACTGTATCTGAAGAAGTGTGCATGCACACGAAAGCTCATACCAAAATAAAAACTTAGTTGGTCTTTAAGGTGCTACTGAAGGAATTTTTTTATTTTACCAAAATATAAACTTAGTTGGTCTTTAAGGTGCTACTGAAGGAATTTTTTTATTTTGCTTCGACTCAGACCAACACGGCTACCTACCTGTAACTAATCTCTAGCAATTTCAGTTAGATGTGAAAGAAAGCCTCTGCCTGAGATCCTGGATGGCTACTGCCTATCAAAGTAGACAACACTGGAGTAGTTGGCAAATAGTGTGACTCGGTGAAAGGCAGGGCCAGCCCAAGATAATTTGATGCTTGAGGTGAAGGAGACAGTGGCACTCCTTCTTGACAGACAAAAGCCAGTTGGATTGGCAGCTGAACCTTATTTTGACACTGATGGGCTGGTTCTTAACTGACCAGATTTTGTCAGCTATGGATAAGCTTTTAAGGATGTGAGAATTTAACAGCACGATCCTAACCATGGCTACATGGAAGTCCTATTGAATTCCATGGGCTCACTCAGGGGTAGAGGAGAAATTCAATTTTGTTTGCATTTTAATAGGAAACTACCAAATTCACACTTCTCAATGCATGAACTGGAATGGAGCCATCCTTTGAATTCACACTTCTCTGAATTTTGTGGTGCAGTTCTACAGTGTGGTGTAGTGGTTAAGAGGGATAGACTCATAATCTGGGGAACCAGGTTCACGTCTCCACTCCTCTACATGCAGCTGCTGGGTGACCTTGGGCTAGTCACACTTCTCTGAAGTCTCTCAGCCCCACTCACCTCACAGAGTGTTTGTTGTGGGGGAGGAAGGGAAAGGAGAATGTTAGCCGCTTTGAGACTCCTTTGGGTAGTGATAAAGCAGGATAACAAATCCAAACTACTCTTCTTCTTCTTCTACAACCAAACAATATGTACATAGATGCCTATATTAAGGGGGGGTGGATAGAAATACATGTATTAGTGAAAATAACATGTAAAAATGAATTATATTAGGGGGAAATGATTTGTACAAATGTGTATGTTAGTCAAATCTCCATACAAAAAATGGGTTTATTAGAAGAAATTCGTAATAAAATGTTCATGAATTTTCATGAGGATTTTATCATGAACTGAATTTAAGATTGGAAAGAAATGAGAAATGAACAGAAAAGAAATTGAGAGATGAATCCATTCCTGATTCCAGGTAAGTAGGGTTAGGATTGCAGCCTTTGTCTATATTATTCTGAAATTGACAGATTTGTCCAGGTAAGGAGTGTTAAGGTGTGTTAGGACTGTAGCATTGCTCTGTGTTCTTCAGTGAGCCAGATTGTATGTTTGCGTACACACATTTGCACATGTGTGAGAGTGAGAGACACAAAGCAAGATGTTTTAAAATATAATTCTCAGGATTTGATCAGTGAGAAAATGGAATAACAAATACTGTAATAATAATAATAATAATAATAATAATAATAATAATAATAATAATAATGGCAACCACTTGTATTCCTTAAGATGTATTTACATCTTTTGCCCACAGTTCATTATGATATAGGTATTACAACTTTGCACAAATGATGGCAGTTCCCTCCTGACCCCTCCATTTTTTAAAAATTGTATCCTTCAAACAAAATCTTGAAATATTTATTGGGGCAGCCATATGGAGGAAACAGATTATGAGGGAGGATGAAGCTGTTCCTTTTAAAAGAGAGAATACAGGGAAACCACATTAAGAAGCACTTCACATTCTTCCCCCTCTTCCCCCCCGCCTCCGACCCATCCCAATCTCCAACCCACGAGGGACAACTTCCTTTGATCATCTCAGATCCATATTGACATGTCCCAGGCCAACCTCCGCTCTCTAATCTTTCAGTGCTCTGCTTGTGGAGCACATAGCACTACATACATTCATTACTGTTCAGAACAAGGGATTGCACCGACCCTACTTGGAGACCACAAGTAGACTGGAGTTATTGGTCAGAGATCATTTACATGCCTCCTTGACTGCTTTGCCTTCCTCTAGAGGGGGCTCTGATTTGCCAAGAGAATTGAGTTGGAACTTCTCCATTGTTCTCTCCTTCCTTACACATGGCTAGGCCAAAGAGAGTAGAGGTAAGTGAAATGGTTTCACATATAGCTCCTTAGTGTGGGGGTTGTATTTCGTTTCTCTCTCTCAATCTGACCTTCTCTTCTTCTTCTTCCCCCTCCCCTTCTCCTCTCCCATGTCAGGTGAAAGAACTTCTGGAAGAGACAGAGTGGCCCAGAGCACATGTCACGAGTCAAAACACAAAAGCCCTTAAAAGAAGCGAGTAAGGGGCACCGTTCTGCCATGGGAGAAGGGCAAAATGTATCCCTTGGCAAAATCACAGACACTTGTAAAGTCATGCAACTCCACAGCAGGGTGTTTATCTCTTCCCCGCTGCAAGGTGTCAGGGAATCGGTCCGCGTCGACATCTTGAGCTATCAAATGGGGAATGGCATTGTTTGCTTCCAAATCAAGGAAGTTAAAAAGCAATGTGCAGGGCGTGTGAAGGCTTTGCCATCACTACAAGTGTGTGTTTGTAAGAGTTGTTCAAGAGCAGAGCCGGAAAGTCATGTCTCAATAGATGTCAACCGTTTTGACACTTCCAAAGGACAATTCAAGTTTCTGTTAACAGGGCTTTGACTGTGTTTCCAGAGAGACTGTCTTGCTCTGCTTACCTTGAAAAGAGCACAGTTGTGGGTGAGTTGGAGCTGAATGATTTTGTCCCTATACCTCAGCACTGTGATGCTCTAAAGAGTTTGTCATCTACTGGTACTACTACTACTACTACTACTAATAATAATAATAATAATAATAATAGGATTAGTATATCTTCCTTTCCCTTGATGACCTGAGGCCATAAGTCAAACAGCTTACTTCAGGCCACAGAGGAAGGAATGTCTAAATATTTGCACCTGGATCCAGAGCCCCATATGTACTCCCCTGTACATGAAGAGCTCCTGCAGGAATGAGCTGCCCCATTCAGTGACTGGAGCAATTGTGTGCATGTTAAGGTATGTGCGAGAAGAGCTGTGTCCCCTCTCCACTGGTGTGAGGCTGCAGAATATCATATCCCAAAGGACAGCTCTCATGCACAATGCAAGGCGGTAATACCTCTGAATCCTTGCATCTCACACAGTTCAGTGTTGTGATTGTCTTCTCTCTCTTCTCCAATCTCTGCAGTTGAGGAAAGGTCACAGGGCCAGATTCTAATAAGCCTCAGCAAAAAATAAATCTTGAATTAGGTCCTTTGATGTTGCATTGTTGTATTATTTTATTTTATTGTTTTTAATTGCTACCCCTCCCTTTAGGCAAACTCTCACAGGGGATCTTGAAATAAAAATGCTAAAAGCAGAAGGGAAAGACTGCAGTTTAGTGCCGGGATGGGAAACCTGTAGTGTTTTGGGTGTTGTTGGACTCCAACTCCCATGATTCTCAGCTAGGATGACCAACAGCAAGGCATGATGAGAGTTGTAGTCCAAAAAACATCCAGAGCGCTACCTTTATACCATCTCCAGAGAGCTACCTTTATACTATCTGCTTTGCATGCAGAAGGTCCTGGGTTTAGTCCCCAGCATCTCCAGGTAGACTAGGAAAGATGCCCTGTCTGAAACCCTGTAGAACCACTGCCATCCAAAGTACACAGTTCTGAACTAGATGGACCAGTGGTCTGACTCAGTAAAATGCAGCTTCCCTGTGGGATAATTAATGTGTAACAAAAACAGGATCAGACATATACAAATGCAATTTAAAAAGTAAAAGCAAGGAGAATAAAAAGGCATAAAAGAGTTTGCTTCTCCCATATGAACCTACACAGGTTCTGAGATCTTCAGGGGAGATCCTTTTCTCAGTCCCTGGTGGTGACAAGGGAGAGGGCCTTCTCAGTGGCTGCTCCCTCGGTTTGGAAATCCCTTCTTAGAGAGGCTCGACTAGCTCCCTCCTGGTTGCCCTTCTGCCAGCAGGTGGAGACATTTTTATTCCAGCAGAGTTTGGGGAACTGACTTCTTGTAAGGAAAGGGGTCTTAATGCTGTGTTGTATTATTATTGTTATTATTATTATTAGCACTGGTAGTAGTAGTAGTAGTAGTAGTATCTGCAGTTCAGTAGTTCTTTTTTACATTATTTTAATTGCAGATATAGTCTACTTTTTAATGACAACCTGTAAGGGGGAGGGCTTATAGGAAACATCCCCCCCCCCTCATCAGGTCGAGTTCTTCACAGAGCAGCAAGTCCAGTAGTGGATCGGATTACAGGAATCAGGAAGTAGAGAGGGAGGAGAGAGGCTCTGACAGCATGTGAGAGCCTCAACGCCGAGTAGAGAAGGAAGCAGCTGGGGAGGAAATGACGGGATTGGCCACTGGAGAGCAATCAGAAGGACGGCACTTCCCCCCGATGCCTGAATTGAGGTGCACAGCACCCCGTAGGGCGAGAGGGAGGCGCTTTGGGGTTCCCAAGCTGTTATGTTGGGCACGAAACAGAAAGAAGCCATTGCGAGGTTCTAACTTGGACTAAGCAGACATGTTTTCCAGACTCTTTGCACTGTAAATAATATGCACAATAAAGACACCTTAAAGACAAGGAGGTGTGGAACATCGTTACTCAAGAGTAGCCGCAAGAACCTCTGACACAACCTTTGATACGTTTTTAGCTATATTTGTTTTATCAGTATTTAATTTTTATGAGCCCCCTTATTTTGGGGGAAAGGCAGG
This sequence comes from Zootoca vivipara, assembly GCF_965207765.1. Lineage (NCBI taxonomy): Eukaryota > Metazoa > Chordata > Lepidosauria > Squamata > Lacertidae > Zootoca > Zootoca vivipara. The sequence continues at coordinate 33,759,489 of NC_142589.1, forward strand.
ATGTAAATCATCCTCATCCTCACAAGAGAAAGGGCTATATCAGAAATCTGGCCTTGTGAACCATGGCTCATAGTTAGATCTGGCATATTGATGCTGCAAATGTGTCAACTGAGGCATCCTGAAAGATTGTCACTGTGCTTGTTTTCAAACTCATGAAAACGGGCAGACAGATGGCTTAAAATGAAAGTCCATTAAGGCCAACCAAGGGGTATGTAATAACTAGGCACCATTCCAAAAACTAGCCTTGGTGGCTTGGCATTTGGTGACACACACCAGAGTCACATTGTTTGCATTCCTACCATTCTAACTTATCAACACATCTCATCAACATCCTCCAAAAGCCCAACAGTTTACAACTGATTTGGCTGGTGCACTGAATAACAAGCTCTCAAAGTATCTGTGGCTGATCCTTCATAATGACATGAGCCCTGTTCAGCAAACTGTTTGGGTAACTGAATTTGTGGAGTTGAGCCCAATCCCCCACATCACAGGTCCACCTCAACAAAACTCCTTAACTTTAAATGATCTCTGCTTTGCATCATATGTCCTGCGTACGGAACTTTGGCTTTTTGGGCTACAGGAATTCTGGAGTCCTTGCACTGCATTTTTATCTGCAATTCTTACAACTGGTTTCTTTGACTTTTTCATATATATTTACATGGCATCTCCTTCAGATTAAGCCCTCATTTTTCTTTTTCTTTTTAAGGGGAATTCAAAGTGCTGACCTTTAAAGTCCTAAACTGTTTCAGTCCTGTATACCTAAATTAGTGTCTTCACCACCGTTATTCAGCCCAGACACTGGAATCTAATTCTGAGGGCCTTCTGGCAGTTCCCTCATGGTGAGAAGTGAAGTTACAGGGAACCAGGCAGAGGGCCTTCTCAGTAGTTGCACCCACCCTGTGGAATGTCCTTCCATCAGATATCAAGGAAATAAACAACTATTTGACTTTAGAAGACATTTAAAGGAAGCCCTGTATAGGGAAGGTTTTAATGTTTGATGTTTTACTGTAGTTTTATAAATTGTTGGAAGCTGCCCAGAGTGGCTGGGGCAACCCAGTAAGATGGGCAACATATTAATTGTTGTTGTTGTTGTTGTTGTTGTTGTTGTTGTTGTCGTCATGGCTGTCGTTAGGGTCATTGCTCAGCAGTGGAGCATCTGCTTGCATGCAGACAGACTCAGGTTCAATCACCAGAATCTCCAAGTAGAGTTGTGGAAGAACACTGCTTGAAACCCAGGAGAACTGCTTCTAGCCATTGTTGACAATACTTTGCTAGACAGACCAATGGTGTGGCTCAGTATAAGGCAGCTCCCTATGTTCCAAGGTAAACTAGATACCGGTAGTTAACTATGCTGGAAATGGTGTTGGTTAACCAGTAGGGGGAGACTTCAGACAGTTCAGGATGCTTAAGCTTAAGTTACATCAAATGGATTTATCCTGTTTCAAATAAAACACTGCTTACATTATTAGCTAGTTGTTAAAAGCTGAAAGGTATTCTTAAACAATGTTGTGATGTGGTAGTTTATTACTCTGCATTCACTGTTCTTACTGCAGCTCCACAGCATTCGACAACGGTCATTCCAATTATGGGCCATTATGCTCCTCTTTGGACACGGGTGGCACTGTGGTCTAAACCACAGAGCCTAGGACTTGCTGATCAGAAGGTTGGCGGTTCGAATCCCCGTGACGGGGTAAGCTCCCGTTGCTTGGTCCCTGCTCCTGCCAACCTAGCAGTTTGAAAGCACATCAAAGTGCAAGTAGATAAATAGGTACCGCTCCGACGGGAAGGTAAACGGCATTTCCGTGTGCTGCTCTGGTTCACTAGAAGGAGCTTAGTCATGCTGGCCACATAACCCAGAAGCTGTACGCTGGCTCCCTTAGCCAATAAAGCGAGATGAGCGCTGCAACCCCAGAGTCGTCTGCGACTGGACCTAACGGTCAGGGGTCCCTTTACCTTTACCATTATGCTCCTCTTTGCAGTATGGGTTGTGTTCAGCTGACCTACAAAAATGCAAGGGACTTACAGAAGCATCATGTTGCATGAGGCCAATGGGCAGGCAGGACTGATAAAGAGGGAGGAAGGGCTATGAAAGCTTTCTAGGGCTGGGAAAGAGTTCAATTGCCGGTTGTGGGATGTGACTTGAAACCCTAATCAGGTGATACAGCAGGGATGGAGACCGTGTGGCCCTCCAGATGTTGTTGCACTTACAACTCCCATCAGACCCATCCAGCATGTGAAACAGTTGTATTCCAAGAACATCTGGAGAGGCACACCTTCCCCATACAACCATGCAGCCTCAAGTGTATGTTGGTACAAGTGTGTGAGATAATGTGGTGGTGAAAACTTGTCTTGCTTTTCCTTTTTTTTTTTTACCATCCATCAATTAATGAGAAAGGGAAGGCATCCACAAGTTATCAAAGGGGAGAAAAAAGTGTGGATGTTCTCACAGGTGGGATGCAGAGTTTTGTTGTGCTTACCTTCTGACCAAGGTAGCAATGAAGTGTTTGAGAAGGGTCTTTTCTTTCACTCTGCAAAGCATCTCTCTGGTGGTCTGAACTCTAGTGCCTTGCAGGGTATCTGCCTTTTCTGAAAACCCAATGCTGTCCTTGGCTGAGCTTTTCTCTAAGCACAGGAAGCTGGGGAAACTGTCAACTGTGCACCTGACAGCTGTTTGTCATTTTCCTTGATGGTCTCCCGTGCCTCTGAAGCAAAGCTCCTATCCATCAGGAGCTGTGCACTGAGTATTGTGGGACCAATTTCAGCTGATGTCAGATCAGCAGCCCCTCCCTGTTGAACTTCCAGATGCTACTAAAAACCATTTTTTATTATTCCAGAAGGAATTTTCTGATTTTATAGTTTTAATTGACCTGCACTGACCTGCACACACAGCACATAGAGATCATTGTAATTAAGTGACATATACAGTGCCAAAATAAAGAAATAAATAAATTTTGAAAACTTTTTTTAAAAAAAAAACATTTAAAAGAAATCAATGTGGGAATCTTTTTTTTAAAAAAAAAAGAAGTGTAATAGGAAGAACTTTCCTTCATACAAAATCAGCAAGCCCATCTTAATCTTAGGCAATGGATAAGTAGTCTTCCTGACTTCCTGTGATTTGGTTAAAGTTCAAGGGAAGATCACATCAGATCAGGAAATTTCATCCCTTGTTGAAAATGCATACATACCAACTCCACTTTTCCTGTTCCTGACCATCCCATGTTCAGTTAGGCAGGTTTTTTACCTGTGTTTGCTTCATAAAGCAATGTCCCTAACCATGCAAAGGCTTCTACTTGCATTCATGAAATCATAGGAATTACCCCATTATTCAATGAAGGAAGGTAGGAAGGCACCATATATATGGCTTGATACTTTGTTTTCAGGCACGACATGTGAAGAGGGCTACAGTCTCCTTACAAGGCAGATCTCAATGCAATGGTCAAAAAGGTTTCACTCTGATGAGTGGAAATCTTCCAGGTATTTTCACATACACACAAATTCACTGATGTTATAGGATTTCTAGACAAGCTGTATTCAGCATTCATCCCTGATTTCTTCGCACAAAGTTTGTGAGGAGGATAGACAATATCAGCTATGTTTATGAGTGATTCTCTTCTGATTTGTTTGCAGAATGGTTGTATAACATTGCGATAAACCAGGTGTGGGGAACCTTTGGCCCTCCAGAAATTGCTGAACTACAACTCCCATCATCCCTGGACATTGGCCATGCTTGCCAGGGCTGATGGGAGCTGTAATTCAGTGACATATGGCAAGCCAAAGGTTCCCTACACCTGTGGGGAAAGGGCTAAAAGTGTTGGATGAGCTGAAAGATTGGGATGAGGAAAATGTGGTCTGCCTTATGCTGTTGGACTACAACTCTCATCAGTCTCAGCCAGTATGGTCAATGGACAGGGATGGTGGGAGTTGTAGTCCAGCCACACTTGGAAGGCCATGTTTTCCCCATCCCTGCTCTATGCTCTTAGTTCAAGTGGGCTGGTAGCCAGACCTTTCAGATATGACATTTAAATTTACATGGAATGTTCCTTGAGGATAGGAGCCTTGCAAAACACTGTGTTAAATAGATACAATGCTAGCTTATCTCAAAGGGATTCTGAGAGGATCAATTAACTTTGACATCTTATTCAACATGTGAAACTGTTTCTTATCTCTCCTTAACATGGCTGCATTTGTGACTAGCAAGTCTTCCAGCTTTGGCCAAGAACCCAGATATTACCAGTCTTCCATCATTGTTGCCTCAAAGGATAATGCAAATTATACTTTTCCTAGTGAGTTGCTTCAGGTAGCAAGAGAGATACGGGAACAAGTTTGCACAACATTTTATTTAATTTAAATTTTGGAAGATTGACTCGCACCAGCCGGAGCCAGGAGAAAAGAGTTTAATGAGTGTTGTTTAACTAATTGCCAATTATCTTTGAGCAGAGTGGTAATTTCCAGCAGCTGTTCATAAAGCAAGGTTATAGTCAATTTATACTTTGGTGTTGCCAAATTGGGTAGGTAGCAACATGTGGGAGCAGATTGGCTCCATCTTTATAGGATTTTTTTTTAAAAAAAGATCTATATATCATTCCTCAAGAAGGAGGTGAGTGGGGGATGGGAGAAGAAACTTGGCACTGTGTTTTTCCATTTATTTAGAGTTACTGAGTGCAGGGCACATCCCCAAGGCATTTTGGTTTTATTGAACACCTTAGATGCTAATGCCTGATTCTATTTATGTTTACTTAGAGATAAGTCTGATCGCGGGGTGGGCAGATTTCATGTTTTGTTTTGGTGTGGGGGTTTTTTTTGGGGGGGGGGTTACTAGAACCATGGGATCCAACAGCCAGGCCCTGAAGCCAAACACTGTTCAAGAGTAACAGATTGGAATGAAGTTCATGGTCCTCCTCCCACACTCCTTGCCTCAAGTGCTTTCAATTTCAGCAGTATAATTTAGGCTCTGGATGTGCTGTACCTTTAAAAAGCATTTGAAACATAGCCTTTATCTCAAAGGGTTGTGGGCACTGTAGTTTGCCCAGCATCTCTTAACAAGCTACAGAATTCATTAAGGGGAAAGATTGTGCTTCAAATATGCTTTAAATGTATAGTGTTTGCGCTGCCATAGTTGCTGCTACTGTTTGACCATTCAACATCAAAAAATACTTGCTAATCTATGGCAAATCATTCTGAAATCTAGCTGGACTACAGCTAGGTAGGTCATAACAGCACTATCTTACTGTGAAGAAAGCCCCATTCCATTCAATGGGACTTACTCCAGTGTAAAGTGATTACAGAATTGCTGTGTAAGGGCTGCTGCAGACTGGGGGATTTTTGCACATATTTTCTGCAACATATCATTGATGCAATGATAGTACATGAGTGATGGATTTATACTGGACCTTCCACGCATTATTAGCTGTTCTGAGGTGCTTCTCTGATGTTACTGCCTTATTGCCATCTGGAGGAAAGCTATTGAACTATGGCACAGTGAAAGCAGGACACAAAGAAAAACCTGGAACATTTGTTGGTATAAAAAGTGACAGGATTGCAGCAGGATGTTATAGGACAGGCATCCCCAAACTTTGGCCCTCCAGATGTTTTGGGCTACAGTTCCCATCATCCCTGACCACTGGTCCTGTTAGCTAGGGATCATGGGAGTTGTAGGCCAAAACATATGGAGGGCCGCAGTTTGGGGATGCCTGTTATATGTCCACTGCAAAACTTTTGCAGCCACGAATTGTTTTGAAAGCAGGATTGCGTATAACCACCCCAATACCATCAGAAGTGCAAAATGTTCCTGAATGCATCATAAAATGGCCCTAAATCACTCAACGGCAGAATCTCCTGGAAAATCCTTGAAAGCCACATTGCAGGAGCTGAAGTCCTGAAGTGGTTTCTTTATTCAAAGTTTCCCACAAAAAACTTTATTTTTGAAAGGAATGGCAAACACTGGCTATATGCTTCTTTCACCCACCCACCCACCCACTCCTTCCCTCTTTCAGAAACCCTGACACATTTTCATGCCGTGGGGTGTACCCGTCCAACTTAGGCAAGCCTTAACAGCTCACATTTCACTCTGTTTTGTCTCTTAGCATTATAGACCACGTTTCTCCGCTGCTTGTAGTAGGGGGTTTTAAAAGAAAAGGCCTCAAATACGAGTTTATATACAGTGCCAGATTTTGTTAAGCACATGAGAGGATTCCCGTGCCAATTTATAACTAAGTGTCCCTCCTGGCTGTGTCTGTTAGTCTCCCTGGAACAGCCAAACCTACAGATCACTGTAAACGTTAATCTTCTTATACTTTCAGGTATCGGGTTCCCTTTGATGTTACCAAACATGTTGACTCCTATCTTGGTTGAATGTGCAATCCAGACATAGTTAGCATTAATAATGTTTTGTCTACATCGTTCTCACTGAGTGACTAACAATATAGATTTGCTTCCAAAACCACACTCCTCTGGTATTTTCATAAAGTCGTCTTTACAGCTAATGCAGTTTGTTCCCTATCTTCTGCTTTTGTTGAGGTACATACAGTAGATACATCACACTTTACTAGGGAGGGGATCATTTATGTGTTTTACAGTGCAATCCAATCTGTGTCTACTGAGAAGTAAATATAGGCTTTAGGGATGGATGAATCTGTCAATCTTAGCTTCTCCGTGTTTCTCCTTTTTTTTCCCAGTCACAGATGCAGTTCTCCACATTCCTGCAGCATTTAAGTGCAAATTTCTCCCATCATGCAGTTTCATATGTAGTTTTGATTAATATACACATTTTTGCATATGATTTGGGGCTCAGTGCTCCCTTAAGTTTCATAGGTAAACTTGCTCCCAGGTAAACACTTAGGAGGGAACATCTGCTCCCATCCATGACCTTGGCCGGGAAAAGAAGAAAATTCTTTATTCTCAATTACTTGATCATTCCTGAGAACTGCTAATTAACAAGCAAATGTAAATAGTGATAAATTATGCTCAATTTTGATGTTTTCCATTTAGCAGAGTATTAAGTTGCAAGTGATATAGTGCACACTTTAAGATCTCGTTAATTTTGATGCCATAATGGATGAGAATTCCTAGAGGAGTTTTTTAAGGCCAGAAATATGAATGGTATTAGCTCAACAGTTATATGATTAAGCAGTAAGACCTGCTGAGGCAGGCAGTACTTGGGCATGATTGACGACTGTAATTGATTGACGTGCAGAGGTAAAGCCAAGGGCACCGATTTACTGACTGGGTCAATCATCCCATGGCTGTGGCCAGTTAGGGAAGGCTTATTACTCTACTGATATAGTGAGTGTTATTAGAAGCTTTTAATGTGTTTTTCATGTTAAAGTGGTAAATTTTAACTAGGGTGAACCTTAAATAGGTCAATGTGAGATTGTCGGGATTGGAAAATATTCTGATATTTTGGTAGTAAAAGATCTGATTGTTTTTTGTTGGGCCTCTTCTGTGGTGGCACCCCAATTCTGGAACACCCTCCCTAAGGCAGTTTGACTGGCACCAACATTACTATTTTTCAGCACAAGCTCAAAACATATCTCTCTGTCCAGGAATCTATAATAGACTTTACTGTCTCTGTCTGCTTTATAATTTTGTAGCTATGTTGCTTCTCAGTTAATCTTACTATGAAGAATGTGTGGTGTTGATGTGATGTTTTATTACATTGTGTGTGTGTGTGTGTGTGTGTGTTTTGTTGCAAACTTCCCTGGAATCTGTGAGGATGAACTTGAGATTGTCCTGAATCTTACTTAAGAATGATATCCTCTTTATTCAAATAAGCAACTACTAACCATAATGGGAAAGGAGTACGACAAGGTTGTATATTGTCTCCCTGCTTATTTAACTTATATGCAGAATTCATCATGTGAAAGGCTGGACTGGATGAATCCCAAACTGGAATTAAGATTGCTGGGAGAAATATCAACGACCTCAGATATGCTGATGACACAACCTTGATGGCAGAAAGTGAGGAGGAATTAAATAACCTTTTAATGAGGGTGAAAGAGGAGAGAGCAAAATATGGTCTGAAGTTCAACATCAAAAAAACCAAGATCATGACCACTGGTCGCGTCACCTCCTGGCAAATAGAAGGGGAAGAAATGGAGGCAGTGAGAGATTTTACTTTCTTGGGTTCCATGATCACTGCAGATGGTGACAGCAGTCACAAAATTACAAGACGCCTGCTTCTTGGGAGAAAAGCAATGACAAACCTAGACAGCATCTTGAAAAGCAGAGACAACACCTTGCCAACAAAGGTCCGTATAGTTAAAGCTATGGTTTCCCCAGTAGTGATGTATGGAAGGGAGAGCTGGACCATAAAGAAGGCTGATCGCCGAAGAATTGATGCTTTTGAATTATGGTGCTGGAGGAGACTCTTGAGAGTCTCATGGGCTGCAAGAAGATCAAACCTATCCATTCTGAAGGAAATCAGCCCTGAGTGCTCCCTGGAAGGACAGATCGTGAAGCTGAGGCTCCAATACTTTGGCCACCTCATGAGAAGAGAAGACTCCTTGGAAAAGACCCTGATGCTGGAAAAGATTGAGGGCACAAGGAGAAGGGGACAACAGAGGACAAGATGGTTGGACAGTGTTCTTGAAGCTACCAACATGAGTTTGACCAAACTGCGGGAGGCAGTGGAAGACAGGAGTGCCTGGCGTGCTCTGGTCCATGGGGTCACGAAGAGTCAGACACGACTAAACGACTAAACAACAACAACAACCATGATGGCTGTATATACTGCCTCCAGTGTCTGAGAGTATTTGCCTTTGAATACCATTTCCTGAGGATCGTAAGTAGAAATATTGCTGTTGCACTAATGTCCTTTTTTGTGGGCATCTGTTTGGCCACCATGCATACTGGAAACTGGATTAGATGGGTCATTGGTCTAATTTAGCAATGGATAGAAAAATGAAAGGAGCATGTGGGAAAGTGGCTAAAAGTGCAAATAACATACAAAATGTATGAAATATAAGGAAAACTGCTTGCAAAAATACGTTTAGAGGTGTACATTAAAATAAATGTGCATGAAATTGTTGCTAGATTCTTGTGAGTGTACCGTTCCTTTTTTAAAAAAAATATGCAAATTTGTGCAGAATTATGCTGGCTGAACTCAAGACTGGAAAAACTGAGAAGCAGAGAGAAACTGAAATTTGCAATTTCACCCCTCCCTGATCGTTCTTATGCCAGCTTCCTTTTCAAGCTGTCCCCCTTCCTCATTCACAGTACAGGAAGAAGAAAGATCTATATTTTAATTATACAGCTCCAAGGGAGGACACACTTAAAGGAGGTCAAGGTCGAGAGGCTTGTTGGCATCAGAAGCCTAACGCCCTGCTACTGAAGCATCGCTTCACACTCTCCCACTGATGTATCTTATTGCAGCTCCCTGCCCTCCTCATTGTGCAAGATAACAAGGAAACTAAGAGGAGGAAGAGACAATAATAGTATGAAATATTGATGGACTCTTACATGAAACAGTCCATAGATCCAGCCGAGGCTCTTGTTCTTCCTGAATTGAAATCCACCAAACAGACCTCATTCCAAGGTAAAAATAATCATTTTTTAAAAAAAAAATCTACAGGGGCAGGTGTTTGTTGCATATCTTCCCCACACTTTCTTTTCTTTAACAAAGTTCTGATCATCAGCATATAAAAACCTATATTAATGTTAGAAGTTGTGTGATGTATCTTAAAAGAGGAAGGACAAGGAGTTGTAGCCAAGTCTGCTTGGAGTAAAACCATTGAAATAAAGAGATACCAGTTAGTTCATATCCATAAATTTCAATGGGTCTACTCAGAGTAGAAACCCCACTGGATATAGCCGAATGTGCCCTAAAACCTCATTTATCAAAGTCGTGAGGGGAAAACCAAAAAGTAAGGGTTCCATCACATATTTTAGTGAGGGTGAAGAACCAACATCAAAATGAGAGCCAGTATATATAGTGGTTAGAATTGTGGACTAGAACTTGTGAGACCAGGGTTCAAATCCCCTTGGACCAGACACTTCCTCACAGTCTAACCTACCTCACACGGTTGTTGTGAGGACAAAAATGAGGGGGAGACGTATTTATGCCACCTAGAGCTCCTTGGAGGAAAGATTTGATAGTAATGTGATAGATGAATAAATGCATCCATTAAGAAAAGTCCTAGAAGACCTGCTCCCTGCCTTGGAGGCCTTTTTCCACCTTCCCTGGAGGACAGAGCCCTGATTGACTCCAACTACCCAAAGCTGAGGCTGGTGAAGAAGCCAGAGACCATCCTGGCTGTCTTTTAGCGCAAACCCAGATCATTGAGCCTGAGCTTCCACAGCTGCCAACCACCATGAGCCACCATTGGCAGGATTGGCTGCAACAGTAGCAGATAGGCTCTATGCTTATGATAATGTTTATTCTCTTGTTGATTATGCTGTTATAAAAGTGCACTTTATATTTGACTTCCTTTAGTCATGTTTGCTGCATTAAATGTGCATTCTGTAGTTGACCTCCTTCGTAATGTTCTGTTTTGAGATCTTGAAGGTAATGTTTTTATTTTATGTTAATTATTTTGCTTTGAATATACACTTTATAGTTGACTTTCTTCATTCTTTCTTCTTCTTCATTCTTCGTTGTTTCATTTGATCTCTTAATATGTTGTAAACTGATTTGAGGTTTTTTTTTCCTTTAAAACATAAAGTGGTATAGAAATGAAATGAATAATAATAATTGTTCTACCCACTTTTGATATTGCTTCTTTCTCTGCCTTCCACTGGCATGTGGCCCCTGGAAGGCTGCCTATGAAGAAATGTGGCCCTTTGTCTGAAACAGACACTCCACCCATTGTGTAGACCAGTGCTGTCCAAACTTTTTTCAAAGAGGGCCAGATTTGATGAAGTGAAGGGCTGTGAGGGCCAACCAAAGGCCTGACCAAAGTTGTTAACCTTTTTTTAGGATTGAATTTGTTGAGCTTTTTTTAGGATTGAAGTTATTAAGGTTTTGTTTTTTTAAAAGGATTTTACCCCAGGAAATGAACTGCTGGATTAAACCGACCGGCAGGCCAGATTAGCCCCCAAAATGGACTTTGGACATGCCTGGTGTAGACAATACTGAACAGATAGGCCAATGGTCTGACTAAGTAGAAGACGATTTTCCATGCTCCTGTGTCTGAATAACACAATGTTCTTCTGCAGGAAATGTGTTGAAGGGGATGGGAGTGTTTAAGGGAAACTGTTGAACCTATGACAAAGGCAAATGGGAAAAATATATAAAATCTGTCTTCTCATTCATTCTCTTCTCTTCCCCCACCCCCCGCCCCACCACCTTCTTCTTCTTTTGAATTGGATTGAAACTGCTATCATGAAGAACATGTCTGATTGGATTGAGATGTCCCCATCACGGGAAGCAGGCAAGGCCTGATGCCCCAATAACAGAAGCTGCACAAGCAATTTAACATGTGGCTTCAATCCAATTCCCTGAGCGATTTCCCCCTCTTTGTGTGTGACAACAAGACAAAGTGTTGCATGTGTAGAATCGCAGGAGGGAATAAGGAGACGCACCGGTCTGAGCAGCTGGAACAACTCGCCTGTAGCTTAGTAGCAGCTCATTGGGCTTGGAGTCTGCAGAACCAAATCTAATCCCACCATTTCCCCTCCCATTTAAGAATTCTGTATTTATTGCTTGGTGTTTCCGTTTGGCTAGAGAGGGGTGTTAAATGGCGTTCTGCCAAGTTTTCAGAACATGGAGAGTATTAAAGGGAATCTGTGTTATCCTTAAGCAATGGGAAGGGCCATAGCTCAGCGGCAGCACACCAGCTTTGCATTCTGAAGGGTCCAGGTTCAATCCCCAGCATCTCTAGGTAGGGCTTGGAATGCCCCCTGTCCGAAACCCTGGGGTGCCACTGCCAGTCAGTGTAGACTGCTAATGACGTCAGATGTGGGCAGGTTAAAAGATGACTGTGCAAAAAAGGGACTTCTTGAAGCGCCAACAGCTGGTAGCATTTTAAAGCACAGTGCAGAGCTCCCTGTGAGGGGAGCCCTGTTTTGAAGTCCCAGCAATCAACTGTTTGCAGGGGCTTCAAAATGTCTCATTGGCTGAGGTTATTGTGCCCCACAGATTTACCCACAGGGGGGTAAGGGAGATAAGGATCTGACCCAATGGCCAGAATCAGTACCCCCATTCATGTTGTAGTCAATCCTGACCTAGGTGAATATAGAAACATAGAAAGGTGTTTTACATTGAATGAGACCATTGGTCCATCTAGCTCAGGGTTCTCTACATTTTGGCTGGGGCGGAAGTGATTTGTAGTCCAACATCTAGAGGGCACCAAAATGGCTACCCTGACGTCACCAGAGAGCAAATCTGTTGCATAACGTTCTGTAATGGTGTGCCAGAGACGATAAAGAAGAGGAGCAGAATGATAGAATGATGCATCCATCCATGGGACTTTGGAGGGGAGTGCAAAAGACTTGGAACTTGGGTTCTGGTTGACCCATCCCCTTCCAAAGCCAAGAAGGAATGAATGCAAGTAGGACCAAGGCCACATCTACACCATACAATTGAAGCACATGGCTTCCCCCAAATAATTCTGGGAACTTTGGTTTAATAAGGGTGCTGGCAACTGTAGCTCAGTGTGGATTGAACTACAGTTCATGGGATATTTGAGGAGAAGACATATTTTAATGTGTAGATGTGACCCAAGTCTCCTTACAAATCAAGACCAGGAAGCAAGTCTGTTATGGAAGCTTTTGCAGAGGCCAAAGTGTATCATCTTACTGTACCTGTTGTAACCTACTGGGGAAAAGACAGAGGGTATATTGAGTTGTCTCCCTTCCTTCCTTTGGCCAGAGTTTTTCCTACAGCTCATTCCATTTGTTGGTCAGTTGCTTTGGAGGAGAAGGCCAACGATGGCTATTAGTCATGGATCAGAGGTGGTATACCACCGAACGTCAGATGCTGGAGGCACAAAGCAGAAGCTCCTGCATTTGCAGGAGGGTGGCATGCTGTGGCTATAAGGTCCTGCTTGCAGGCTTGGCTACTGTGAGAACAGGATGCTGGACTAGATGGGTCTTTGAGCTGATCCAGCAGGGCTCTTGTGTTCTTATGTTCATATTCATATTATGCTTAGGGCTTTTAATAATCTGATTGCCTATTGTAGAAAACAGAATAGATCCCAGGACATGGTTTGAAAGCACATGAGGCCACTACCTTCCTAGTGCCCATCAAGTCTGGGTCTGATCAGTGCCAGGGTGGGTACATCTCTAGGAACCACTTGTATGCAGTCTTGGGTTTTGTGATGGAAGAAAGATAGAATACAAATACAAGAAAAGAACCAAGCAAGCACATTAGCTAGGCCTTTTATCTGATCCGGCAGGGTTCTTACAGTACATGAGCTGAATCTGCTGCCTTTTAGTTCAAAATTCAAGAGGTGCTGCAGGTGCAAGTCTTGACATGTGCCGAAAGCAAGTGTGTGGAAGGCCGGAGGAAGCTTTTCCATCGGTGCATTCAAAAGCCCTGAGAAACACCTGTAGCCTCTTTCCATCCTTATCCGCTGCTCAGCTAGCTGAGCTGAAGAAACTCTCTGATCATCTATTAATCTCTTTTGTTGCTCAGAAGGCACCGCAAAGGCTTCAGCCGTGGAAGCTGTCTAATGATTCTCTTAAGATCAAAAGGCAGGTGTCATAAAGGTTATTAATATTTTCCAAGTAAAATAGTGTTTGCTTTTTAAAGCCCCTGCCAAAGCTCTCCTGAAATGTGTTTGCCATTAAAAGGGGGGGGGAGAGTACTGGATGCCTTCAGCCAATATCTAGGTAGACAATTTCCAGACCAATTTGTGATGCATGATTAACAGATCAGAGAGGGATTTTTTTTTCTTCAGAAAAAAAGAGTGTTATCTGTGAAATGTTCCAGAGTGCCTACTTCACCACTTGAGCATCCCTGTTTATAATAGGCAACAAATGTTGCATTTATACAACAGCCTTATGGAGCAAAAGGTCGCCACGTTCAAGTGCAAAACTATCTGAAAATGGCTCTGGTTGCTTGACAAAAAATGTGCTTTTCTCCCCTAATTAAACTGTTTGGCTTCCTATTGCAGATCCCAAAACAAATGAAAGAAATGCCCTGAACATGAAACAATAGTTTTCAACTGCTTCACTCTGGAGGAACCCTTTATGCATTGCTTTGTTGTCTGCAAAACTGCTGTCAAATGTGCATTGCCCTGTGTGTTGCATAATCTAGATCAGGGCTACAGAAGCTGTAGCTTCCCAATCTTGTTGAACTCCAGCTTCCATCAGCCTCAGCCAGAATGGCCAGCTAAAATGATGGAAGTTGTAGTCCAACAAAGCCTCCAAGGTTACAAGTTACCCATCCCAACTCTAGGTGGTGACCAAATAGCTATAATAGACTTGGCTAAATACCCCATACAAATTAAGTGTGTGCTCCAGAATAATCTAACAGGGGTAGCCATAATGGTGCCCTCCATATATTAGAATTCACCTTCCATCAGGCTGCATGGACAGTATCTGGAGAGTGCAATTATGAGTTATCTCTACAATGTGCAGCAGTAGTTTCTGGGACATGTTCTAAAGGAACATTTTTTCCAGTCCATATGGAGTGCCTGGTCCAAGTCATCACTCTGTGCAATTAAACTATGCCCTTAAAATGTACTTTGGAAGATAAGTGCAGCCCTCTTTCCAAGGAAACTCTGTTGAGCAGGTTGGAAACCACTCTGCTGTAAAGTATTGAGAATGTATTGTTTATTGACCAAGAAGATTTATGGGGAGGCTGGACTGATTAACTCACACAGGAGAAAGAACATTTGTGAAACTTTGTTTGACATTTATCTCAGCAGCTGGGAAACAATCGGTTGAAAAAGGAAAACATCTATGTGACTGTAAGGGAAAGATCTGGATTATTATGAACTTGGAGAGACGATTTGAACTTTAGAAAAAAGACGGCAGTGGACGGTTGCGAGGAATCCCCAATTTCTTGAAGCATGGGAACCCCAAAAAAATTTTTTTAGATGATTTGGCATAATATTCGGTTTGATTGATATATATGTGTATAATTTGAAATAATGAATGTGATATAATTGGTTTTAATTGGAAAATTAATAAAAATATATTTTTTTTAAAAAAGAGAGAATGTATTGTTTATTAAATGGGTTCATCGGGATGTCCTTTCATATTGTTGTTGTTGTTGTTTAGTCGTTTAGTCGTGTCCGACTCTTCGTGACCCCATGGACCATAGCACGCCAGGCACTCCTGTCTTCCACTGCCTCCCGCACTGCCTTCCACTGCCTCCCGCAGTTTGGTCAAACTCATGTTCGTAGCTTCGAGAACACTGTCCAACCATCTTGTCCTCTGTCGTCCCCTTCTCCTAGTGCCCTCAATCTTTCCCAACATCAGGGTCTTTTCCAAAGATTCTTCTCTTCTCATGAGGTGGCCAAAGTATTGGAGCCTCAGCTTCACGATCTGTCCTTCCAGGGAGCACTTTCATATAAGCAAACATATTAAATGGGTTCATCGGGATGTCCTTTCATATAAGCAAACATTGTCCCTTGAAAGCTAGAAGCATCATCTTTTTAAAAATGAAACCTGGGGTTCCCTGGACAAACTTTCATTAGAATCATGTATGCCTTTGTGGATCACCATAGAGAGCTTCTAAGAGTCCAGTGGTCATACCAGGATCCAGAAGAATACAGAAAGGCATCAGAGCCCAAAAGATCATTGTTGCATGAGCCAAGTCCCAGTCTAAACATGAGGTCTTTTGATAGTGTTTCCTGTCTAGGAGGACCCATTGTATAGGGTAAGTGTACAGGGCCAGTAAGGATGTGAGGACAATTTACCCTGCAGGAAGACATTCCAAATGGAAGTTTGGGTGGCTCAGTTCAGTTTGCGCGAAGCAGTAATGTACTAAGGGTCCCTTGAGCTATTACAGGTGTGGGGAGCCTTTGGCCCTCTAGGAATTGCTGGACTATAACTCCCATCATACCCAATAAGCATCCCCAGGGATGATAGGAGCTGTAGTTCAGCAACATCTGGAGGTCCAAAGGTTCCCCACACCTGCTCTATCCCCAGTAGCTCTTAACATCTGGTCACAATAGCGTCGTGATGTGTCCTGCTCATGGGCTTCCAAGAGGCATCTGGGAACAACATGGTGGACTAGACAGACCTACTGGTCTAATCCAGCAGGGGTTTTCTTATGCTCTTATTAACTGCATCTGTGTGACTGAACCATTACAGATCTATCACTGCAACTAGGGCTTTTCTGTCAGCCACATTTGGGAACCAGCTTAATCAGGCAGTCCTACAAGTGTTTACTCAGAAGTAAGCCCCTTTGAGTTTAATGACACTCTCAACTAAGTAGGCATTAGGATTGCAGTCTCAGTTACCAATTACTCTTCAATATTTCAGGCACTGTAGAAGAGGAAGGTGGGAAAGATCATTTTCAAATACCATGGAAGACCTTTTAAAATATTTTTAAAATGTAGATCAGATTTATTTATGTTCCAACACAAGTATTTCTGACATAAACGGCAGCTTCTGAATGCAGTAGAGTAATGAAGTTTCTTGCAAAGCATAACACGGAACCAGGCTTATTTCCTGCAAATTATAGATTAGGACCTTCCCCGGCCTTTGTAGAAGTCACCATTCCATTTTGGACAGGTTAAGTATAGAGTTAACAAGCTTTTATTTCAGGAACATGAAAGAAGTTTTGCATGGAGTTTTCCCAAAAGGAAAGTAAATAACACCTAAGAATATAGCATGTAATTTCAACGTCAGTGCTGATGACTATGTATACAGGTTTTTAAACCACCTTTCTTTGGATCTTATTCTGTTCTCAAAACAGTAGTTAGAGTTCAACGATGTCCAAATATAAGCATACAGAGCTGACAAGGTACCCGACTGAGATGCAGAGAGAAAAGATGCAAGTGTTTAACTGAAGCAACTAGACGCTGCTGCAGCACCATACATATGCTCCAACTCTTAAACTGGTTTTGCATATTCTCCTGGTTAAACTGGAATTCAGGAAGAGTGGAACATAGCTCCCAATAAACCTGAGGAAGAACAGAATAATAAAATGGAGGAAATGCTCTCATCACTATTTCATAATTGAGGCTGAATGTGTAATCAGCCTGGACACTGGGCCTTGTTCACACAAATGTTGCAGTGTGATGATGACTGTGGGGGTTGCATGGTACCATCATGACTTTTAGTCATTAGTTGGCTTTCATGAAACTGTCTTCCTTAAAGTCATTTAAGCCAGGGTTGTTGGACTACAACTCCCATCACCCACATGGTAGCTGTGGCTGATAGTTCAGTTACCTCTGGAGAAGTATAGGTTCCCCAACTCTGGTCTGAACTAAAGGCTATCACATGTTGTGGAAATAAGTTCCACAAATCAGTTAAATGATGTGAGAGGAAGTGCTTGTCTGTCCTGAATCTCCTGTCAATCAGTTTCATTGCTGGAGGCAGGGAGCCCTACTAAAGTAATCACTGGTTTTATGCCAACCCAGGCACACACTACTTTTCAAACATGTATTGGAGACTTATCAAGGATCAGTTAACAAGTACAACTGGGTCACTTGATTTCACAGCCCTTGATGACTGGCACTTGAGGGGATATGAGAAGATACAAGAGTGCTCCCTATGATTTTTTGATCCATGATGAATCACCTTCAAGTTCCCCCCGCACTGCAGTCATTACTTGCATACATTCTAAAACTGGTCCTGAGGTTCTCAGTCATGAAGGCTGCATTCCTATACACCAGGCATCCCCAAACTGCAGCCCTCCAGATGTTTTGGCCTAAAACTCCCATGATCCCTAGCTAACAGAACCAATGGTCGGGGAAGATGGGAATTGTAGTCCAAAACATCTGGAGGGCCAAAGTTTGGGGGTGCCTGCTATACACCAAGGAATTCTGGGAGCTGTAGTTGCTGAAGATTGTTAGGAGACCCCATATTTCCCTTCTAGAGCTACGGTTCTGAGTAGTAGTTTAACATTCAATCCCACTTCCCAGGGAACTATAGCTCTGGGAAGGAAATAGGGGTCCCCTAACAGCTGTCAACACCCTTAACAAACTACAGCTCCCAGAATTCTTTGGGGAGAGCCATGATTGTTCGAAGTGCTTTACTTATATGGTGAGAATTTAGCTATTGAGCTGAGCTTTTAGTTTAATGGAAATAGAACAAAGCAGCATTTGAATGTTAATATATTTATTGATATATTTTTTTACCAGTTGCATTGCTTTTAGAAGCATTCCTTCAGATTACAGATCCAGCCCCAGAGTTTGTGTATAGAGCTCTTGCCTTCAAAGCACTATCAGACCAGTACCCAATAAATCTTCAAAGCACTCTCAAGAGGCAAGAAAGTTGTTATCAGGACAACTGTGATAAAGAAGGATTAAGGAGATGTCTCAAAGCCAAACAGGAAGCTAGTGTCAGAGATTGGAAAGTTATTAGCTGTCACGATGACGTTGCAACTGCCATTCATGCTACAGTGGTGCTGTACAAAAAAAAAATCGTCCTGCATTTTATTTTATTTTTTAACCATTCTCCATCAGTTAATGAGAAAAGAAACTGATTTAAACATTGGGAAATAAAAGAGAAAATGTTGGTGAAGATTCACTTGGGTGGAGTGCTGCGTTTCTGTTGAGCTTACCTTAGTTTTGCAGTGGCCAAGGGACACGTAGCACTAATTTGTGCTTCCTCTGCCTCATGCTGACTTGTTGCAATGTGTGCTACAAACCGTCACCTTTCAAGACCATTTGGAATCTTCTAAGGATGCAATTCTTCTCCTTACAGGTGTGAATCTCCAGGAGCACATTGCACCAATGTATCTGAGTCTGTGCTGATTCCCTGTTGTCTTTTCAGCCCAATTCATTGCATATATTTTTTTTCATTGCATCAGTGGGGATGGCTACATAATCATGCATGTAACTGCAGACCCTCCAAGGGTCCCTATTTTCCAAGGACATTCCCAATTTAGAGAAGCCGTCCCAGTTTCTGATTTGATCCCGGAATGTCCCAGTTTTCCTTAGGATGTCCCCATTTTCACTGGAGAAATGTTGGAGGGTATGGTATTTGGTACTAATATAAAATAGCTTATGCAGCTGAGGCCCAGGTTACATATATACCCAGTAGACCATTGTGGTCTGTGGAAGCACTTCTCCATTGTTCCAAATACATCAGAAACATGCTCCAGAGGAACTGAGAACAGGGCCTTTTGTGTGCCTGCCCCTGTTCTGTGGAATTGCATTTCTCTTGAGATATAACAGTTGTCTACTATCTTTACCTTCCGGAAACAACTGAAAGCATTTTTTTCTGTTTTGCAAAGTTTTCCAAGCTGGATGGGTAGATCTCTAACATGTGTGCCTCTTTTGTATATTTTTCAATTTTATCTGATGGTGTGGGTGAGTGGGTGGGTTGTTTTTAACCAGCAAAGGGGGGGGGGGGTTAGCCGCTTTTATTGGATTTTGTACATCACCTTGACACATGTCTGTAGAAAGTGGTAGACAGAGAAAACTGTTCCATGACTTCTTGTCACTGGGGACTTTTATCATGAGAACTGTGGGTTTTTCTGTGGACTGGCCCAACGTTGCTTAGTGAGCATCATGGCTGAGGAGGAATTTGAGCCTGGATCACTCTAAGTCTATGTCCAACACAGTAGTCACTATTGGCTCTTTTGAATGTGCGGAGATGCCCTGGGCATTCTTCCGGAGTGGATCTTGTAGGTTTCCAAACACAGCTTTGCCAAAAGACCTGAGTCTTAAGTAGAATGACATTGGACAGAAGTTTCATTTTTCAGTGATCATGGATTTTAGGGCTGAGCTTTAGGAGCACAGATTTCTTTGTTTGAAATTCGGGGGGGGGGGTGCTTTGGCACTCAGTCCTGAAAGCTCTTCCTCCTAATCCTAGCTTTGTGGTGGCTGGCAGCAGCGGAGGAAGCCACTCAGGCACCTGCGGTAGCGTACCCAGGGGCGGGGTGCACTGCGGGGTCTCCAGAGTCTACCTGCCTCCTCCCACTCAGCCGCCCTACCGCCAGGGGAAGGCATCAGGCAGACCATTTGGGCAGAGCAGAGCCTGTGTGTGCCCAGGAGAGACGCGTGGCTCGGGCGCACTGCAGGCCCCGCAGTGAGTGCCGCCCGGCATTTTGTCACCCCCCTCAGTGGTGACACCCGGGGTGACCCGCCCCCACCGCACCCCCTTCCTCCGCCACTGGTGGCTAGTATCAGTTATTCAATATATCCCCCCAAAAATTGGGGGATATACGAAATATCCAAGAAAAGAGAAAAATTAAGTGAAATTATCATGTGTGGGATGTGGGAGTTTTCTTCCACTTGTCTTACCTTTGAGCTAGCTGAGGGGTGTTTGTGAGTGTCCTTCCCTTCCTTTCATTCCACACATCATTATCTGGTGGATCAGCAATATGCAGCTTTTCCAGGTGTCCTAGCTTCCTAAAAAAAAAACCATGACATCCTTGGCTGGGTGTTCCTGTAAGCACAGAAAGGCATGGAGGCTGCCCACCACAATGTTGATAGCTGTTTGTTGACTTCTGCATGGGTTTGTGCATGCATGTGAACTCCTTTTTCTTTTCCAGAAGCAAGAGTGGAAAGATTTTGTTTTTAAGGTAAAAGGGAGGACTTTCCTTAAAAACAAAATAAGTGGGCATGCCGGTCTCAGGCATTGGGTAGATAACTTTCCAGTATTCTGAACTTTGATTAAATCGCAGGGGAGGTGGCGTCTCTGAAGGGGCTTCTTCTGATCAGGAAGAACGGACAGATGGGGAGAGGGCCTAGTGCTGGAGAAATGTTTAATGGAAAGAGAAACACAGGCACCAACCTTGACCACCTTGCAAGGAGAAGGGATGATCAACCTCATTCTGAATAAATTTTCAATGCCCTGCAAATGAGGCAAATTATATAAAGCTCTTTTGTGGGGAAAGGAAACTGCTGAGAAAGAGGAGGACAGGTTTTGGTGCGGCATTATTTTACACACTCTCAGAAGCAATCCCTTCTGTAGCATTCACTCCTGGGCTAATCGACCACTTTGGCAATAGCGAAACTCTTGCATCCAATAATAACTTTTGATGCAGTAAAAAAAATGGCATAGCCTATCCCCTGATTAAAAGATAAATCAAAATTTGTTAAGAGAGCGGAAGAGTTGGAGGGCTGATTGCTAACACCAGTGGGGAGGGGAAGGGGAGAGAGAAAGATGAAAGGGAAGCCTAATCGGAGACTTTCTTTAAGCTCTGTTGATTACTGAGAAGCTTTTGACATGGCTCTGTTGCAGGCAAACAGGAGTGGCGACCCTCTCTGATATTCTCCAGCTCACCCGGACGACTCCACTGACACAAACAGCTCAGCCCTGCAGAAATAGTGGTGAGTTAGTGCATGTTCCAAGAGAGATAATGGCAAAGTTATTTTGCCTTTGGGCTCAAAGTCTGTATGTGGGGAGTGAACAGGGGGAGAAAGAGAGTGGGGGAATCCCTTGCAAAATATTATAGAAGGGTTTTCTTTTAAGTCCCTCTTAGCCCTCAGGAGCAGGCAATGTTCAGCCAGGTCTTGTTTCACCAACATAATATCTCTTTATGAATAGCTGGAGGGTTGCTAGCAAGTGTACTCATTTAGCTGTTGGAAGGGATTTTTAATAGCCATCAAAACGGCAAACAACTTGACAACTGTTTGATCAACTGAGATGTCACCCGCAGAGATGAAATGACATATCTTCAGGTGATACGTGTCGGTCATTATTGAGTTGACTGTTAGCAGGAGAAGCAAGGGTTTTTTTATAATAAAAAAAAAAGCAGTTGCGTCAGACCAGAGCTTGACATTATGGAGGTCTCATGGCTACTGCTGGAAGCAGCAGACCCACATCTGCTATCAGTACCCCAGAGTCATGATGTTGTCACTTCCCAAGCTTCCCTGCCCTCAGTCAACTTCATTGGCTGCCCTTTGCATGGGCAAAGAATGTTGCCAAGCGGTGATGTCACTTCATGGATAGCACACATTGCAGGGAACAGAAGAGGAGAAGAAGACAGCTTCGGGCTGCCATTTTGGGTGGCAGCTGTGTATCCTTCACAGCATCAAGTGTTGCTGCAGCAGCAAGAGCGGCAACAACAAACACAAAATAGGCGTGTGTGAAAACCCAACAGATTTACCGGTATTGTGGCAAGACTTGTTATAGACATGAGTCTCCTTCAGATGTGTGAGCAGTGATCACCCCCACATACATATATGCCTCATCTGCACTACACATTTAAAGGAGAATCATACTACTTTAAGCACTTGTGGCTTCCCCCAAAGAATCCCGAGAGCTGTAGTTTGCTCAGAGTGCTAAGAGTTGTTAGGAGACTTCCATTCCCCTTTCAGAGCTACAATTCTCAGAATGGTTTAGCAATCACTTCTCATGGAACTCTGAGAATTGTAGCTCTATGAATGGGAATGCGGGTCTCCAAACAACTCTCGCCTCTTTCAACCCACTTCATTTCTCTGGAATCTTTGGGGAAGCCCTGACAGTTTCAAGGGGCGTGTTTCAAATGTATAGTGCAGTTGGTGCCAAGCACTAGTGTAGTTCAATGTTGGTTTTAAAAGGACTGCATCATTCTCAGGGCGTGGTCTGAAGGTAGGGGTCTCATCAGTGCTGGAATGGAGGCTGGGCTACTGGCAGAAAGAAAGAGTCAAGCTGAATTAAATTGGGTGAGGTGGAATATGGGTTAGCATTTTGATGACTGAGTCATGTGGATCCTGAAAACACAACTGCATGGCTGAGGGATAGGAATAGGTGAACCTGTTGATTTTAGTTTTGCTCAGTTTTGCTCAGTTTCTGGTTTTTTTCCCTATCTTAAATTCAGTTCTCTACATCACAACATCAGTTTGGGGGTGGCTATTTCAAAGTCTTTGTGAAAATTCATCAGCATTTCTCACAATATGCACATTTTTACAAGCTGTTTTCCCTAAAAATAATGCATTTTGTATCTCATAGTATATGCATTTTTATGCATACTTTACCCTAGTACAGGCATTTTTGTACACTTTACATTACTGTAAAACTGCACTTCAAAATTCGGAGTTGTCCAAACTTCAAAGAATGCCTGTGTTTCAATTGGTGCAATTAGCCAGGTTTCCCTTTGAATGCAAACTGAATTTCTCCCTGATCCCACTTAACTTGCAGAAGTATGTTGCAGAGGGTTGGACTAGATGACCCTTGGGACCCCTTCCGATTCTATGATTCTATGAAATTACATTATTGACACAGGATTTGACTCCTCCCACTGCAAGCCTGGGAGACAAAGACTTGAAGGGCATGCAAAAAAGAGTCTTGAACCTATGCCAAGCAATTTGTTCTGGCTTTAATCAAGATGTCGTCTTTTAACTCCAAATGTCATTCTTCTTCTTATTTTTAATCCCGTATCAAAACTTTGAGCAGCATACTACAGCATGAATAAATGCTACCCGTCATTTAAACTTTCAGCAATGTTTCAAAGCCTTGTAAATGAGTGATAGCCATTTATATATGTATTCATGCATGTGTATATTCATCAAAGTGATGCAGTTAATAAGCTGGTAAAAGACAAAGTGAATAGCAACAAAGAAACTGGTGGATTATAAGTTTTTAACTTTGTAAAAGCTAATGCAGAACAACTTGATTGTTTATTTTGTAGTCTCTTTTTGCCCAAAGAGAACACTCTTTTCTCTCCATATCTCTTTACTCGCTGTCATCAGCATCCTGACATTTTGGAATCTTAAATTATTCCCCCTCTAAGAAAAGTGTCATAAGTGATGACAGAGAGAATACTCAAATAATCGGCTGAATTGCTCAAGCGTTAAATATTCGAGGATAAGAAATCCATGATGTCACCTAATTTCATATTTCCTGTTTTGGAAATGCAAATCTCAGCAGCTGGTAATTATTAGAGATGGATGGACAACTCTAAGCCTGGTCTGTGTCCATTTCTTATTTTGGATGCAAAGGGATTCATTCTGTCCCATTTCAACAGTTAATGTACTGATGGTTTCTCCAGCAAGACATAATGAAAAATAGGCACTTAAGAGGTGACCTGAGGATTTAAAACCTTTCTTCCCCTTTCCTTAACAGGGACTAGCTTCTTGGAGTGGCTAGGAAGCATGGTTGTTGCCACTTGGGGTGCAAACAGGACTGGAAATGTCCCTGGAAATGTCAGGGTGTGATGACGTCCTGTCCCTTTCAAGGACATTGTATGGAAAAAATGTTTTTTTTCCCTTATGGAACCATGGCAGCAGCCATATTTTCTTAACTTCCATGGGTTTTCCCCCCTGATGATATCATCAGGAGCACTAAAGGGGAGACTTGACTCAGAACTGAGTTCAGTACAAACCAAGCTATTTTCCAAGGTGGTTTTTGGGGGGTGGTGGGAGGTAAATAGCTCAGTTTTCCAAGCCCAGTCATGAGCTTGGCTATGGGAAGCTTGATGTATAAGGCAGCCTTCTGCAAGATAGTGTTCGCTAGATGTTTTGGACTATGAACCCTAGCAGCCCCAGCCATCACAGCTGTGCTGACAAGGGCTGATGAGACATGTAGTCCAAAACAAGCTGGGGAAGGTTTCTGTACAGGGGATAGGTGTTGACAGCAACAAATTTCCATGAAGTATTGCCCTTCCGATGCATTCATCAGTTGTAGAATTGAGCATAAATGAGATGAGCAAACCTCTTTTTATTGAATGCAAAGAAGAAAAATGAGGCATGCAAGTTCAAACAGAGTGTTGCTGCATCAAATGGCCAGCCACCAACATCAAAAAGGTTAATGGACTGGCAGCAGAACCACCACACATAAGCTGTGTGCGCATTACCATTCACTCCGACTCCAGACTGCTCCCACCACTGCTGTTTGAAGCAGTTAGCCATAATTGACAGGTATCCTGTAGTTTCTTGAGAAATGCTGCTGCTTGATGTGTTTCTCCTCAAACCAGCTTCCATCCGATTTGAAAATGTGAGCTGTGGTTAAGCTGAGGTGTGTACATTTGAGACGGCCATTGCGCATGCGCAGTAGGCAATACATTTGCAGATTGCAGCTTCATTGAACAAGGTTTTTTGCTGGGGATTTCAGGCACAGGAGGACAAATGAAGTGAAGACACCCTGCCGTTGTGTACACAACAAGTGCAAATGCAACTTAAAACATGATGGGGTGGGGAATGACCTCGCTGTGTTTTAAGCCACTAATGTCTCCGCAGCCATATAGATCTACTTTCAGGCAAAAGGCAAAATATTTCTCACATGCATACATGCTGCTATCCCTGTCCTGGTCCTATGAGCCATTACCCCTCACCTCTGAACGGAGAAAGACTTTACGCAGCGTCATAATTTAGCAAATTACTTCCTCAGAGGAAGGTCAAACATTTTACCATTCGATCAATAGGAAGCGACTTACAAATCATGTGTATTGATCATTGCAATCATTCAGAGGAATGTAGGGCAGACAGTAAAACCGCATGCACTTAGTCTTAATTGCCCACATTAAAGCAATTATACCCCAAAACTGTCATTGTCTAATGCTGCACACACCACACACTTTAATACATCTTGCTAACTTCTTAGCAATGCAGATAGAATCGTAAGTCAGCCCACCAAGGTTGTAGCACTAAATGCCTAAAATATTGCTGGGACTATGCAAATTGGACCGTGACTTCTTTCACATGGAAAGTGAGCATTTAAAAACACTGATCACAGGGAGGGAGGAGGCATGAAAGGAGCAGGTAGGGACACAGGAGATACATTGGGGACATAGATCACCCTGAAACAAATACCTCATTTGGTAGTTCAGATCAGGTCTAAAATATTGCCACTCCCAACATTTTCAGAATAACTGTATAGTCTGGGCTTTTCTTCATTAGCGGAAGCTAATTTTGGTGGGGGAGAGAGGTAAGTAGCTTGTAGTCTAAGTTCTTCTTTTATTTCATCAGTTGTTTCAGTTAGTCTGCAGATCTTATTCAGATTGTATGTAATGTTTGTGGCTGGAAATGTATGTTTGATGCATGTACACATTACAGATGAACATACAGCCTAGGAACAATATTTGCCTGTTTGTTCTGAGCATAACACATGTAGACGTGATGTGGAACGATGTCCTGGTGAAATGGAGGAAATCACCTGGAACTAAATAAAGGGTGGTCTGAAACAGATGTGAGGGACCTTTGGCCCTCCAGATGTTGCTGCACTACAACACCCAGCAGCCTCAACAAGCATCACCAATAACCACAGATGATGGGAGTTGTAGTTCAGCAACATCTGGAGGGCCAAAAGTTTAGCCACGCTTGATCTAAAACATTCTCTGGTTTTCTATGTGGATAATATTGTTGCAGTCTGAAGTGGTAGGCCCCATGGATTGACAACCTCATGAGAAGCAGGGCAAATTCTTAAGGAACATATGTAACCAACTCAAGGACTTGGCCACTGAATGTGGGCTGAAGGAAATGTGTTGGTTAAGGCAGCCCAAAACAAGAGTGATTTATGATTACCGCAAATTGATAAGGACTCATATCAATGTGTTGGTAAAACACATTGCGTTGTTTTAGCCCCAGGATGGGGAGTCTGTGGTCCGCCAGATCTTGCCAGACTATCATCCATCATCCATGAACACCAGCCATGCTGGCTGAGGCTGATGGGAGCTGGAGTCCAACAACATCTGGAGAGCCACAGGTTCCTCATAATTGTTTCAGCCAGTACTGCAAATTCAAAAAAGCCTTCCTGACTCGCCCTTTCTCCTTTAACCACACCCATTTAGCACAACCTCCTTCCCTCATTGGCACACCCCTTGTTTACTGATGCAGGCAATTTAATTTTAATATTATGTAATATTCCAAAACCAAAAAGAAAGCACAGACCAACCCAAAATGTTATATATTTTATTATACTTTTAAAGCATATGGTTTGTGGTGAGCGTCTCTGTTCGGTTGTACACTCCTGAATTCACCACCAATTCTTGCCAGAAGTTTCTGGAGGTTTTCTAGTCTTCAGCATAAGGTGGGCAGCTGATTCATCTAGTCAAATGAGGCGGATGGTGTGTGTCTGTGTGTGTGTATTTTCTTGTTTTTGTTTTGCAAGCATCACCTTGGAGTTTATTGTCAGTATTTTTTGCTGTACTGGAATGAAGACCTTTCAAAACTTTCAGACATGCCAACTTGACAGACCAAGCTCTTCCTCCAAGTTTTGCAATGGTTCAATGCCAGGATTAAAATACTTACGGCCACAGAAGGGCTCACTTCTTCTTCTCCAGATCAGTGTATGAGAGGAGTGTATGAGAAGAGAGGAGACTGACCCTGTCTCCGGTTGGTCACACTACCTTTAAAAAAGATGACTTGGGAGTGAGGGATTCCGGCCAACCACTTGCTGGTTCAGTGCTCAATGCCTTGTGCAGCTGGGTGTCCACCTAAAAAAGGGACATTCTTTGACAAATTAATGAAGCAAAGTTTCCTGGAGATAATGGAAAGGGCATCCCATGACAGTATCGCCTGAGGCGTTATTACAATGGAACTCAGAAAGATTGGCTCTACCAATCATCTCCAGCCATTCTCCCATGTCCTTAGAGTCTTCCTCTCCTTGGGACTGGGCTTCCAAACCCATTGTTCTCCTTTATGCCAGGGTCAACATCAGGGATCAATGTTGCCAGGTAGCTGCCAAACCCTAAAGGGAACACCGTGCCCAACCTCACCCCACCCTGAGATGCAGCTCTTCTTCCTTGCTGTCATTCCTGATTCCTTCTTCCTCAACAAGAGAATAAACGGTTTCAGGAAAAAGAAGAATGGAGCAGTGATTTCTGCTCACTGTCCCAGTGAAGGCTGGTTCACTAGGGGGAATGGGACAATGGTCCATAGTAATCTCAGTCTGCCCTCATCCAGCCCTCGCCTGTCTCTCTTCTTATATACAACCAGTACACAGGGTGGCTCTGGTTGTCAGCTTCCTCCTCCTCAGTCTCTGTGTTGTCCTTGCAGAACTCCACAGAGAGAAGAAGGAGGACAAAATTAGAATTAGTTGGCTCTGCTGCTCTTGACTCTGGCTCCACCTACTGTTGGCCTCCTGCCTTATGCCCTACCAGTTCCAACAGATACCAGGCACCACTGCACTGCTCCCTCTACTTCCAGGCAATGGTGTGAATTGGGTAAGTGACTGGGTGCGGTGCGGCATGGCTAAGTGAATAGTTAGCAGATGAAAAGCAAGAGTTGGGGCTGCAACCTAGTGTGGCCTTGTTGGCTGATACGAAATACTCATTGGGAAAATAGAACTTTGGTCACATGCTCCTATCCCTTGGTGCTTTGTTACATCTGCCTTCAGGCCTGCGTCAAAGAGTAAAGGAGTAAGAGGGAGGGAGAGGCACTGATCCATGCCAGGGGGGTGAACCCAGAGTGGAGGCATGCAGCCAGGGCCTCATCCAAGGGCGCCTTCCCGTCTAGGGCCCAGCCCTCATCAACCCAATATTTAGGGCAGAGGTGCCCAGGATTTTGTGACATCTAAGAAGACCGCTTTGTGAAAATGGCGGTCTTGCCAAATGAATTCCATTTCTACCCTTGCCTCTTTCATTATAGCAACAATCGAGCACTTTGGCCGGTTCCTTTATGAAAGTTTAAAATTGGTTTGTCCATTCCTCTCTCTTTTTCTCCACCCACCCCCCCCCCTTCCCCTCTTGCTTCTCACACCTTATCTGGTTTCTGCATTCTTCACTTCTTCAGTAGTCAAAGTGATTGAAAACTGAGCAGACCACCCTTCCCCGCAGCCACTTGTCTTCACATTTCTCATTTACCACCCAATCAAACAGGCCTTTTGTGGATTGCCATTCCCTGTCTTGCCTCTGTTACATGCAAGGTATTCTTCAGGTCAGGCAGGTTAAAAAGGGGGAGAGAGAGACTCCAGGAAAGGAGATCCACTTCGGCCTAGCTCTCTGCAGCCACATTGCTGCTGGAACCAACCGCCCAATAGAGGAAAAATATACTACCCCTATTTGATGAGCAACGGGCCAATAAATTCATTAATCATCATTTTATGCCTCATCAAACACTTCCCAAGTTCCTCCATGGGAGTTATACAAATTAGCGGGTGAAAAGGCAGTAATTTTAGTTTTGCTAGGTAAGTGCTTTCTGATTGCCTTCCTCAACAATGCTCCCCTTGACAAGCTAATAAATCAGGCCTTTTGGAACCTTCCTGCAAACAATGACTTCACATAGTTTTTGCCGCTGGTTTTTGGCTGGAAAGAGCCAAAGAGGATGATCTGAAGACCAGAGACAGTGGGCTTTATTGCCAAGCAAAAGCTTTATTTGTGAAGAAGGGGGGTAAAAAGGAAAAGGGAGACTGAGGGTTAAGGAGGGATGGGAGAATTCATTTTTTTATTGAGTGTCCCTGATGGAAGAGAGAGACATTTCAAGTGGTAATGATGACACTAGACCATATATAATAAGGACCAGTTCCAGGAACAGAAACACAGAGAGCTACCTTATTCCAGGTCAGGCTGCCATTGGTCCATCCAGCTTAGTAAAGAACAGTAGCTCTTCAGAGTCTCAGATCTTTTTCTGAGTCTAGGTAAGCACCATACATTTAAAGCACACACCCCTAATAATAATAATAATAGGAACTGAAGTTTACCCCTCACAGAGCTACAATTATCAGCACCCTTAACAAACTACAATTCTCAGGATTCTTTAGTGGGTGATGTGCTTTAAATGAGTTTTAAATGTGCTGTGTGCACACAAACTCAGACAGAGATCTTTCTTACTGCCTCCTATCTGATTCTCCTAACTGGAGATTGCAGGTTAGAGAAAGCTTGGCCCTGCTACATGTAAAGCCTGTGTGGATGTATCTTAGCATGTAGTCTGCATCCAGGTTCATTTGCAGTGTGCATGGCACACCTCAGTTTTATCCTATGTGCTTGCAGGGCAGCTCCAGTGCACTCCTGCTGCTGATATGTGAAGCTGCCAACACTAACCTCAATCCTTGGGTATCCTGCAGTTTCTTGGGAAAGCTTACTTTTGGATGTGCATCCCCTCAAAGCAGTAACCATTCAGTTTGAAAATGCAAGTTGAGGTGTGCATGTCTGAGACTGTGCAAATGAGAGCTGCATTGAAGAGGAGTTTAGAGGGAATGTTGCAGGGGTGGGAGAACAGCCATGTTAAAATGTGACTCGAAAACAGGGCGGGGTGGGGGGGAGAGAGGCCTCACAATGTTTCAAGCTGCCAAAGTGTACCTACCACAGTTTGTTTCTAGGTTGCGTAAGGTTGATCTTTATTAGCCTAGTATTAAATTGCCCCAAAGCAGTGTCTTTTAAGAACGTTCATTGCCATTAATTTTTCATGCCGCATAATGACTGTTGGGAGGGACGGGTCACATGTAACCAGAAATACAGGAGGATGAGCTTTTCCTATGTCCTCTTTTAAAAGGTGTTCTGTCTGTGAAAAAAAGCACCTTGTCTCCACCCAGCTGGTCAATGCCAGGAATCCATAGCCCAGTGCTCTGTCCCAGGATGGCGCTGCTGCTGTTCTGCCCTTTCACTCTGGCTCTTTGCTAGGCCTACACACTTAGGCTTGTGCCACTTCCCTGCCTCCCCCCCCCCACTTGAAATCACTGGGAACTACTCATCAGTGATCTGTGCTTTCTGAATTGCAGCCTTCATCTCATTCCAGGGGCTCAGCAGCAAAGGAGGAAGAGATGGCAATGCAACCAATCTCTCCTTGCCGCAGCACTTTGAAATATACACACTGTTAGCCGGGTGGACAGGTGAGGGGCAGTTACATAAATCTAGAGGCTGCTATTGTCAGAAGTAACGGATTGCCAGGGAAAGTCCTAATAGAGACTGTATTTAATCTGTGACCAATTGATTGCTCCAGTGTTTCAGGTATTTGTAGTGTAGGTTTAGATTTGTTGGGTGGTTTTACAGAAAGCCTCTGGGGTGTGCTGTCTTATCTTTTTTCCCTAAATTGCTGCCTTTGACAGTATCATCCCTTTTGGGGGGGGTGGGGGGGAATAGAAGAAACTTGGCCGTAAATCACTGTACTAATCAGCTGTCACCAGCCAACATGCATACATTGGCATTCAGCCGGCAAAATTTGTTTTGGAGAGGCCTTTAGCAACAGAAACCATGTTTGTATCAATAACCATCTGTTAGCTTTTCCTGCATAAGTATGTACAACACAGAAAGGAACAAGGCAAAAAGACGGAAAGGGAGAGAACTGAGAAGGGGGAGAGAAGAGAGAGAGTATTAATTACCTGTTTTAGGGGGTGGAAACCTCTAAAAAGGTATACATTAAGTGCCCAGAGCTTGAATTCTCTACGAAATAAAGCTGCAGTGTGCTCATTTTCGCTTCCTAGACAGTCCCAGCGGCTGATGTCAAAGGGGATTTATGAGAAAATGTATTTAGGTAGGGAGCTAGCCAATGCATGCTTCAAGAGCTTCTGCGATTTCTCTCCCCACCCCACTCCAATGGGGCATTCAAGGAAGATTAACCCAAGAATTTGGATAGGAACACGGAAGCGTCGGGTGGAACGCTCGGCAGAACGTCCAAGTGGAACGTTCGGGGAGAGAAAGGTTTTTTTAAAAAATCGCTTTACGTGCAGGTTTACTGGGAAGAAAGGCCCGCTGTGTTCAACCAGACGGACTCCCTTACTCTGTTTAGGATGACAGCCTTAGAAATGGGGTTCCCTATCTCTGAAATCCGCTTGTTATAATAAACAGGGACGAGAGGGGGGGGGGAGAGAGAGAGATTAAAATAGGCTAGGGGACTGCTTTCTCTGCAGCAGTCTAGACCCGAGGTGTAACTTAAGTATGGTGCGCCTCCTCTTCTCTCGGTTAATTTTCCTTCCTCGCATGACTGCGTGCTTCTGGAAATAATTTGGCAAACGGGGAGCCGTTTATCTCTTTTATCACGGGACCTGATCCAATTAAATAAGTGCACATTTAAATTTGTATCCATCAAGACAAGAGCGAGGAGGGGGAGAAGCGGCGGCGGCGCTAGGGTCTTTGTGCAAACAGATGTCCCTTGCCAAAAGAAAGAAAGAAAAATAGCCCCATAACTTCTAATAACCCTGCTTGGTTGGTTCTGCTTCTCTTTTACTCGGTGGATCCAACAAGAAAATCAGGGCGGTTGGGGGACAAAAGAGCCACCGAAAAAAAGTTTTTGGTTTGCAAAATATATATAGAAAGGGGTGTGTTTTCTTTTGCGGGGGGGGGGGTGGAGATGTTACGGGGCACGAAATATCAAAAACTCTTTGCAGGCGAATAAATCAACAGCCGAGAATGCCTTCCTTAGCAGCCCACGTCTGAGTCCCGGATCCCAGCTTCTGAATACAAGTTGGAACACGAAACTAATTATAACAGTTGAGTAAGTGGGTGGCTGGAATGGGGAGGCGTTTCTGTTACAAGTACCACTTTTATTAGAGGAGGGCTGCACTTTAGCATCGGGGTTAGTCACAGTTCAAGAACAGCTTTGCAAACAGCAGAAAAATATACGCATCGTTCTTTTGGGGTGTTTGTGGAGGGCACTGCTCGGCTCCCCCTTCCTTGACTTGAGTTTAAAAATTATTCAGATTCTTCAGGTCCCTTACCCCCGAGCTAATATTTAATGCTGTAATGTTTTAATATTCTATTGGGAGCCGCCCAGAGTGGCTGGGGAGACTCAGCCAGATGGGCGGGGTATAAATAATAAATTATTATTATTATTATTATTATTATTATTATTATTATTATTATTATTATTATTATACCATTGCGGTCCCATAGACTGTAAAAAGAGGTTTCGACCATCGTCCCAGTCAGAACCAGAAAGCCACCACATTCCATAATGTAGCGGTAGGTGAGCACACAGGAACGATAACTGTGAGTCTTTATTAAATCCACATTGAATAAAGTTAGGGTTTGAGTATATTGAGTGGCATGTGGGGGTGGGTGGGTGGGAGGCGTTAGAACCACGCCTGAAACGATCTACCGGGAGTGTATCCCTTTTTCGCCCGTGGATTCAGGCTGTATATCAGCAGTAAAGAAGAAGCGCGCAGCAGCGCGATCCTATTTTTAAATACTGCAATAGCTGTGTTGGCGTGATAAACCCGCATAGCTAGGGCGACCAGGCACTTCAGACTCGGCTTCAAGTTCCATGGAGTTTAGAGAGGCTTACTTTCACGAAAGTGGGTGCTGTATTGGCTTCAGGGCCGGGCTGACGCGGAACGACAAATGACCCCTCTCCAAGCACGCGTGCGTGCGCGCACGCGCACATGCACTACGCACCAAGGTACTGAACATTATATCCAACAAAATTATACTCAGTGCATACCCATTGAAAATAATGGTCACGACCAACTTAGGTCCATTCATTTCAGTGAGCGTAGCTTATATACAATTCACCCTGCTTAATACTAGCGAGGGGGTGGCATAGGGATCCTACGTTTCATTGCCAATGAAAATGAAGCAATACTAATTTAAACAAGGCCTGCAGAAAATCATACAGGGCTTTCGACGTTTCCTTGGGAGTTTTTTAAAAAAGATATTTTTAATGAAACAACAATAATAAATTAAATAATTAACTATCCGCTTGCGCTTTCATGACACTCAATATCAGCTACCGGTGGCAGATTCCTCACCTTGCCTAATATTAGAGCTGGAACTGAAATATTGTAGTTTTAATATAAATAAATTAAAAAAGTGTTTTTTTATTATCATAATAAAAAGCAGAAGCTGAAATAAGCAACAGGTGTACAATCAGGAAGCCACCATATTCTTCCACCCATTTCCGCTTCCTCAGTATTTATGGAGGACTGCCAGGAGCGCCGAGACTGATACTTAACCTCCTCAAAATGCACTTGCTTTGAAGCGAGGTCGACTGATGTCGTCGGAGCTGGTGTCTTGGTGTATGTAAGAAGCCTGCGGTTTCTAGTTGGGTGGGGCTTGTCTTCACAGACACCGAGAGGGCAAATATATGTATGACATCCTCGCTTTTGTGATTTTATTTTAGGGATGCGTACGACGCCCTTCACTATTAAACAAGTTCCTGGGGTGGCTTACGATAAAGTGATTTAATCATATGGAATACTGTATGTTTTCTGTTGATATGGCGTGCGAGAGTGGCACCCGGGAGCCTGTCCTATTGAGCTAGGTGAGACCTACTTCCGAAAAAAACATGCGTAGGGAGGTGTGATGTCACTGTGAGGGGGGGGTGCTTTCACAATCCGTCCTATATAAACCAGGGGCAATGGCAGTAGGCTACCTGGATTTTTAGCAGGGGCTTTTAAATCACGGCAAGTCAGACAGAGGCGTCTGGTTGTCTAAACTGTGGGTTTATGCAGGGGGAGAGGACTTTTCACCAATCCTCAGTGCAGGGCGTGGCCAGGATTTATGTTGTGGGGGCAAGCTTCATGTTAGGGGAAAAGGCTTTCTGTTGGGGGGGGTGCAGATCCTAAGTTGATTAAGCATTTTTATTGATCTACCTGGACAGCCCCTGCCCCCCTCCCTTGGCTACGCGCATGCTTCAATGATGATTGTATTGCAGTGATGCAATGTTGCAATGTTGGACATGTTAGATATGGAATGAGTTAATTCGTCGAATGAAATTGTGTACAGCCCTCCTTTATTGCCACAATGTAGACTTTGCATTGGAGGTGAACCTCTCAGAAATTGAAGTAAATTGGGGGTCCTCTGCTTAGATCTAGCTCTTGACTACTTAGACACTCAAACACAAAACGGCAACATTGTTTGTCTGATCTTGAATTGGTTAGCTCGTCTAATTTGCCAGTTCTGTGCCGAGGCAAGGGAATGCATTCAGGGAAAAGAAATACTGTAAACAGCAATAAAAATGGCCATTGAGAAAATGGGCTTTCAGCCGTTTCACTTCATGGTGCCTTGTTCTGCGCGCTCCTCTTTTCAACCAGCTTTAGCAGGCGGAGTGGGTGGGTATTTCTGTGGTATCTCTGCAGGGCCTGAGGTCGGGGTGTTCAGTGTCCCTGGTTGCAGAGAAGCATGGGGAAGATCTGCCCTCAAGGCGTGCATTCCTGTTGCTTCTCTGCATGAACAACAAAGAGACAATCTTGGGGCGCTTGAAAGCACAAGGATGAGTCAAATGCTGCTTGTTATTTTAAAGGAGTCTTAAAGGAAACCTTGTTGATTGTGAATACAGTACTTTTAAATCACGGAGTTGGGGTGGAGGGAGGACCGTGTGTGTGTCGCCTCTTTCAGAACCCTGTGTTAGACTGTCAAATGCAAAACTTATTAATAGACTGTGTCTGGCTGGAGGTGAAGATTGTATCACCACGGTGCGGTGTGTGTCTCCCCCCTCAAACCTCTCTGCCCCCCCTCCAGTTGCCCAACAGCTGCAGGAATCATATGCCGATTCTTCCGTCCCAAGAGTTTGCCCTGAGGGGCATGTGGGTTTCTTTGTTTATTTAAAAGCTTAGCTACTGGAGTTATTTAAGGAAAGGCTATAATTGACCACCTATTTTACCCCGCTCGCTATCTGTGGCGCTGTCAAAGGAGAGGATGGGGCATTTTTGATGCCGTGCCCTTGGACACGTGGGTAAGTTTGTCTTAGGAGTGCAACCCTGGGATCTGAACTATGGGTGGGCGGACCCTAGCTTTATTTACTCAGACGTACGCCCCAGTGTGTTTAACGGGACTTAATTCCAGGAACGTTTGCCTTAAGTTTGTTCTCCACTCTAAGGCTGCAATCAAGAGGGTCTTACCGGTATTTAACAGGGGAACGTGGCCTCTGGTTTCCAGTTGCTCAACAAAAGGAGAAGAAGAATGACTTCGGCTCACTTCCCAATGCACCAAACTTGGAGTTCTCAAACTGCCCTCGCTGCACTTTTCACGACAGCTGCTTATAGACTGTAAGCTCCGTGCGGACAGAGACCTGCTGCTTATTTGTCGCGAAGCATCCCATGCACTGATGTGTTACCAGGGAGAGAAGTTGCTCAACAAAAGGAGAAGAAGCTCTAATTTGGCATCCTGGTGGTTATCCCCTTTCTAGGGATCCTTTCTTCTCTTTTAGCTAGCAGCATATTGCCAGGCTTATATTGAAAAACAGAAGTGCCATTTAGGCAAGTTCATAATTTTCTCAGTCTCGCCTCTCCTTTACAGTGATTGGCCTTCCTTGCAGGGTTGTCGCAAGGGCTGCGGATAACACCTATGCAGAATGTTTTGAAGCACCCCATAGCTGCAATCCTATATATACATAACACACATCTACTTGGGAGGGAGGCCCATAGAATACAGCGGCATTTACTCCCGAGACCTATACAGGATTCATTTGCAAGTCGCTATAAATAGAGAGAGAGAGCTAAATGAAAGTTATCCCAAGTCTCGTCCTGCGCTGATTGCAGAAGGAAGACATTTAAATCAGCATACGCTGAATTAATCAATGGGACTTAAAACTGCTTTACAAACTTTGGCTGGATCGTGTCCTAAATATTATTTTTCTCATCAAAATACACGCTTAGGCTCAGTAAATCGCTACAACTGCTTTGCGGATAGGGCTATACAGCTCTCTTTCACCTCTGCCCACCAACCCAGAGCGCCTGCTAGAGCATATAGAACTCAAAGATACCGTATGCATCCGTAGCAAAAGAAATCTCCCAAATCCACGTTTGGCCAAAACCTTATTAACATCAATTTTAAAAGTCACAAAATTGTGCCAAGCTTCCGCGTTCTCCAAGTGTCTTCGCTAGGCAAGATGTTACACAAAATGTCTCAAAAAAGTAACTTCCTGCAGATGGAGGAAACTTGCGACTTCTTTTGTGTCCATGCCTTAGCTTAGGTCTAAACTAGAAAGTTGTTCCACACAACTCAAGGTTTTGAACTCTTTTGCTGTAGCTTCCCGCAAAGGAGTGCATTTAAGATTGCAGCCATAAGAGCTCAAGGGCAATTCTTCGTAATCTACGACCCCTATAGATGGTTGTTTTGCAAAAGACAAGCCAGCTCTTTCCTGGCCAGCTCCCCTTCTTTCTCTCTGAGTAAGGCCGCGACTGTCTCTTAAGAGCAGCTACGCACTAAAAGTCCCTTTCTTTCCCCTTCAGAAAGACTGGCCTCCTTGTCAGGGACCCGATGCAGTTCAATCTCATTCATTTTCCCGAGGGGCGTGGGGAGAGGCTTAAGTAGCCTGCCACTCTGCAACTGAAATACCTGTGTTATATCTACATGTGATAGCACTTCACCTACTTGATATGCACGGTGCCCAGAATTATTAAAGGCTGGAGAGGAGTGGACATTATATCTGGTTAATGTGACTTATTTTAACATCCCATAT
Organism: Zootoca vivipara; assembly: GCF_965207765.1. Classification (NCBI taxonomy): domain Eukaryota; kingdom Metazoa; phylum Chordata; class Lepidosauria; order Squamata; family Lacertidae; genus Zootoca; species Zootoca vivipara. Next base: position 33,796,688 of record NC_142589.1, read on the forward strand.
ATGTATATGCACGCACACACAGAGAGAGAGGGGAGAGAGAGAGAGGGGGGAGAGAGAGAGAGAGAGAGAGAGAGAGAGAGAGAGAGAGAGAGAGAGAGAGAGAGAGACGCGGGGGGGCATGTTAAAATAAATCACATTAACTCGATATAAATTTTTTCCCATATATATGTCTGTGTGTGAAAATGTATGTGTGGTTAACATATGAAGTCTCCCTACATTGCTACAAGCTCTTTCTTTCTTTCCAAACCAATCGTTCTTTGGATTTCGCCAATCTCCCCCTCCCCGCATCTTGTAGAGGTAAGGAGGCTGCAGCCGGAATGCGAGTCTACAATCAGCCATCTGTCAGTTACAAGTGGCTTTTTCTTTCTTTTTGGTCGTGAGGAGAGGGCCAAACGCTAGGACACGCTTTCGTGGCGCTGGGGGGCGGGGGGGGGAGAGAATGGAGGAGGGGGAAGCAGCAGCCTGCCCGCAGACTTTCCCTTCTTCCTGCGGGTCTGTCTCCGAACAACTCCACTCCAAAGGAAACAGCTGGGCTGCATTGCTCGCACCCAAAATTAATTAAGAGCTCCGTTCGTGGGGATTTGATGATTCAATAAAAACCCAGACTCTCATATTCTCCTCTGTGGCTGCAATGATCCACTTCACTTTCCCTTTCTCTCTCTCTCTCTCTCTCTCTCTCTCTCTCTCTCTCTACTAGGGGGAGATATATGTCCCTAGATAGGAGGGACCGGCCTCTTCCCCTCCCCACGAGCGAAGAGGGGAGGGTGTTTCCAGATTGTCTCTAATGCTCACACTAATTCAAAATCGCCACTTGTTTGCAAGGTTCGGGGAGGGAGGGACGCTCCCTCTCCCTTTTCAAAATGTTCGTGATGAGGAACTAGAAAGTGGCGGTGGGGGATTGCCAATGCTGTCAAGAATTAACGTATTGGTCGTTTGGAAAAAGCAGCTGGTTTGGAGTTTTTTGGGGGGGGCGGAGGGGTCTGTGTGTGAGACGGTCTAGCGCCTTGCCAAGTCCAGATGGCCTAATACTCTAAGCAGGTCACGTAAAAAAAAAAGGAGCGGGGAGGAGGGGGAGAGAAGTGGTTGGTTAGGGGAGGTCATGGCTATCGCTTTACACGTCGTGAGCCGAATTCGATTCGGCTCTAGGGACCCCAGGTTTTGACGGGCGAGAGTGAGGCTGCGCGGGGGGTGAGGGAGTTTCTCTCGCGGTTAGTTAATTCGAAGCAAAAGAATGTCTGGCTGCAGCCTGTGCAACAAAAACCACAATTAACAACAACGCCCACTTGTTTTGTTAATTTCTTTAAAAGCAAACAAAACTTTGCTCCCTCCCCAGCAACTTCAGTTTGCAGCCCCCGTCTCAAGCGAGAAGAGGACTTTCCCGAGTTTTTGAAGCGTCTCACTGCCTAGAAGGCTCCGGGTGGAAGAGAAACTCCACCTCGTTGACCCAAGGGGGACGGTTTTTTGGAGGGGGGCAGGCGACTCACTTTAGTTGCCCAGTGACTTCCAAGGATGGAAAGCTGCGCCCCAGATTATTTAATTTCTCCTCTCCCCACCCCCAGGAGCGTTTGACTTCAGTGCAAATAAAGACAGTGTCAGAACCCCTTTCAGTGAATCCGAACCTACCTCGGCTCAATCTAGAAGCAAGCGTTCACACTACAGGTATCTTAACGAGGATTAAACTCGCTGATTGCAAGGATAATACAAATTAGTTAACCACGAAATAAGCCTAAATGATTCCCGCACTAATAAAGACCAGAGCATTGTATTCCGGATATGTTCACCTGGAATGACCACCACTAACACAAGAGAGGCATTAGGACAGTCCTTCCACCCAGAGTCATACAATGAGGAAATGGATCTTTTTGCCAAACACGTGGATTTGAAGAAGGAAAGCGCCTTTAAAAATAGGTGCGGTTCATTTGTCCAGCTGAAATCGCCTGAGCCATATTTCATATGCATCAACTCAATTCTTTGGGTTGCCTGTTAAGGGGGGAGGGGCGTTTCTGGGTGGCTGTCTTCATGGGTGTAGCCAAGAGGGGCAGGGAGAGACACCTGCCCCCCCTAAATCAATAAAAGTACGGTACATAAAAATACATAGCAAACTGAGGTTCTGCCCCCCCCAAATCCTGGATACGTCCATTGCTATCTTACCACAAGTTCTTAAAATCATCTCCCTCTTTTGACGCAATTGGATATTTAATATCTCTTTCAATCATCTAGAACAGGCTTCCTCAACCTCGGGCTTCCAGATGTTTTTGGCCTACAACTCCCATGATCCCTAGTTAGCAGGACCAGTGGTCAGGGATGATGGGAATTGTAGTCTCAAAACATCTGGAGGGCCAAGGTTGAGGAAGCCTGATCTAGAAGACGTTTTGTATTAGTATGTCACATCCACTCCATACACTCAAAGAATAATTATATACCACTTTAAGAGATATGCTGTCCCCACAAAGAATCTTGGGAACTCGGTCTATTAAGAGTCGCCTATCTACTGTGGTCTAAACCACAGAGCCTAGGGCTTGCCCATCAGCGGTTCCAATCCCCGCGAGGGGGTGAGCTCCCGTTGTTCGGTCCCAGCTCCTGCCAACCTAGCAGTTGGAAAGGACATGTGCAAGTAAATAGGTACCGCTCAGGCGGGAAGGTAAACGCGTTTCTGTACGCTGCTCTGATTTGCCATAAGCGGCTTAGTCATGCTGGCCACATAACCCGGAAGCTGTCTGCGGACAAACGCCGGCTCCCTCGGCCAGTAAAACAAGATGAGCGCCGCAACCCCAGAGTCGTTTGCCACTGGACTTAACTGTCAGGGGTCCTTTACCTTTACCTTATCTAGTCTCTAAGAAACTACAATATTCCCTGGATTCTCTGGGAAGTGGCGAGTGGGGAATCCTGTTTGAGTCCAAATACCTGGGTTTTGGATTCGCCAAGTTGTGGATCGGGTTCAAAGCGGACGCTTTTAACTTCAGCACCTTCCAATTAATGAGCCCAGGCCGGTTCAGCGGATGAAACAGATTTCGGGGTCCGCATAACTCCAAGCAGATAATGCTCTCCTTAATTCTCTCTGCGCCAGGTCTATCTATCTATCTATCTATCTAATCTATCGGTTCCTCCTTTAGGATCTCTCAGGTCAAGTAATGGATCTGAAAACTGTTCGAACTGGAGTCGAGGTTGGACTAGCACCCTTCCTTGGGAGCAAGCCCGTTTAACCCACACGGATTTACTTCTGAATAAACCTGCATAAGATTACCTGGCACGTTCCCCACCTCCCCTCTTCTCTCAGATCTCTGCTAGCTCCCACTGAAAGGGTTGTTCAAGCCTATACCCACTTACCTGGTAGGAGTAGTAAACTCCAAAGTGTTAGTTTACAATCCTTAGGTTAGTTCTGAATAAACACACATCGGATCTGGGCTACAAAAAGGGTTCCAGGCTGGCTGGATCGTGCTCTTTTACATTGTTGATTCCTGGGCGGGGTGTGTGTTATTTTATTCGAGTTCGCTGCTCTCTTGTGATCAAGATGATGATGATTTAAAAAGAACAAAAATCTCCCTCCTTTTTGCAGGCTGGAAGAGAGGAGTTTCCCCCGTAAACTGATTAGTTTAAAACAGTTGAAATAATTTCCCTGCCCAATCGGCATCCTGACTTTCCATAAAATCCATGCAGTGCTGCGTAGTGTTTTATTCCTGGCTTCCTGCTCCCCGCGCCCCAAACCAGCGTTTCTAGTCCTCGTGACCGCAAGAGACCAAAGTTTTCTTCTTTGCTAAATGTAGACCACCGCTGCAGGATGGAGAAGATACACGAATCTGTATTTGTGGGAGCCCTTCTCCACTCCTGCATAGACTACCCAATCCTTGACGCGGTTTCTACTAATGGAACAGTAGTTACACCGCTGCTCAGTTGGAGCCTATAGGCCCACTTGATGTGCTAGGCATCTGCGACTCTCAAAAGATGTTCACATCGCAAATGACTTTGCTATCTTTATTGTGCTTGTCCTCACAACAGCCCTGTGAGGTAGGCCACACATGAAGATTACAAATGTGAGAGCACAACACATTGGCCAAGGCCACAGGATGTCTCTCCCAGAGTTGAGTCCACAAACTCTCACTCCTGTTGCCTGTTGCCTGTTGGAAGAAACAGGCAAGACCAAGGTCACCACAGCCCAATTTAGGTGTAAAGATTCCCCTTTGCCTTTGTCACTTAAGCCTTGCAGTTTATTAGCGATAAATCTCTTGGGTTTTTTGTTTTGGAGATGCCCAGGTTTTTCCCCCCTACCGCATGGGTTTTCAGGAGTTCAACAGCCGTCTTCCTCCGAAACCAGTTCGGATTAGTCTAATCGAACTTTCAGGGGAGGTAAACCGAAGTAAATATCCACTAACTCCTGTATGGTGCCTGGCTTCTTGCTGTGGATTAAAACCGGTGTTAGTCCGTGGGAGGGAATCAGATAGTCTCCTGAGCTTCACTCAGAAGAAATCCCGTTGCAATCCGTGTGATTTAACTGCAAACGAAACTGATTTGAGTTTAGTAACCCAAGCCCCCTAGAATAGCTCCCTCCATCCTCCCTCCACCAACTTAGTCTTTGTGGATATCTTTGGCATTGGGGAAACAGCTGTTTTGGGAGCTGGTTGCACAAAAGCTAATATATATTCTCTTTCTTGGAGCAGGGATTTCTCTCCTCTTTCCCCCTTTCTTGCAAGAAACTGTCCCTGTTTCCCCCTCAACCCTGAAAGCAGCGTGTGAATAAAACAATTTGGAGTCTACGGAACCCATAGCTGCCAAGTTCTCCCTTTTTTAAAGGGAAATTCCCTTATGCTGAATAGGCTTCCTCGCGAGAAAAGGGAAAACTTGGCAGCTATGACGGAACCATCTTTTATTCATACTGCCTTTAAACAAGTGTAGAAAATATATTCCCACCGGCCCTCAGGCCACTGGAGCCAAAGAGCGGGTGATTTTCGAAGCCAGCAGCATCCTTTATCCTCATTGGGAAAGTGCGCCTAGAAACTGGCGTGAAATAGGTTTCAATCCGAATCCTCCGAATCCGAATAACCCTTCGTTTTCACCATAGCGCTTCAACGACTGCACGTAAAGGAAAACTAGATCCCAGATTCGTCACCACACACACTCTACGGTAAAACGAAGTAGAATTCGAATCAATGTAGTCATAATAAAACATGAGGGGAAGCCTCCGGAATGACAGTAATACGCAATCACTACAAGCGGGGAACGCTCTCTGGTGCATTTTAAATTCGGGTCCAGCTCTGGAACCGGGTGTGCGTGGGAACTCGGATGTTAACCTTTCGGAACTCAAGCCGGAGTCAGCATCTGAGTGGAGAAGATTTAAGGGGTAAAGGGGGACCCTCCTCCCCTGACACGTGTGTGCATGTGTGTATGCCCAAGTTCTCTTTCCCCTTCCCCAAATCTCTTTTATAATATCACTTAAGTCAGAACCTCCAATTCCCCATATTCGCAGACCATTCGAAGCAAATCAATGGGTTTAGGCAAGGTTTGAAAGAGTGAGGGCTTGGGGGAGAGAGCTCTCACTCTGTCACCGCAGATCTGTGGAGATGGTTCCTGTGGGTGTTCACTGGTAAAAAAAAAAAGTCTTACTGAGAGCAATTGGACTTGTGCCTAACTAGGGTGTGGCGAAGTGGACAAAGAAAGTTTGGGGTGCGGAAGGGGACTTAGGTAAGGGTCAATTCTCGGCTCATACCTGTGAAGCTCACTTGACCCTACTTTGAGTCTCCTTCTCTAACCTACCTTGCAGGGCTGTAGTGAAGATAAAATGAGGAGTAGGAGGGAGATGGCCTCTGCGAGAGTATTTTATTTATTTATTTATTTATTATTATTATTATTATTATTATTATTAAATAATAAATACTGCCTAGAACTGCATCTTTACGCAGCTCTATCCTGTCCAGGTTTTCCTACCTCTTTAAAGGAGGTTTCTTCCTGAATAAGTGTACACAGGATCGCAGCCTTTAAAAATTAGTGACACTCGCGTTATTTACTTATCATATATATATATATAATAATAAGTATTCGAGGGCCCTAAAAATCGGTTTGTACTGCTCAATCCTTAGTACATTTTACTCGGAAATATATCCCACTGAGTCCAATGGGGTTTAATCCAAGGTAAAGTACACAAAGGACTGAAGGTCTGGACTGCAATCCCGGGCACACTTCCCTAAACGTGGGTCCATTTGAACTTGGTGGGACTTACTTCTGAGCAGACAAGCATAGGATTGCATTGTTAAGGGCGTTTTGCAAAGCGCAAACTGAATCTGACATCAAGAGGAGTTTAAAAATCCCTTTGGATTAGTTTTCCTTGTTACGGATCTGTTCGTTGCAGGTGGTTTAAATGATCATAAACTCCGAGGAAATGTCAGACAATAGAGCCCTATTCTTGGTGGGGAAGTTTCTTCCTCCCTTTAAAAGATGGGGCGCGGCGGGTGGGGGGGGGAGAGAACCACTTTCCTATTTTTACCTTTTCACCACCAATTAAGCCTCCACTCCCTTTGAATTAGGAGGGTTAGGTTAGTATTTAGAGAGTAAATTTGTTCTTCTTGGGCAGCACCTCTTTAAAGGAGCCCCTCAGGAGTCCCAGCGAGGGTCACCTAAACCAAAGCAGTTGCGTTTACATGGTAGTTTGCTCCTCTGCTTTCTGCGCGCTTCCTTGAAATAGTTGTTTTCTGTTTTCTTTTTAACAGTTTGGAAACTGCTTCCGAATACGTTCCTAGGGCCAACCCGCCTCCCGTCTCCCCCATTCAGGAAGGAAGCACTCGTTAATCAGCGATTCACGTCCATGCAAACATACACGGGGTCAGACACACGTAGAAATATTTCGGTTAAACTGGTTTGCTGGGGGTATGACCCTCTAGATATTGTTAGACTACAGTTCCGGTCATCCCTGACCTTTGGACCGGTTGGCTGAGGCTGATGGGAATATGAGGAAGGGGCACATGGGCCCACCATCCATTGTTCCAAGCTCATATTTGTAGAAGTTTATGCAGACATTGAAATCAAGTCCGGGTGGGAACCTTCCTTTCAGTACTGACTCGGTCCTAGGAGGCATGATGTCTCTGAGCATGTGCAAAGGGTTCTTTCCTTCTGCAGGGGCGAAAAGCCCGCATCTGGGATAGAGGGTGGGTTTGGAAACAGGCTTTTGATGGCGAGTTTTATCCCTCTCTCTTTGGAAATGATCAACCCCTGTTTTGAAGGCCTCAGTCAAATAGTAGCCAGGAGCTTTTTTACCGGAATCCCAAACGAGTAGAGGTGAATAGGAAATTGTTTTTTTTGCAACACTTGTGATCTCTCTCTCTCTCGGACTTTCCTCCACACGCACATTTCGCCTATTAAGTTTACAGTTCGGGGTTCGCTTCAAACCTAAACATGCAGACTGAGGAATAAGCCCTATGGAAAAGAATGGGATTTACTCCCGTGTAACATACAGAGGATTGCACTCCCAAACCCACGTGTCTCCCCCGAAACTATGATTTGAAGCTGCCACCCTCCCAACAGAAGTGTGAGACCCACTGAACAAAACTTATATCCGAGTTAACATGCATAGGCTCCAGCTGAACGCGCTAGTGGACCTTTGTTACCCCAAAGGAGGTGATTTCGGTATTTCAGTCGCCCTAAGTGATGTTCACATTTCGAAACGATTGTTTCCCCATGTTGTTTTTCCAGTTGAGACTGAGATCCTTTGGGCGCTTACTCGGGAGAAAACCCCACTTAACGCGGTGGGGCGACGCCGACCTGCCTAGAGAATCCACCTGCGCCTGTTTAGCTCTTTTCTGTGAATGCCCTTCGCAGATTAACCGGTTTGAGGATCAACCGGACCTTCGCGCTAGACAAAACGCCTGCACTCAGTTTACAGGTCCCTGGAAGCCCTGCGCTCCAAGCAGGAAACCCGACTTGTAAACGGAGTGCCTTTGACTTCGATTTATATGCAACCCACTTGCTAGGAAGCGCTTCCAAACTCAGGCAAAAGTGGAGTGTGAACTTTCTGGGACTTGTACCTCAGGACGACTTCCCGGCTCCCATCACTTTGATTTGCGAGTAAAGCTGCGCCCCTGAAAGGGAAAGGAGGGGTGAATAATAGGCTTTTAATCGGCATGCGTCTGAAACCCAAACGAGCCGATCATTGGTTAATTATCACCGAGTTTGTAACAGCCTCTGATGACTGCTCTCTGAAGTGCTGTTTACTCCAACCGTAACCTAAGAGGACTTTTCTTTTTTCTGTTTTTAGGAGGTTAAGGCCGCGGGAGCGGGGTTGCCTTGTCTTCTCCCCACCCCCTGAAAGTGAGATCTAAAAGTTATAAGTCTGCAGCGTTGAGGAATGAAGCAATATTTGGAGAGGGATTAGAGACAGAAGGATTCTGGGTTTGAAATTACTGCTTCATTATGTTTTCATTTTAAAAATAAATAAATCGGAGAAACTACTTTTTCCCAGACCATTCCGGGGTGGTGGCAAACGGTCTGCAAGCGTTTGTGTGTGTGGACGGAGGGGAAGGTTAACCTCACTTTGCTGCGGTTTGATCTGCGCGTCGCGGTTTTCGATTTGCAGAACAGAGATCTGGCTGCTACACGAGGCCAATCAGTCCTCACAACCCCTATCTAAACCTGCAACATGCACAGCCCTGAGCTTTGGAAGGAAACCTCGATCTCCAAAGGACCATCAACTCGGAGCCTTTCAGCCGCCATCCAGGGCATGTGTGCTTGAAGAGGAAGAAGCCTTGCACTCTTAAGTGGGCATCAGGATTGTGATCCTACGCGAAGGGACCCCGAAAGCAGTGAAGGCTCCCCCCCCCCCAGGAACGCGTTTGCATGCTCACTTAATCCGAAGAGGTTTACTTGAAAGCCCCATGGTCCTCAGACCTCAGCAGGATTCCTTTCGGATGGGAAACGTAGCTTAACGCTACACTGAGGGCTTCAGAAACGTTATGACCTGGAAGTCAGTCTACTTTGTTCCATTGACGCATTTGGGCGCCCCCAGCCTGTTGCCGTATCTAAATAAACGGTTTTCGACGCCACTTGTCTCCCTGGCCAGTACCTTTTCTATTCCCCTCCACACACAATTCCAATACCACCCCGCTTTCAAAATACTGGATCCCGAGTCCCAGCCATTAATTCGGATTCGCCCCTCTCCCCATTTGCGAGAATACTTCTATTACCCCAAACTTTGTTTTCAAGTCCAGCTGTTTTCTCCCTTTGTGTGAATGAGGAAGATACCTGCCCGGCTGCCCCCCCCACACAAAAAAAAACCGCAACCCAGGGTGGATTCACACTCGCTGCAGGTTTAATTAATTAGTCAGAGATCCACACGTTACACCTTTACAAGAGTTTTCTCTCTCTTCCCCCACCAAACGTTCGAAACGTCTCAGAAAGCTGGAACCCTGGACTGAAACTGACACGCCTTGTTCTCCCCCCCACCCCACATCCATAAACTTCACCGGGGGGGCTTGGCCATCGCAAACCTACCCATTATGAACCGCCTTATGTTTTGCTTCTAAGCCGTGCAGAGACCACTTGTTATATTTACACGACGAAAAGCGGTTGCTTTCAGTCAAAGTGGATCGAAACTGGTTTGACTCCAGCTACTTTGCACGTTGCGATTCCGAAGTAAATTTAACTGAAATCAATGGGAATGACTTTTTTGTATGTTACTTCCTCCCGAAAATCCAGTTGGTAGGAAATATATTGAACGGTTGCACCCAGCCAAGTTTTACTTAGAGGAAACGCGTTCATATTAATGGACTTACGTTTCTGGTGTCCATGAATTTCAGTGCGTCTACTCTGAGTAGAACATTGGACACAACTCTAAGCTCCAGATGTTTTTAGATCTTTAGCCATAAAAACAAAAACAAAAACCAACCCGTTTAAAATAAAAACGTAAATTTGTTTCGGATGTCATTGTAAACGCTAATTACCATGACATTATTTCTGCTGTTATTAAAACAACAACAACCCGAAGACATTTTGCTAAGGGTATACTAGACAAATGCATGTTAGTTACATGTGTATTTAAAATTTCACCTGGAGAGGAGAATACACTTAATTTTTATTGGATTTATTATCTATTCATAATCCTAGTTCAGCCTTAACTAGAATCAAGGAGGACAGCAGGCCGGTTAGTTGTATCTTAAAGGAAATTGATTAATTCCCTTAGGAATTTAATACATCAAAAGAAAACCTTATGGAGACTGCTGACGCGCCTATTCAATGTGATCATTATTATATAGAAGGAACCAAGGTTTGTTTAAGTTACTAACCTTATATACTGAATTTGTGTGGTGTTTCCCCCCGCCCCAACTCAAAGACTGAAAGAATCGTGATTAAAATTATTAATAACATCAGCAACAGTCTCCTGACTGTCATATACGTGTCTGCTGAAAATGGTGTAATTTTTTTTTATTTATTTTTTAAAAAAACATACCAAGTATAACATGACCTTCTTTATTTTCTTTTATAATGTTGGGAAGCTAAACATTATATTTATATTTAAAAGGCGCCTTTCAGAGTTGGAAGATCAGATGGTCATTTCTAACAGGCCAACAGTTTTCCTTGAACTCAACTGAGATCACGGAATCATTCGCAACTTTCTTTTCCCTTAAATGATGGAAGTAAGTTCAACAGGTTGATTTGTGAAGAGTTCCTCCCTCCCCGCCATCACCCCCCTCCCGCATCACAGTTCAGATGAACGATTTGACCTGGGTATTGAATCGGTGCTGTCTTTGAAATCATTATTTACAGTATTCTTATGGCCCTAATATGTGATTGTTTACACGGTAAACAGCTTTGACTTCTTTATTTAGATTTATCGGCCAGGCTAAAAGAGTATTTGTATATACCCCGTGGTTTCTTGTGGGAAATCAAATCATATCTCGGTCGCTGTGAGGGTGAAAGGAAAAAGATTACCCCCACCCGCAAATCGTTTCTGTATGTAGCTAAACCAATTAGCAGCTAATTAATTATGCGGGTCCAGTCAAAGTTCCGAAAAGCTCGCAAAAGATTTATACAAATATAGGGAGACAATTTTTCCTATTTTCCGCGGCAGTGACGAAAGTCACCGATAAGTGGCTAGGAACTGACAGCCGTAGAAAATCTAAAGTAATTCGGGCGGGGAGGGGGGATATTCTCTCTCTCTTTTTGCAGGGAAGTATTTAATAATTTTTAAATGCTGGAAGTGGACTCAGAGTTGAAAGATTAAGCAAACGAATACAAGTTGTCGCCTTTCTAAAAATCCACGAAAATCCATTGCCATCCCGTTCAAATCAATGGAGCTTATTCCCGAGAAAATCTTTTTAGGCTCCCTGTGTCAAGCCGGTAAGAACCAATTTAATTTCCTTTCGATAACGTGGGTTCAAGGCTGGGATGCCAATCAATTTCCAAGCAGGGGTGAAAAATAGAAAAAGAAAGCAATCTTATTTTACTTCTGAGTTGTGGGTTTTGTTTTATTTTTAATGCTTTTTATATTTTAAGGGCAGAGTTTTCCTAAATATTCAGTGCCCCTTTCCCATTAATGGAAGAGAGCTTCTGTGTGCGGGGGGCGGGGGGGGGCGGGGGGGGGAGAGAGATACTTTTAATTTTCCTTTCTCCTCTATTTAAAAGCCCATGACCCTGAGACCTGGAAGTAAATCTGTGTCCCCCAAAGAACCGGCAGTATGTGTAGGAGTGAGACCCTCACATCAAATCACGACCCTAGGGGGTTAAGTTTCCTGAGCTCAAAATGATTTAGCAAATCAGAAATCCATCTTTGGAGCCTTCCTTTCACTCCACTCAAGTTTCCCGTGGATGTGCTAGGTTTTTTTTAGCGCTTCTTGTCGCTCCCTCTTTAAACTCGCCCAACTTTCAAAAGATGAGCGCTGTGTTTGAAATTCGGTACAAGTGTGACACCTACCTGTGAATTTGGGAAGCAATCCAAAGGCGACCCTCCTCAACCCTCCATTTGTACGTGCTAATCTCCGTACAGGCAGCACGCACACCCGGCCAAACTATCAAGTGCTTTTGCAGAATGGAGCCGCCAATAGGGGGAACAATTTTAATGCTAAACTTTAGGCTAGCAATGCAGGGAGATATTTCATATCTCTCTCTCTCTCTCTCTCTCTCTCTCTCTGTGTGTGTGTGTGTGTGTGTGTGTGTATTATACACGCACAACTGAGAGAGAGAGATGCACACAGTATTATACTGAGTATATGCACAAACAGAGCTATTTATCCATCTGTTTCCCCAGTGTATTCTCTTTTAATATGTATTCCCCCTATCCCTCTCCGTAAAAACTCTGCAGACCTTTGAAATAGTAATAAGGGATAAATCTGGCATAAAATCGAACTCATTAGCAAAGTTCACGAGCTGACTGCTTTGCATAAAGCCCGACACTGATTAAAAGTAATTAGGTTAAGAGACGGTCCGCTGTTGCCATCCTGCGCTTTTGAGTGCACTTTCACAGGAAATCTCCATCCTCTCCTCCTGTATCCACCCATCCATCCATCCACCCCGCTCGACAAGCAGCAAGCTACAAGCGATAGACGTTCAGAGTCCCCCTTAGCATTCACGGGACTGGGTCCCCAGGGAGGCGGTGGGGTAGGGGAAACCTGAATCAGTTCATGGGTCCCAGCTAGCTCAGGGCTACTCCAAGGTCTCTCTGGCAGAGATCTTTCCCAGCTTTTCTGCCCGAAACCCTTTAAAAAAAGGAGATGCAAAGAGACCGAACCCTGAGACCTTCTGCGCGCTTAACGAGGCAGAATTAGAAGGCCACTCATCCTTCGCGGGGATCAAGCCCGCAGATTTTCAGACTGAATTAACTCCCCTGACAGGCCCTCATTAGATCCGGAACGTCCCCGGCGCTTCCTTTCACAAGTCAATCACCTGTACATATTTCACGGCATCCTCCCTCCCCCGCTCACCCCTGTATTCTTTCGCCTTTCTTCCTGGTCCCACCTGTCACCAAATCCACCAGTTGGAACTTATGCCAAATGTAGAGGCTTTCCCCAAATCGCCTGCGTTCAGGAAACATCCTTCCCTCACTTGGAAAAGTTGCTTTCAGTTAAATTCTTAGAGTGCAGATTTCCGCTCCCCCCCCCCTTTCCCCTTTTAAGAGTGGTGGTGGAAGGAATGTACTCTAAATATGTCTTTTGTTAGGAGTCTCCGCCCCAACCCACATTTCCTTCTGTCGGCTCCACTTTGCCAGCAAAATGAAGAAATAAATTTGTATTTTTTAAAAAACTCTATGCTTTGATTAAATACATTTGACAAAGGAGCATCTGCATTTTTATACTTAATCCCGTGGGTTGACTGACTTCTTCCGCTTCCCCTAATTTTAAAAAAAGTTCTTCGCATCGAGTAATAATATAATACTACTAATCGTAATTCAATAGGCATAAAAATTTAATTTAAACTTGTATATATATATAGATAGATTTTAAAACTATGAAACAATTTGGGAAAAGACACAGAAATGTATATATATATATTTATATATATATATTTATATTTTATATTACCAAAAAAACCAACATTGATGGCTGTACAGGCGGTTGGATTTCATAATTTACTTCAAAGATAGTGTTACCGATTTAAATACAAAAAAGCTACATTAAATACAGAATAACATTTCATACAAATTGTTTCTGCCTTCCTCCGCCCTCCCCATGTGGGTTTTTTTCCTCTCTCCCCGCACTTCCTGCACATTTTACCTTAAGACATTATTATTATTATTAATTCTCCTCCCAAGAGTTGCTTACTATCTGCTTTCTCAAATAAATTATACCACTGATTTTGGAAAATGGAGTGGTCTGGGTTTCTCTCTTCCCCCTTGTTTTCTTGCTTTCCTCCTTCCTCACTTAGTACTCTCTTTTTAAATTTTTTTTAAAAAACCTCTGCCAAAATCAAGTCTGAATTGGTTGTAAATAAATTAAAACCAACAACAATAAAGAAGCAGAAAGAAACAGATAACACAAAAATTAAAAGAGAAAAGAAAAATCAAGGGAGAGGGGATAGTCCGGTTGTGGATGGCGAAGAGGGTTTAATCTGGGAAGATACTCAAGATTAAATATGCGACATACCTTTCTTCAGTTCGTAAGGCGAGTCTTTACTAAGATCAAACTGGGACTGGCTTCTGAGGATTTTAGTTTCTTTAGCCAAGGCTTCAGCTCTGTTCAAAATAGTCTGGTTTAATCCGTTAAAATGGGGGCTGGGGTTCCCCGCCGTCGCCGCATTGCCGGAGAGGTGTCCGAAAGAGCTGTAGTTCGTGTAACCCGGGTAAAAGGGGCTGGTGGTGTAATAGAGGGGCCGCGAAAGGACCGAGGCGCCATTGGGGAAAGGGCAGTGCGTGGAGGAAGGCGACCGCGCCGTCGGGGATTGCGCCGAGCCGGCTCCGGCTAAATTCGGACCCTGCGGGGCCGCCTCGCCGCTGCCCTCCTTCGATTTGTCCGCTGAGGTGGCGATCTCCGCCAAAGACCACAGTTTAGGCTTGGAAAGGGCCCCGGCTCCCGCCGCCTGCGGAGCCGCCTGGGGCGAGTGGATCACCGACGTCCCGTTGCTGGAAGGCAGGAGGGGGTGCAGGTCCGTCGAAGGGGGTCTGTACTGGGCGGGCAGCGGGTGGGCTGGCTGCGGGTCGTCTCCTCCGGCCGGGTGCAGCTGCTGGTGCGCTTGGAGGAGGCGGCCTGCTGCAGCAGCAGCCGCTGCCGCCGGCAGACAATGGGCCAAAGGCGGCGAGGCCCCGGGGCCTCCTTTAGATAGCCCCTCGTCGGGGGCTTCTTTACAATCCGAGTCGCTCAACGCGCCGTCGCCTTCTTTGCCTGCCGCGGCTCCCTTCGGGTCTCCAACACCTGAGGACAAGGGCAGAGGGAGGGCGACACACAGTCCTTGAGGCCTCTCTGGAGCCCGATCCTCGGCCTTCCCACCCACCCCGTCGAGTCCCAGGAAGAATAAAAAAACACCTTCCCAAAGTGCGCCTTATAAACTACTCTGCAACCAAGATTTTCTGGGGACGAATCCAGACAGTTCCTATTTCCCCCTCATGGCCGTTTCAGTCCCATTAAGTCCAGCGACCCCCACTCCTCCCTCGCCCCAGATAGACCCCCTTGCCAGAAAGCGTACAACCCAGTTCACCTCCCCAAACCAGTCTCCTCTCATCTCCATCGGCCGCTTACCTATCTCGATCGCCTCCAGATCGCCCTTCTCCTCGAGCTTCTGTGGCTCCTCCTCGTCGTTCTTCTCCAAGTCGATGTTCTCCTCTTCCTCCTCGTCTTCGCTTCGGTTCCGGGGAGTCCAGGTCATTTTATTCTCCTTTTTGAGACGTCGCCGGGCGTTGGCGAACCAGGTGGAGACCTGCGTGAGGGTCATCTTGGTGATGATGGCCAGCATGATCTTCTCGCCTTTGGTGGGGTAAGGGTTTTTCCGGTGCTCGTTCAGCCAGGCCTTGAGGGTGGCCGTGGCGTCCCGGGTGGCGTTTTTCCGGTATGCCGGGTCGCCGTAGGGGTAGGATCCCAAGGGAGCCGCGTAAGGGTGGTACCCCAAAGAGCCGGCCATGCCGGGGGTGTGGTCGTAGGGCGAGCCCTGGAGGAAGGAGAAGGAGAGGCAGAAGCGTCGCCTGAGATGAGAAGGAAACCTCCTAAAAAATCATTCTCGAAATCCATATCTCGGAGAAATCAAACCATCTTCTTCCCGTTTGAAAGGGTCATCTACAATACGTGGTTGTACCCCCATCTCCATAACAGACTCGGCCTAAAAGTTGGAGTGTCACCATACCTGGGGGTGGGGGTCAAAATAAGTCTTTCCTAAGCTAAACACGAGTTGCCCACCAGCGTCTGAATGCGACCAGAAAGTGTATCTCACCCACCCACTTCCATCTCTGCCAAATTACCAAGCTATAAACAGTAACAAATTACACCTCAGCCTCCTCCCCTTCTAATTGAACGCAACCTTTTACACAAACCCACACACACCCTTCCCCCCCTTCACTTGGAAGGATGACAGTGTCTAGACAGATAGCAAGCTCTGCCTCTATGACCCACCCTCCACTCCCGTGGGGGAATTTTCCCGACAATAAGCCTTATCCGAAATATTCGGATTCAACTCTATTCCAGTCCGTGTTTCCAAGAGGCCTAACTCGCATTCTTTTTTAAGAAGCTGAGCTATTTAGATTGGAAATGTAACTAGAAGTAGTAGTTCAAGCATGGAAGAGGAAGCCCTTTAGTTTTGGATTTGTTTAGTTTCAGGAGGGAATAAGCACTTTATTCTCTTTCTCTTTGGAGATTTATTGAGCTACTGAAAGCGTTTATTTTACAGAACTTCTAGACAGATGTTTCCAGCTGTATTCCATACTGCCTGAGATTATTGTGGAAAGGATAGGTACTTTTTTCTTTTTAAAAAGATACTGAAACTTAAAAAAAAATCTTTTTGTACCTACTCTAATCATCTTCATCATCGTCAGATTGTCAGTCGGCTTCCTGAGATGGAATTATAGCTCTGCAATATTTGGGGAGCCCGATTAAGACTGCAGGGAAATGGCAAGGGGCAGAAGGGTCCTCCCCTTATTCAGCTTTTCTTTCGGGCATCTAAACTGCCGGATTTGACTTGAATTAAAACATCTAAAAATCGTATTGGAGAGTGTATATGTATGTATAGACACAAACCTTCACTGAGAATCTAACTCTCATATGCTTTTCTAAATAAAAATAAAAAGGCACAAACGGAAAGCCTCGCTCTTATTAGCCCCTTCAAGATCAAAGCTGCGTCCCTAACCACACACTGACCCAGAGTCACTTTGCGGGGTTGACTTCCGAGCAAACACGCTTAGGATCGCCTTGCTCTGCTGCTGCATGGCGACCTGGCGTGCTTTTACTCGCGCGTAAAACAGCCGCCGAGGATTGTGGCGCTGCCCGGCTTCCTTGGGAGCAAAAGTGGAGCTTACTACGGAGTAAAATCAGATCGCGTTGCAGCTCTCGTTGAACTATGTTTTTTTGGGGGGGGGAGCGGCGGGACGGGACAGGGGGTGCTGATAGTCCACAGTTAAACCAGCGAGGAGAAAGACGCTGGCCGGCTGCAGGCTTTCTTGCGAGAGAAATGTCCCATTGATCTCCGCGCAGGAATCCTTCGTCCTGCAACCGATTTCTTTTTAAGAAAATGCAGTAGGCTAACCATCCAACAAGGAGCTGCGGCCATGGAAGGTGCCAAAATCCACGGGCAGCTTTTTTCCCCTGCACCCCTCCCTCTGCACTTCATCTTTCCCCACTTTACCTGCCGCTTTCGTCTATGGTTATAGCCTCCAAACCCTCCAAGCTCCAGCCCCCTGGGTTATCTCCACAACTCCCCAATAACACCCGCCCAGCCAAGTCTTCGTCCCCAAGCTCTGGTTCCATCCCTCTCTCGGTCTCCTCCTTTTCCCGCAAGCGGCCGGCGTGGAGGAGGAGGAAGAGGGCGACCCGAGCGCTTCCCTTACCACGTAAGACGAGAAAGCGGCTGCGGCCGCCGCCGCCGGATCAGCGCCGTACTGGAGGTGTGAGTTGTAACCCGGCGAGGGCGCGCTGAAGGCGGTGGAGCCGGCGTACGGAGAGAAAGCCGAGCCGGACGACGATCTGCCCAGCTCATCCGTCCTGGGGCCGGAGATCACGCTGGTGCTGTACGCCGGGCAGGAGTAGAGCGCCAAGGAAGCTGACGGCTGGTACAAATAACCCTGAGGATACGACATGGCCAGAGGCAGGCATATACCCGCCAGGCAGCGAGCACACAGCCACCACCGCCGTCGCCAGGAACTGCGTCCGTCCTCCCTCCCTGCCTCCCTTTCTCCCGGGCGCCCTGTGAGTTTCTCTCTACGGCGAGCGTCGTCGAGGTCCGCCTCCAAGGGTGCTTCTGCAAGCCGGGGCTAGCGGGCTCGACGCGCGCGCCCTCCTTCGCCGCCTCTCCAGTGCAGCCGAGCTGAGCTTGGACGCACTCCGGCGAATGGCTCCCTTCTTCTTTTCTCCCCTCCTCTTCCTCCTCCCCCTCTTCTCCTACTCCTTCGCCTTATCTCTCTGCCTCCCTCCTTTGGACGGAGAAGGGCTTTCTCTCTCTCTCTCTCACCCCACTTTCCTTTGCGCGCTCCGCCAAAAGGTCCGGCCAAGACGAGAAGTTGGAAATCGAGGATTCTGACGCCTGCGACGCAGCGCGGCCGAAGCTCCACCTTCCGCGGGTGTTGGCAGAGCAAAAAGGGGAAAAAGTGGGGGGAGAGAGAGAGAGAGAAGAGGGGGAGAGAAACGAGAGAGAGAGAGAGGAGGAGGAGGAGGTTGGCTCCTGCTGGGCTTGCCACAACCAAAGCCAACCAGCCAGAAAACCTCTCTTTTTCCCAGCCCCCCCTCTCTCCCTCCCTCCCTCCATCCCTCCCCTCTCTCAAGCTCAACTGCGCCGGCCTCTGGTTGGCAATCAACAGCCAAGCTGTTTAGCGAAGATCACCTCCAACTTTCTTCATTTGCTAAATACACCATCAGCGCAATTTCTCTTTTGATTTATAGCGAGGAGCTTTTGCGCGCGCTCTCTCTCTCTCTGGCTCCCTGCTTTGGAATGCAAAAGGCACTCAGTTGATGAAATAGATTTCATAACAAGATTTAGTAGCTATTAAAACATACACACACGGGGAAAATAAAATCATGAATCGATGCTTCCCGAGTAAACATTTGAAAAAAGAGCAGTTAATGTGAGGATTTTGTTTTTGTTCCTTAAACTATCTGCAGAGAAAAGATGCATAAAGATAACTTTTGTTCCACACAGTTGCTTCGCGATCATGCTTCTCTTGTCGCTCTTGTTGTTGTTGTAGCACATATTACTACTGGATGTTGGTGAGCCACATCGCCTTTTACTCACGAGGAATCCAGCTGTGGATTTTCTCTCCTCCCACCGCTCACTCAGCACCACCCCCCTCTCCTTTCGACAGCAGCAACTGCGGGTTAAACGGATTGGGTTTGAGTCTTGACACTTAGTGAGGAGGCTTAAGGAGTCCTCCGCAGCCTGCTTAAAGCAGCGCGCTGGGGCTTGAAACGCTTTCGGGATGGCTGGGGGTTGGGAAGCCTGCGTGGGTGCCGCGCGGATCGCACTGCTCGGCCTGTTTGGCTCAGGGCGGCGCCAAACGCCTGAAGGCGCGCAGACTGGCAGGCCAGCTCACGCGCTTTGGGAATCGCGGCGACGTACACTAGCGAGCCATATTTTGCCAAATAGTTTTGCGTTTTGGCAGCCCGAAGTCGAATTTGGGAGCAGGGTTTTGAATTGAACTGGGCATCATGGGAGGCGGGATGAAAACTCAACTAAATATTTCTTTTCGGGGGAGTGGGGTGGCGGAAGGACATGTCCTAGTCTTTTCTCCCAACCTACCTCGCCGGGTTGCTGTGAGGAATACCGCACTCTCTCTGTGTGTCCCAACTGGTTTACTGTGGATAAGTATCACGGATTCATTCCGCTCGACATTAATAAGAGAAGTATAGGCAGCGAACGCACAGCCGCGATCTCGTGCGTAAAGGTCGATGAAGGCCAATGGAACAACTCAAAGGTGGCCAAACCAGGGGATTGACGTCGCGTCGCTCCATCCCCTCCCTGGTCATCTTAGCGGGCTGTTATTTGGTGGAATTGTAGCATAGGCTACCTGTTGTTACATGTGGAACCAAAGGGCACAGGGCAAACACCCCCTCAGATGCTGGGGAGATGTTTGTAAATGGGTATGTTTATTTAATACGCACAAAGAATCCAAGGTGGGCGTTTTAAAACTGTTATGATAATTGGGGCATTTTTTTTACCTCCCGCCACCAGCCTCCTTGGGATGGAGAAAAATGCGGGGGGGCGGGTTGATGAGGAGAAAAGTGGGGTGGGGTATGATGGGAGAGACCTGCCTGCTGAAAGAGGTTTGTGCAAAACATCTAAAAGAATAAGCCAGGTATCTTTACTGCACGCCCCATTTAAAACTCATAAAAGGATAGAAGAGAAAGCAGATTAAAACCTTATGGGCCAGGGGGAAATCCACAGCGATCGTAGGATGTAATCGCCTTTGATTCCAGCAGATAAATAGCCCAGCAGGAAGATACATTCGCTTGTAGGAAGAGACCCTCTCTCCACCTCTTTTTTGGCGGGTGGGGAGGCGGAGACGGGGCTTCGCTTGTGCGAGGTGTCTTCGCATCACCTTGTGGATGTTTTCTGTCTTCCAAATGCACTCTGTATCCATCCATCTCGACGCCGGCTGATGAGCTTTCGAAGTTTCCTCTCGGGATCCACAGACAATGACACACACATAGAGCCAGCCACAATACAAACACGTTAGCATGCCTGCATCTGCCCATACAGCACATAATCTCAGCGACCCTCTTGGTGAAATTCCTGCCCGGCTTGATTTTTTTTTTAAGGGTGCACAGGGGGGTTGGTCTGGAAAGGGCTTTCTTTCCTATAGCTCTGGTCTGGTGCCCATTGCGTGTGTCCTCCTTTCTGCGGAGGTCGTTCTTGCCAGATTGCGGCCGCTCTTTCAACCACTTACCTAGATGAAATACACAAGCAGAGTGTCAATTTCAAAGCTCCGGCAGCGGCAGCAGCCGCCGCCAGAGGAGCGATGATCGCCCTTTGCTTTTGGTCTTGAAAACTCCGAAGCGGGGAGAACTTTGGTAAAAGCAGCGGAGAAGCTTAAGGCTGATTTCGGCGCCTCTTGTAGCTTGCTTGCTTCTTTTACACACTGGAGACGCGGAAGACATTGGGTTTAAAGAAAAAATGGCAAAACCCAGAGAGGGGATAGATTGGAACGGGTCGGGGAGGCGGCTTAGCTGAGAAAAGCAATTTTCTCCAGACCATAGCTGCCAAGTTTTCCCTTTTCTCGCGAGGAAGCCTACTCAGCATAATGGAATTTCCCTTAAAAAAATGGATAACTTGGCAGCTATGCTCCAGACTGGCTCTGTCAACTAACCGGGTCTTTCCTTCTGAAACTGAAGGATCTCGGAAAGTTCTAAATTTCTGGCCTCCAGATTCACTTACTCGCGAGCAAGTTCCATTGAAATCGGCCAGAACCATCTTCTTCTCAAGTGCTGTATGTGCCTTTTCGGGAGGGTTTTTAGAAAAGAAAGAAAGAAAGAAAGAAAGAAAGAAAGAAAGAAAGAAAGAAAGAAAGAAAGAAAGAAAGAAAGAAAGAAAGAAGTGTAAGTTAATAAGCTTGCTGATTATTTAAACTCACCCGGGAAAGAGTTGCTCTGCAGTCCACAGACCAGTGAATTTTTATTTTATTTTAACTGCAATGTAATTACGGGGAGGAAAGGGGGGCGATTCCCAGGCTGCAAGCCCATGCGCTTGGGACCTAAGACCCATGGAGCAAAATGAGGCTTGCTTTCAGGCAAACGTGCGTAGGTTTGAGGTGCTGCTCCTCAGGAATAATCTCCGGCTGCGCGCGCACGTTGCAAGCAAGGCCCTAAGCGTGTCTTGCTCCGGAGTAAGTCCTATTGAATTCAATGGGGTCTTTCCAGGATTGCCACGCTGCGCTTTTCTTGAACCCCATCTACTCCCCCCTCTCCTCGCCTCATTTCCACCCCCCCCGCTCCTCCACTGCCTGCATGTAGTGGTCAAATTATGCCCATGAGGGGGCAACCCGCAACCCAGTTGAACAGAATGTCTTCCAACCATTGACTTCTCTGGCACCGAGTTATCGGCACATGTTGTTTTGCCGGGGAAGACAAAGCAATGCCAAAACTTCAGGGGGCGGGAGGATCCCTCCCACCTATCCATTCTGTTGAAATCTCTCGGAGAAAGAGGTGGTGGACTTCTTTCTCCCAGTGCTGTTAACTCTTCGGGACAAAGGGAGGGGGAGGAGGCGGGGAGCGGGGGAAGATTCTGTCATGCAAATCTCCTGGGGTTTCTCCCCCTGCATATTTATCGATTTCTCTCTCTCTGATCGCTGCTGCTAATTCTTTTTATGCGTTTGAAGGGTGAATTCTTGACTGGAGGAAACGCCTGCTTTAAATAACAATAAGAGCAATCATATAATAAAAGAGCACCGCGTCTTTTGGTGTGTGTTTATATGTTGTATGATTACGCCGTAATTAGACGATCTTCAATATAAATTCGTGCTAAGATTTTCTTTCCTTTATTTTCTTATAATTGGAAAGAGGATTCTAGGGGACACACGAAAATCCTCCAGAGAAGGTTGGGACTCGTTCATTTTATTTATAGCCACGATGTAGCGCAGCTAGTCTACTCGGGAGTAAGCTACGTTAAATTCAATGGAAACCGTGTAAGCTCTCATAGGGCGGCAATTCAAGCCTACGGAAGTAAATTTCCGGCTAAGCTCGCTCACACGTCCCATGGGAGCAAATCCTATTGGACACGGTGGGACATACTCCTGAGTAAACAGGTGTATAGGTTATGCTTTGCATTTTACTTTATTCCTCGCGAGACTCACCCCTTTGGAGGTTCCCTGAAGCCCTTCCAGGAAATGGAAGATGGGGGTCTAGATTCTGTGCTTCAGCCACCGGATCGCATAGGGTTCTTATGTACCTTTAAAAACTGCACTATGTGTTTGTTTGTAAAAAGTACCCCCTCCCCACTATAAAGCATTTCATTGGGGCAGGGGCAGTATGCTTTACATGCAAAAGGTCCCAGTTTCGGTTCCCGACATCTCTAAGCAGGGCTGGGAGAAAATCTTTGCTTGGAATTCTCAAGAGTCGCTGCCAGTCAGTGTCGACAATTCTAGGTTGGATGGATCAATATTCCTGGTATATGGCAGCTTTTCGTGGGTTTTGTATGTTTTCAGTTTTCCTCTCAGAGAATACATAACTGTCAAATTCGGAGTTTTATTTATTTTTCAGCAAGACCACCTGCAAACTTTGGATCATTCCCACTGCTCGAGATATTAGCAGATAAATTGGGGTTGGGAGGAACCTGGTTAGGAGACTCTACCCACAAGAACTGTGTTAAGCAATTGGCCGAAAGAAGGAAGATTTCTACTGCCCTCATCTCTCTATTTATTTTTTGCTGCCTCCTACTCCAATGAGAATTGGGTGCAACCGTCAAATCGGTTTTATGCACAGTGTAAATCCCAGACACGTAGTCTCCACAAATGCAAGCCCCATTGAGTTCAACGGGGCATCTCTGACCCTCCAGATGTAGCTGGACTCCAACACCCATCAGCCCCCCTCCAGTATGGCCAATGATAAGGGAAGATGGGAGTTGTAGTCTAGCAATAACTGGGTCCCTGGATTGTATATCCTTAGTGCACTGGGTCTTGATAAGCGCCGCAGCAGAGGCGAAACCGATTTTTAAACTGCGTTATTGTACCGTGATACCCCCCCCCCATTAATCAGGGACCCGGGGTGTGTGAAGAAGGAAATGGTGAAGAGGAGAGGAGCCAGCGGCGGGCAAATCAAGAGAAACAGCAAGCTGGCTGGGGGGGGGAGGGAAACCCCGCCAAAGCAGCGTTCATTTTCCGCTAAGAGGCTAGAGCACAGGTAATGCTTGGGACTACATTACCCAAGCGCCTTTCTTCCAGCAAGCCCCGCCTATCTCTCTCTCTCCGCTTATTGGTGTTGGCCTTTGGAGTTCTGCCGGACGCGTCATCCCGATTGGCGGAAAGAGCCTGCCACTCGGCGTTGCTACAGAGACGCGAGGCAAACCTGGGCGAAGGCGCTATGGCCCCAGTGGACAGCTGCAGCCTTGCGCCCTGCTCGGGTTCTTTCCTGGCGCTTGCAAAGGAGGGATCCGGAGTGGAAAGGTGAGCAGGGGCTGGGAGGGTGGACTGGAAGGCAGGCAGGCAGGCAGGCAGGCAGGCAGGCAGGCAGGCAGGCAGGCAGGCAGGCAGGCAGACAACCTCTAGGGGGAGGAGCAGAGCTGTGCATCCCCCCTTTGCAATGCTGCGGCTCGGGATACCCCCCCCCCCGCTGATTAAGGTTTGGGGTAGGATAGCTCTACCTGCCTTAGCTCTTGTTCCTTGCTAAATTCCTCCTGGTTTTTCAGCACGCTGCAGGATGGGCTTAGCTTGCTTTTGATGTAACGATTGCAAAGCCATTCATTCATTCATTTTTTTTTTTGCATGGGGGCGGCACTGAAAGAACGCAACAGTGGTGCTCAACGTTTTAAATAAAACAGATCATTATTAACCCAGTGTTCAAAGCGAGGTCGTCATATTTTCTCTTCTAAGATTCCCGGATCAGGTATTTGGGATATTCGTTCAGTCAGTCTTCCTTTCTCTCTCTGTCTGTCTCTCTGCCCCGGCTTCCCTGCTCTCTCCTTCCCCTCCCCAGCAGAATAAGGGCTCAACAAATTTGTGCGTCGAGGTGGGTGGGGGAGAAGCAGAGCAACCCTATTACACATAACAGAGGTATCTTAATACGGATTAATTACCATCCCAGGCACCGTCGTTACCATCGTGGTGGGTTTTCGTTTCGTGGCTGGTGGTTTCTGAAAGTTCTTAGTGATTGATTAATATGGAATAGAAGTGCGTTCTCAAGTACAGTAAGGGGGTATGTTTTGTAGGCTGGAGAGCAAAGAGTCTCATTTGGAGTAGTTGTGAGTAGAGAACTCATGTGCCTGTGTGTTTCTTAACACTTCTTCTGCAGGGGTTAATTTTGCATATATCCTGGTGTGTGTGTGTGTGTGTGTGTGTGTGTGTGTGTCCTTATGGAGATGCTCCCCCAAAATGCCTGGCTGAAGAGGTGGGGCAGCTCCCACTTATCAGTTCCCCAGGCAGTAACTTATCATTCTCCATTTCCACAGTAACTGTGGAGTGAGATGGAGAGGGGTGGGGGACCAAAACCAAACAAACAAAATTGAAATGCAGTTTATTGAACCACAATACAGTACTACAATGATCAATGAAAGCAAGACAAATAAGGTTGTCTGCAGGCTGAGTTGTGTAAGGTTCTGTTTGCATGTCTTTTCTTGAGGGACCGCATTCCTTCTTCTCATATTCTCCAGATGGCTACAATTTTACTTCTTCAAGGTTTTGGTTGGTCCTCATCAACTGTATTCTCTGTGAGGTTTTGCAACTTGAGGCTTACTTGCAAAAAAAGGTCCCATGAATTGGAAAGGGGATTTCTTCTCAAGTATGTGTGTATTGGGTTGCAGTCTTCACCTGCAATCCTACACACTATGTACTTGAGAGTAAATGCTATGAAATCAATGGGATTTTCTTCCACTTTAGCATGGTTAGGATCTGGGTGGCAAACCTGCAGTCCCGTTCCTTAATACAGTATTAGTCTTATTAAAGTGAATTGAACTGCTACAAATGCAGCACGTGGTCCCCAGCTTTTCTCGGTTCAGAGTAATGCCAGCACACAAATTGTCGATGACAGTTGCAAGTAATATTGCTGTATTCTCCTTAGTGAAAAGTTTAGTGTTGCAAATTAATATGCAACTATCAATGCACAGATATTATGTTAAAATAACAGATGCAGAACTATTGCATTCCAGTTGTTAGCGATATAAATGTAAATTCTTCGTATCTGAAAACTGCAAAACCTTAAAATAATCCCTATGCTTCTCTAATTCCCAGAATAGGAGTTTGATTTCCTTGGCTAAATATGTATGATCACGTGTAGTTTATTGAGGTTTTTAGTTCTGTGCTGTCTTTCATATAACTCAGGACTTTATGAAAATGGCTATTTAAACTCTGGTCAAAATAAGTAGATCGGCTAGAACCTCCCAGGTATCTTACTAAGGAGACATTATTTCTCTGTGTGAGTCTGAATATTTTCTAAGAAGATACTTCTCTTTTCATTTGTCCTAAAGAATTAGGAATCAGATTCTACATTTTTTTTAAAGAGTGCATGGTGTTTTGCCTTTTGGAAACATACTGGCTTTCTGTAAAATGCATTCCTTGGCATTCTTACATGCTGAATCCACACAGGTGTGCACTTTGATCAGTTTTCAGCGTGTCTGTGGCACAGATATTTGTCCCCAAGTTAATTTTTAGTGCTTCAGATCACTCTCTTCCCTACGCCTCTCTCAAGACTGTCTGTCATAATCTCCCAACAATTGCACTCAGCAAGTAAGAGATCATCTTGCAAAGTTTTAAAGGTATTAAATGTTCGTATGGTCTCTCTCTGTGTGTGTAGTTAAATGAGTAACCTAATTTGTTTCTCGCTCACTTGCAGCTGAGCTGTTTAAAGAAGCTTTCCACTCCAGTCAGTGACTCAAGAGGAAGAAGGTAAGGTGGCTGCTGTATAAGAATAATCTTTTCTTGGTGATTGATATTCTGCTAAAAACAATAAAGCTATTATTATTATTTATTTATTAATGTGCAAGCTTAGGACTTGGTTTGGTGGATGAAATGCCGACAAGGAACGTGCTGCGTCCATTGCAGATGTAAATGACTTCCCTGAGCTGTCCTTGCCATAGCAT
Source organism: Zootoca vivipara (assembly GCF_965207765.1). Taxonomy (NCBI): domain Eukaryota; kingdom Metazoa; phylum Chordata; class Lepidosauria; order Squamata; family Lacertidae; genus Zootoca; species Zootoca vivipara. Next base: position 33,823,007 of record NC_142589.1, read on the forward strand.
TCCTCTTGCTTAGCCACTGCAATTTTAAGAGGACTGTAGATAATTTTTCGAGGTATTGAAACATTTAGCCGTGGCTTCCTCTGCTGTGGTTGTCACCTCTGCTTTGTGTCAATTGCAGATTCATTTCATAAGGATGTCTCTATTTTCTGCTTTATCTGCACATTGATAGATCCTGCATGACCAGGCTGAGGGAGGCTTTGCTAGGAGATGAGTGTGTTTGGAAACACACACACACACACACACACACATACACACACACACACAAACATATGAAGGAGCTGAAATCAAATCTGCTTTTTGGGGGCCCTGTTGGACTCCTTTTGATTAAAGGAAAATGGGAGCTTGATGTGGCGGTTTCTCCCCACTTCCCTGCATTCTGCTGTGTGTCGCTTTAGCAAATAGTTTCACAAATGCAGAAGGAACCGTAACATCCTGCCTGATAAGTTTGGCTTCCCTTTGCATGGATCGGTTTGGAACGGCTTTATTTGGAATTCATGCATCTCTTCGCACGGGGGCATCTCATGCCCGCCAAACACTTCCACTGCACCAGTTGCATCTTTGCAAGCAGGGGCAGAACATTATCAAGAGCCTAAAAATGGGAGGGGATTACCCAGTTCCACTGTGAGGAGAGCAGAACTGTGCTGAGATTTCCAACCCGCCTCAACACACTTCAGCTTGAGCACACATACCCCCCCCCCCACAGTCCACACATGTGCATGGCTCTTCACTTTCCCCCTCTCCATATTATCACAGCAACTCTGTAAGGGACATTAGGGTGAGGGAGTGAGTGTGAGTTGAGACTTGATCCCTATTTCAGTACGCTGATCACAACACCATTCTGGCTCTTTCTGAATACCTCCATCACTCCAAATTGGGGGTGGGGGCAGAATAAGAGGGTTCTTATGAGCCCTCTGGCAACTCCTGCACTTTCAGTTAAACTGGGCAATCTCTTAAGGATGTGATATTTCCCCTCTCCTCTGCGTATGGTTGACTCGGGAACCTAGAGATTTGAAATATTTTTGTTTTCCATCCTGGAAGAGTTCATAGTCCCTGCACGGGCACACACTTCTATATCTGTCTGCTTTGCGTTATTAATAAAAATATTGGCGTGTGCAAATGTCTGTGGAGTGACTTAGTATAACTCTCTCTAATTACAGATTTAATATCCCCATCAAAAAAACAACAAAGAGTCTGGTGGCACCTTAAAGGCCGACAGACTTATTACCACTGAAGCGTTTGCATTTCTTAGCCTTTTAGGTGCCATAAGGCTCTTTGCAAGTTTTGCTGTGACAGACTAACACGGCTAACCCCTCTTGAACTTAAGCTTCCCATTTTACCCATGGGGAAACCGAGGCGAAGAGGGAGTAATTTTCTTTCTTTTTCTTCTCCTTCCAAAGGCCACCCAGGGAGTTAATGGCTGTTATGAAGTTGAACCCACATCTTCTGGACCAGGACCAACCCCTCCAGTTATCTCCTCCTGCCATCTATTTGTGTTAGCCATTTTGGCGTGCTCCTTTTAATTTCGCAGATGTGAATAAGAAGGGTTTTCCCTTCCTTTATTTTTTGAAGGCTCATACACACATACACAAGTATGTACTGTATATACATATACACATACGCATATATACATTTCAGCCTTTTAAATAGAACGTCACAGATAGGTATGGAGACCTACAAGTGCTGAAGTTGCATTGTGGAAAGTGGTGGTCTGTTCACCCTGCGAAAACCCAGGCCTTCTCCCCACCCCCCTGGGGTGCTAAGCGTGTGTCTAGACAGTGTGGCTACACGCGGAGGCTCGTTTGATTGGAATGCTCCCCAGGCTGAAAATATTCCTTACACATAGAGTATTAGATGTTGGGGGAAGTCTATGCTAGGGCTCTTCTTCCATTACATTAACCTTGCAGTCCTGTACTTGTCTCTTGGAAGTAACTGCCATTGAATTAAATGGGACTTACTCCTGAATGTATATGGCAGGTGTGGCAAATCTTTTGGCCTTCTAGATGTTGCTGAACTACAAAACCCATCAGCCCCAGGAAGCTTGGTCATGGATGATGGGAGTTGTAGTTCATCAACATCTGGAGGGCCAAAGGTTCCCCACATGCAATAATAGGGATGGGTAAACCTGCCAGTTTTGTTTTTTCTTAGTTCCTCAGTCTTCTCCCACTCTCCACACTTCCACATCTGTTGCAAAACTTTTTTTCAAGAGTCCTTGTGAAAATTTGTTAGCATCCTACTGAGAATGTCTCCTGTTATATGCCTTTTAATATGCAGTGTTCCCTAAAATGCACATTTTTGCAAAGCAATTTCCCCTAACATTATGCCTTTTTTGGTATGTTATTTTCACAATTATCTTCATTTTATGGACACTTTGCCCTTGTGCATCGCACAATTAGAAGGGTGGATTTCACAGGATTGCCATGTTTCAGTTCGCTATTTGCCTAGCTAGTTTGCTCTTGAAGTGTGAATTGAATCAAATTTCTCCTCCATCTCTAAGTGCTGCTAACCCTAATATTTTTGTACAGAAGAGCTTTTTATTTTATTGATTCATTTTGGTGTCCATGTACTGCTTCCTCTTAGTGACTTTAAGGTAGATTAAAAAGAAGAAGAAATAGAAATGAAGTCAGGTGAGCATAAACAATGTAAAGCAATGCAGATAAAGGAACAGTTAATAATCAGAGAGTTTGAAGTATTTAAAATTAATTTTAAGAGGCTGTGGTCTTTGCCTGGCATTGGATAAAGGACTATGGAGTTGGCAATGGGGTCTTCTAGAATTCCTGGGCAGGATGTTCTGCAACTGGGCCATAACTATCCAAAAAGTTGCCTCCCTTGTTGATGTTGCCTGTGATGAAAGTTCTACTTGTGGAAGAACATTATCCAAAGACCTTAGCGTTTGAGTGTAAATGCATGTTCCACTTTTTATCCCAGAGATGCCTCCTCAGGTGGCAAACCATAAGGTATAAAAGCAATCTTATTATAAGAAAATCAAAGAACAGTCAAAAACAGCCAATTGGAAAATAGTTTTGAGACAGACAGTCCCTATTGCAATATTAAGGAAATCAGCCAGCCAGACAAAACTAACAAACGCCTCCTGGAATATACAAGTCTTTAATCAGTAGCAAAGAACAAAGCCATTTGAGAGAGTTCCAGACAGATTTCCTTGGGTGTAACTGGTGAGAAGGCTTTCCCTCTTGTTCCATCAGCTGTATTTCTGAGGAAGGTGGGATCCTCAAAAGAGCTGCTTCAGTTGATCTGTAAGGACAAGCAGGCTCTTCTGGGAATTCCAAACAGTTTAGGATAGCCTTCCCCAATCTCACGCTGTCCAGATGTTCTTGGACTCCAGCTCCCGTCAACCACAGCCAGCAGGTCAGGGAAGATGTGAATCAGAGCTGAAGATATCTGGAGGGCAGCGGCTTATATCAGCACCACCTTGAAATGAGCCTGGAAACAAAATGGCGGCCAGGATGACCAAACTGATACTGAGGGGGGTAGGTATGGGCAAATCTCGATTAGTTTCAGTTTCTGTCAGTTTCTCATTTGTCCAATCATAAATTTAGTTATCCACATTCCTACCTCAGTTTGTGGCTATTAATTTAAAATGTCCTCATGAAAATTTACCAGCCTTTTGGGTGCAAATTTATTCCAATATACACATTTATGTTTGTGATTTCACCCCCTAATATCCATATCTTTGTAAAGCAGTTTCTCCTAATAGAATGCAATTTTGCATGTTTTGACTCATACATATATAAATTTAATGCATATTTTATCTCAATATATGCGTTTCTGTACACATTACTTGACTGGAGAACTCCATTGCAAGATTCAGAGATTTCTGTGTTTTAGTTTGAGTATTGTAGTAATTAGCAAAGGTCCCAATCTCAGCTTCTTGGGGTCAACATGTGCTCAGAGGTACCTAGTTCTGTAACTCTCAGACTGCATCTGCCTGGCTGAGTCATTGTTTTGCACCTAGTTGGCATAGGTTAAACCAGTGTAACCCCTTCATGGATCAATGCCTTGTCGTGGCGAAGGGGCTTGAATAACTCAGAGAAGCTATGAGCTATGCCATGCAGGGCCACCCAAGATGGACAGGTCATAGTGGAGAGTTTTGACTAAACGTGATCCACCTGGAGAAGGAACTGGCAAGCCACTCCAGTATCCCTGCCAAGAAAACTCCATGGACAAAGACAACAGGCATATAAAAGTTATGACGCTGGAAGATGAGCCCCTCAGGTCGGAAGGCGTCCAACATGCTACTGAGGAAGAGCGGAGGACAAGTACAAGTAGATTCAGAGCTGATGAAGCGGCTGGGCCAAAGCCGAAAGGACGCTCAGTTGCGGATATGCCTGGAAGCGAAAGGAAAGTCCGATGCTGTAAAGAAAAATATTGCATAGGAACCTGGAATGTAAGAACCATGAGTGGAGGTAAGCTGGATGTGGTCAAAAATGAGATGACAAGAATAAATATCGACATCCTGGGCATCAGTGAACTAAAATGGAAGGGAATGGGCGAATTCAGTTCGGATGACTATCATATCTACTACTGTGGGCAAGAATCCTGTAGCAGAAATGGAGTGGCCCTCATAGTCAACAAAAGAGTGGCAAAAGCTGTAATGGGATGCAATCTCAAAAATGACAGAATGATCTCGATACGAATCCAAGGCAGACCTTTTAACATCACAGTAATCCAAGTTTATGCACCAACTACCGGTGCTGAAGAAAGTGAAATTGACCAATTCTATGAAGACCTACAACACCTTCTAGAAATGACACCAAAGAAGGATGTTCTTCTCATTACAGGGGACTGGAATGCTAAAGTAGGGAATCAAGAGATAAAAGGAACAACTGGCAAGTTTGGCCTTGGAGTTCAAAATGAAGCAGGGCAAAGGCTAATAGAGTTCTGTCAAGAGAACAAGCTGGTCATCACAAACACTCTATTCCAACAACACAAGAGACGACTCTACACATGGATATCACCAAATGGACAGCATCGAAATCAGATTGATTATATTCTCTGCAGCCAAAGATGGAGAAGCTCCATACAGTCAGCAAAAACAAGACCTGGAGCTGACTGTAACTCAGATCATCAGCTTCTTATAGCAAAATTCCAGCTTAAACTGAAGAAAGTAGGAAAAACCACTGGGCCAGTAAGATACAATCTGAATCAAATCCCTTATGAATACACAGTGGAAGTGAGGAACAGGTTTAAGGATTTAGATTTGGTGGACAGAGTGCCTGAAGAACTATGGATGGAGGCTCGTAACATTATACAGGAGGCAGCAATGAAAACCATCCCAAGGAAAAGGAAATGCAAGAAAGCAAAATGGCTGTCCAACGAGGCCTTACAAATAGCGGAGGAGAGGAGGCAAGCAAAATGCAAGGGAGATAGGGAAAGATACAGGAAACTGAATGCAGATTTCCAAAAAACAGCAAGGAGAGACAAGAGGGTCTTCTTAAATGAGCAATGCAAAGAAATAGAGGAAAACAATAGAATGGGGAAAACCAGAGATCTGTTCAAGAAAATTGGAGATATGAAAGGAACATTTCGTACAAAGATTACCATAATTAAGGACAAAAGTGGTAAGGACCTAACAGAAGCAGAAGACATCAAGAAGAGGTGGCAAGAATACACAGAGGAATTATACCAGAAAGATATGGAGGTCTCGTACACCTCAGGTAGTGTGGTTGCTGACCTTGAGCCAGACATCTTGGAGAGTGAAGTCAAATGGGCCTTAGAAAGCATTGCTAATAACAAGGCCAGTGGAAGTGATGATATTCCAGCTGAACTGTTTAAAATTTTAAAAGATGATGCTGTTAAGGTGCTACACCCAATATGCCAGCAAGTTTGGAAAACTCAGCAATGGCCAGAGGATTGGAGAAGATCAGTCTACATCCCAATTCCAAAGAAGGGCAGTGCCAAAGAATGCTCCAACTACCGCACAATTGCGCTCATTTCACACGCTAGCAAGGTTATGCTTAAAATTCTACAAGGCAGGCTTAGGCAGTATGTGGACCGAGAACTCCCAGAAGTGCAAGCTGGATTTCGAAAGGGCAGAGGAACCAGAGACCAAATAGCAAACATGCGCTGGATTATGGAGAAAGCTAGAGAGTTCCAGAAAAACGTCTACTTCTGCTTCATTGACTATGCAAAAGCCTTTGACTGTGTCGACCACAGCAAACTATGGCAAGTTCTTAAAGAAATGGGAGTGCCTGATCACCTCATCTGTCTCCTGAGAAATCTCTATGTGGGACAAGAAGCTACAGTTAGAACTGGATATGGAACAACTGATTGGTTCAAAATTGGGAAAGGAGTACGACAAGGTTGTATATTGTCTCCCTGCTTATTTAACTTATATGCAGAATTCATCATGCGAAAGGCTGGACTAGATGAATCCCAAGCCGGAATTAAGATTGCCGGAAGAAATATCAACAACCTCAGATATGCAGATGACACAACCTTGATGGCAGAAAGTGAGGAGGAATTAAAGAACCTTTTAATGAGGGTGAAAGAGGAGAGCGCAAAATATGGTCTGAAGCTCAACATCAAAAAAACCAAGATCATGGCCACTGGTCCCATCACCTCCTGGCAAATAGAAGGGGAAGAAATGGAGGCAGTGAGAGATTTTACTTTCTTGGGCTCCTTGATCACTGCAGATGGTGACAGCAGTCACGAAATTAAAAGACGCCTGCTTCTTGGGAGAAAAGCAATGACAAACCTAGACAGCATCTTAAAAAGCAGAGACATCACCTTGCCGACAAAGGTCCGTATAGTTAAAGCTATGGTTTTCCCAGTAGTGATGTATGGAAGTGAGAGTTGGACCATAAAGAAGGCTGATCGCCGAAGAATTGATGCTTTTGAATTATGGTGCTGGAGGAGACTCTTGAGAGTCCCATGGACTGCAAGAAGATCAAACCTATCCATTCTTAAGGAAATCAGCCCTGAGTGCTCCCTGGAAGGACGGATCGTGAAGCTGAGGCTCCAATACTTTGGCCACCTCATGAGAAGAGAAGAATCCTTGGAAAAGACCCTGATGTTGGGAAAGATTGAGGGCACTAGGAGAAGGGGACGACAGAGGACAAGATGGTTGGACAGTGTTCTCGAAGCTACGAACATGAGTTTGACCAAACTGCGGGAGGCAGTGCAAGACAGGAGTGCCTGGCGTGCTATGGTCCATGGGGTCACGAAGAGTCGGACACGACTAAACGACTAAACAACAACAACAACAAACCAGTGTAAAGTACACCAGGTCCAAATTCCATTCAGGAATGGAACCGCTCCTGGCTGAGCTGGCCTAAGCCTGGCAAACGAATGAGCAGCTCAGGATGTAGTGGATCCCTGACTCAGACACCTGATTCCAGGCTCAGGTGGCATTAAGTCCCCAACCCTGGCTCAGCTAAAGATACACCGACATAACTTGCTCATCATGGCTCAGCTGCCTGAGTCAAAGCTAGCAGAGCCGAGGCCAGAGTAATAGGGGTTTTCTGGAGATATGGTGCCAGGGAGACCCAGGGTGGGGCTTAAGCTAGATCCTTAGCTTGGTCATGTGACCTGGCAACCTGGCATAGGCCCCTATTTTAAAGGCAGTATTCCTGCTGCTAACCAGTTTGCTTTACACCAGGCAGTTCCCTTGAAATAGCATCTGAGTTATACCACCCTTTTTGCAAGCTTACATAGCGGCTGTTTCCAAGCAAGTGGGAGCTGCAACAAAAGGCTGGTTGTGTGGAGTCTAGCCACACTGTTTAATATCCCATTTTCTACTCTTAAAAGAGGTGGAAGGGCTATAGCTCAGTGGAAGAGAGTCTGCTTTGCATGCAGAACATCCCAGGCTCAATTCCTGCCATTTTCTGAAACTTGGAGAGTTGCTACCAGTCAGTGCAGACAATAGTGAGCTGGATGGAATGAAGGTCTGATTCAGTGTACGCAGCTTTCTATATCTTTCCGCAAACACACAACCAGCATTCTATGGGCACTGAGCATGCCCAGCCCTCATTGGGCTGTCTCCCAACACCCTGCATTTTTTTTAAAAAAACTTTTGCAAACTTCTCTGAAGCCTGCCTCTCTCTTGTGCATGAGTAGTGCTGTTTTGGTACGTGAGCGACGACACTCATTGCCCAAATGTTGGAATTAGAGGGAAGGATATCATCCTTTTTTGTGTTGTTGTTTTTAATCCTCTAATAAAATCAGTAAAATCCCAAAACAAACTGAATTACATTACAGGCTGTCCTGACAAAATGGATTGTTTTTGTCTCTTTGGTTTTTGATGGGACTTGTAGTCCAGCAACATCTGGAGGGTACCATATTGGCAATTTACCCTCAAGTATTTGCCTCTTTATATTTTTCTGTCTCCTATTCCCACTTCTGTCTGAATTTCCCCCCACTTCTTTTTGGCAATCCTTATGTGAATTATATACAACTTATTTTGGAGTCACATAATTCTTTCTTTCTTTCTTTCTTTCTTTCTTTCTTTCTTTCTTTCTTTCTTTCTTTCTTTCTTTCTTTCTTTCTTTCTTTCTTTCTTTCTTTCTTTCTTTCTTTCTTTCCAAAAGACATTTACTTAGAAGCAGGTTGGACAAGAGAAGAGAGACTGTTTCCCCTTGCTTGGAAAGCAGCACAGATTCTTTTTTAAACTGGGTGAAAAGCAAAAACTGGCTGTCCTGCTTTGAATTAAATCAATATGCCGGTTGCTGAGTGATTGGTGTATCAGGCATGCTACCCTGAGAAGCAGGTGTAACAGCTCAGAACACTTTTTCGTCCTCTGTGCAGCTTTCTCTCTGCTTGGGAGTGTTTTCGTTGGCCTTTGATAAGTGCCTAAGCTTTGTCCTGGAGGTTGGAACGGTTCCACCAGTTTGTTCCGACAGGCAGAAAGTCCTTGCCCAAGACTGCCTCCCTTCGTTCCAATTGACGCCCTTGTTTGCTAAGGGCTGTCTCCAGTGCTTTTTACTCTCTGAGTAGACCCACTGAAATGGGTGATGTAGGTCTGTAAATTCTGATTGTCCTACTCTGCAAAAACTTACTTGGCTGCAACCCAAAAGCTCAGTTGTACAGGTTAGATTCTGAGAAGCTTAAAATTGCTGGCGTTTCATGGGAAATGCCCATTCACGAAAGCTCATACCAATGACAAACTTAGTTGGTCTCTGAGGTGCTACTGGAAGGAATTCCTTTGTCTTTGCCAACCCTGCATGAATTTTTCACACCCATAGCGCCTTCTTTTCCCCCAACCTAGGGGGGAATTTAAAAAAAATTGAACTGAGAAGAGTGAAGGATTATGGAAAGTGTTTATGTCGGAGTATGTGTGAGTGTGAAGGGGGTAAATGCAACAATAGGGAGCTTCCTTTTCAGCTGCTGTTCTGTTAGCATTATTTTACGGGATGCAATTCTTTTATAATTGTTCTACTGATGGTGTTATTTATTAATTATATTCATTTATATCCCACCTTTTCACCTGACTGGGACTCGAGCCAGCTCATGCAAATTAAGACAACACAGGTAAAAAGCTAAAAACATGGGGGGGGGGAATCATTACAAAAATCATTAATCTCAGATAGAATTAAAAACAACAACAAAACAAAAAACAAAAACAAATCTACTAAAATACAGATGATGAAAACAAGAAAAACAGGCAGCATTATTAAAGCTATTTCCTTTAAAAAGCAGTTAGCCCCCAAAGGCCTGTCGGGATAAAAAGTTCTTCACCTGCTGGCAGCTGGAGAACAAGGTGGGCGTCAATCTAGCTTCTCCAAGAAAGGAGCTCCAAACTCTGAGAGGAGCCATTTGTGCTGTAACTCTCATATTCTGTTGCTGTTGTTGTTTCTAAGCCACTTTGGGATTCCCTTGGATACAGAGTGGCATAGAAATACAATCCATCAAATCTAAAGTTCTTGTTGGTTGCCTTGTCTTCCCCATGCAAGGTAAGATCAGTCATGATAAGAGGCGCACCCTGGTTCATTGAAAAATACTCTTATTCTGCCAATCTCTGGGCCCCAGCTGTCCCTGATATTATTATTATTATTATTAAACAGGATTTTTTAAAATAAAAAAAATAACTTTATTAATAATCTCACGTGTCTTGCTCTTCCTGCAAGAACCTCAGGGTGGTGTGTGTGTGTGTGTGTGTGATTCTGTTTTGACAAACTTGTAAGGTAGGTTAAGTGGAGAAGCAGGGACTGTCCCGAGACTGCGTCGTGGCTGACTTGGGATTTGAACCCAGTTCTCCCTACTCTTGACATTTCAACCACTATCACACTCAGGTGCTGGTCTTTTCTTGATGAAAAAAAGAGAGATAGTTATTTGTTTTTAGGTATTTTCATCCCAGGTCCCGTTTGATCCACTCCACTTTACTCACATTTTCTTTTTTCCCCTTTTTTTTGCAGTTCAAAAAAATCTTTATTACATCTTTTCAGAAACAAAATACAAATTACTCACATTTTCATCAGCCTGACCTACCTCAGATGGTTCTGAGGATAAACGTGGTAGTTGCGGGGGGGACGGGACCACTACCCTTTCAGGAAAGGTCAGGTATAGATGCAGTAAATAATAAACACAATAACCTATGATGAATTTATTTCTCATTGTTCTCACAGTTTTGGGAATGACTGCCTTGTGCCACATGCAGATTTTGTGCCGCCTTCATATGCAGTATGGATTATCTTGCTTTTCTATGAGTATGAACCCTCTCTAGCAGAAGCAGAAAACCTTTGACCCTCCAGATGTTGCTGAACTACATCTCCCTTCATCCCTGAGCAGCGGCCATGTGTGCTGGGCCTGATGGGAGTTGGAGTTCAACAGCATCTGGAGGACCATAGCTTCCCTGCCCTTGGCTCTAGGATGCCTTTGATTAATAGCCTGGTACGTTTTGTGAGCAAAAAACCCAAAAAACTTATCCAAACCTATGATTAGCCACTAACAGGTGTGGCAGGGGAGAAGGGCAGGCCAACTCGTTCATGGCAGGCTGGGGAGCCTGATAGAGGGTTTTGAATATTTCCTGCAGATATCCCCCCCCCCCCTAATTCGGTTCATAAACTCTTAATGTTGCAGGGGGATAAAGTTATATCCCACACCTGTGTTTTGCCTCTTTATTTCAAGTCTCCTGATGCAAAGGTGCAAATTAGGCGAAATTTGTGTTAAAATGTGAGAGTTTTCAAGAGGGCTTTAAAAATAAAAATAAAATGTTGTCAAATGTGGCAAACTGAATTTAAGATTAGAAACAGGAGAATCGGAAAGGAAGTGAGATCGACAGATTCACCCATCCCTACCTTTTGCCCTTTCCACCATTTTGTAAAATGTCTGCTTGTGTTCACTCATTTGGCCTATAAATGTAGCTTTCTTTTCTGTCCTTCTTCTGTTTTCCAGGTGTGGTTTGCAAGGCTTTCCTAAGGCACACATGGAAGTTGCTCACCAAATGAACAGAAGTGGATGGAGGCATGGCACCACCATCATTTTTTATTTTATTTTATTTTTTATAAGGAAGCTGGATCCTTGGCCACCCCATCTAGGGAATTCCTAGATTGCTATAGTGAAGAGAATGCGAAAGCATCTTGCTTCTGACAGTAGCCCAACCGCCACCACTGGGAAACCCACAATCGGGACATGAAGGGAATTATCCTATCTGGTTGATGTCTGTAGCGTCTAATACTGAGATATACTGCCTCTGAAACTGGAGGTTCCTTTTTCTTTATATATTTATAACCTGTCCTTCCTCCCAAAGGAGCCCAGAGCAGTAATCACAAAAGTGATTAAACAAAAATAAAAACATATTTAAAAAAACCTCAAAAGCATTTAAAAAATCTAAAATGATCCATGTAGCTATTGATTGATCTATCTGCTATGCCATGGAATAACGCTTTGGACAGCTTTCCTTCTGCGACCTGGTGGTGTCCTTACATTTTGGACTACAACTCCCAACAGCCCTGGCCAACATAATAATTAGGGATGTTGGCTTTTGTTGATTGCTATATATTGCCTGGTTTGGTATTTGTTTTGTTATGTTTTTAAAAGGAATAAAGTGTTAAAAATAATAATAATTAGGGATGTTGGGAATTGTAGTCCAAATCCACCGGATGGAAAATGGTGGCATAGGCGAAAAGCACTATATAAAGAAAGATTATCAGTTTTTGTCATTAAATAAGCTAGCTTACTGTTCATTTGTTTTGTTTTGCTGTTTCTAGAAATGTCATATAGGTGACAGAACAGCATTTGGAAGCTGAAGATTAAAATAGCTTCTTTACTGTATCCAGAATAATAATTCTTTATTATATCTGATATACTATAATGTAAGTTCCCCCACAGGGATCTGGGTGGCCACTGTGAGAACTAAGGGGGCCAGAAGCCTGATCTCTCCATGTTGTTGTTGTTTAGTCATTTAGCCGTGTCCGACTCTTCGTGACCTCATGGACCATAGCATGCCAGGCACTCCTGTCTTGCACTGCCTCCCACAGTTTGGTCAGACTCATGTTGGTAGCTTCAAGAACACTGTCCAACCATCTTGTCCTCTGTCATTCCCTTCTCCTTGTGCCCTCAATCTTTCCAGATGATCTCTCCATATGAGGCTTTAATTATGGTTTTGATTCTGTCTTTAATATATTAGTTATAATGATACCCCACCATCCCCCTGAGGAGCTGAAGGTGGTGTACATGATTCTCTTTCTCCCCATCTTATCCCCCACAACAACCATGGGAGGTAGGTTAGGCCCAAAGACTTTGACTGGCCCAACGAATCTTCATGGCCGAGTGGGGAATTGAACCCTGGTCTCTCAGGTCAAATATAGTCCAGCACTCTAGCTATTACAGCACCACACTGGATCTCGTTGGAGAAAAATAAAAAAAGGCTTAGATTTTTCTGCCCAGGTTTGTTTGGGTGGGGAACTTCCAAATGAAAGCAGAACACAGAAGCTGCTGTTTTCCCTATCTGCGTCTACATCTAAAGTGCCGCCTTGATTACACTTTAGAGCACAATCCATCTTCAGAGGTGAATTTATAGAGAATCTTTATGAGGAAGAACAGCCATTGATTTGTTCTGAGCTTGCGGACGAAGCCAAGAGCTGACTCTTCGATTGGCTAAAATTTACTTAGCATTTTTAAGACGGGAGGCTTGTTTTACGCAGGACGGACTTCCTTCCTGCACAACTAGGAGCAGTGAGTGATGTTGACGGCAGAGGCAGAAGCGCCTGCTAAGTGTTTAAATGATGACACCATTATGTGAAGTGATTTTTGAAAGGAGAAGATTTCGGCCCAGAATTACCCCGGCTCTCTCATCTCCTTTTCAAATCTTTACTTTGCCAGCTACGCAGATGATGATTGATTTGTTTGTGACAGATTGCAGGAAACAGCCATTGATTTTTCAATATTTTTACCTTAAAATTATTTACAGTTGTAACCATGGGGATGTATTTCCATGGGCTGTCGGCTTCTGAAAGACGAGGGATAATATTCCCTGGTCCCTGACAAGACAAATTACCTGTAATGAGTTCAGTAGCTGAAGGGTATGCTTTTATTTTAAAATATGTCAATAACCTCAGTGACTAAACGAATATTGATTCAGCATAATGAAGCCTGAGTAATGTGAAAATGAGCTCTTCAGGGGTAGGCAAAGGGGGAAGGCTACCCCCTCCCTTTTCTTTCCCTTGCTTACAGCAATGACGCTTTTCATTCTTTATGGCTAGCTGTCGAAAAATATGCAGCGTTATAAACAAGTCACTGGCTGTTAAACAATAGAGGGAATAAACGGAGGCTCTTGACCCCAAAGGCTGGTATGCACAATGCATTTCTAAGAGAGCAAGAAGTCGGTTCTCTGTCTTAACGCAACGCTCTGCATATGGAAGTTTCAACCAAAACTGCATTTGCCACACAAAGCCTGAAATGCTAGGGACTCATTAATATCTGTTATTCAGGGTGAATATTTGGGCAAATTTTAGTCTGTGTGTCCAGGGAAGAGAGGGAAGTGAAGAAGTCCAAAAACAGCTTCTCCGTGTTGCTGTTTTTCTCCTGCTGTCATCCTGTTTTGAGGACCTGGGAGACAAAGTTCGAATCCCTACTTGGCCATGAAGCTTGGGGCAGTCGCTGCCTCTCTGCCTAACCTACCTCACAGGGCGGTTGTGGGGATTAAAATGAGGAAGGGGGAGAAACATGCACGTCACCTTTTGCTCCTTGGAGAAAAAGGCTGGAAATAAATGCAATTAAAAAACAACAACAATAAAACAATATACTAGTCTCAGCAGGTGCTGGCAGGTTGTAGTACTTTATCCTCACTTCTCCCGCCCTGCCCATCAGAACCCTGCAGATGCCATGCAGATGTTGCTGGACTCCAGCTCTCCCTCATCCTCAGCCAGCATGGCCAAAGGCCAAATGTGATGGAAACAGTACAACCCACAAACATCTGGAGGGCTGCGGGTCCTCCATCCCTGCCCTTCAACAACAACCACCGCCCTGTGAGGAAGGTCATTATTGCTATCCCCATTATATAGGTGGAAGCTGGAGACCGGCACATGGTGGTTTACCCAAGGCAACCTTCCTCAATTTGCAGGAAGTCTCAGGTTCAGGTCAGGTTGGGCATGTCCTTTGTCTGAATCCATGGCAGTCCATGCAGACAAGATGCACTAATGGTCTGATGTAGGCAGCTTCCTCCATGGCTAAAGATAGCTGGAATCAGGTCATAGGCATGTCTGCTTTGTATTGTATGCTCAGGTGCTTATTAAACACTGGTCCATACAAATAATCTGTCAGCTGATCATTTATGACGTCATTTCACCACCTGTCCAATCCAGTTTTGCTACCATAACATTGACATTTTATTTTTTCAAAAACCAACCTTTTGATGGTTATATTCCCCTTCCTGCCTGGCAGTTATTAGAAAGAAAAAGATTCCTTAATAATATAAGCTGCTTCTAGTTTCTTCTCTCTCTCCTTCCTAAATGAATTCTTTTTTTATTTGTCATGTAGGAAAGACTCCTATGTCAATGGGTTGGTGACAACAGCTGGTGCCACAGACTTCGTACATAATTCAAAAATAGTGGAAGTATTTCCCCCTCTCCTCTGCTTTATTTTCTGTGTGCACACATTTCATTTCCAGTGTGGTTCCGTTTGCCTTCATTTGATCTGATCGTTGCTTTGACCTGTCATATTTTATCTTGGTGTCCTTTAGAAGGACCATATGCCACTTCCCTTAGTTACCTTGCGTGGTGGAAAAGGGGAAGTAAATTATTCCTGAGAAATTGCTGCCAGGCTTCCCTCTTCAGTGTGTGGAGCTCTAAAAGGCCTCGGGCACCCATTCACCCGGGTTCAACCCTTGAACATTAAATGGTTGTGCAAAGGTGTTGTGGGACTGCTAGAGATGCACCCAAAGGATTCGCATTCTTCCCTCCCAGACTCATCTGCCATAAGCCCAAGCATTCAAGATGGGAAAGTCTCAAGGGAATAAATGGGGATGCAGCTTAAGGAAGAATTGTGGTTTGTATTGATCTCAGTATTTGAAAGGCACTAGGTGTTTGCAGTTGAAAAACCTGTAAAGTAAGGAGGAGCAGAACAAACTCTTAAAAGTCTGTTGGATGTGCAGGGGGAAGTTATGATATCTGGAGATATCCCCACTTTCTACAGGTGCCTTTCTCCCCTTTGCACTTGATCTCCTTTCTTCCAAAAGCACCAGTCAGATGCTGAGATCCCCTGTAAAATCCAGTATTTTACGAGAACCTAACATCAGTGGCCCATCTAGTACAGCATCCTGTTCTCATAGTGGCCAACCACATCCCTGTGGGAAACTCTCAAGCAGGATTTGACCACAAGAGCACTCTCCCCTCCTGTGGTTTCCAGCAACTCATATTTAGAAGCATTGCCACCTCCCGACTCTGGAGGCAGAGCATAGACATCACGGCTGGTACCTATCAATAGCCCTCTCCTCCATGAATTTGTCTAATTCTCTTATAAAACCACCTAGGTTGATGGCCATATCTCTGCCTCCTGTGGGAGTGAGGTCCACTGTTTTATTTGCTGCATAAAGAATCACTTTTTCTGTCCTAGGTCTTCTAACACTCAGCTCTATAGGCTTTTTCTGAGTTCTGGTGTTTGAGAGAGGGTGAAAACGTTTTCTCTATCCGCTTTCTCCCAGCCATAGGAGCCAACTCCTAGGGGCCGAGGTCCCTTCAGCTTCCCCCTAAAATATTTGAGGGGGCTGTCCTGCCAAAGTTGATGGGCATTCAAAGGTTGTGTGTGCCACTTCTTGTGATCGATTGTAATGAGGCAGGGTTTACCTGCCTGCCCCCCCAATATTTTATTCAGGTTGGCTCCCCGCATAATTTTATAAACTTCTGTCTGTCATCTCTTCCTCACCTTTTATCTGAACTAAAATGTCCCAAAGTGATATGAGACAGTAAGTGAACCAAGACTCAGTCATTATTAAAAATGTGCACGTCTCTGAAATTTGCAATGCAGTTCTCCAGCCACGTGATGTGTGCAAAAATTCCTATACTTGGGTAAAGTATGCATAAAATTGCACATATTGGTGGAAATAAAGTGCAAAATGCATCATATTCAAGAAAATGTATATTGGGAAAAATTGTGTACACAAATATGTGAATTAGGGGAAACTTGCAATAAAATGCAAGTTTTTAATGAGGACTTTAAAAAAAACTGAAAATGTGGATAATTGAATATAAGATATATTTTTTTTGGGGGGGGGGTGAACGAGAAACTTAGAGAAGCTTAAATTGACCCATTTGCCCATCCCTAAATCTTGTGTGGGGCAGGTAGCAACATGGCTGGGAAGGAAATTTTTGAGAAATTGGAGGACCAGTTTCAGCAGTAAATCAGTTTTGCCCCATGAAAAATGGTGGAATTCAATGAGTTATCCTTAGCCACTTCTTAATTGGTAGCCATGGGAAGAAGGTAAGTGTTAGCACTTCCTTGCTCCAAATCTGAATCCTGCAATGTCGGGTTTTAATAGTAGATGCATCCTTGGGATTCATGACTGATCATCTCTTTCCATGAACCTAAGATTTGAGCTTTGCCTGAAGTCTAGAGTCTTCAGTTGCCACACACGGTCTATTTTTAATCCCCTTCCAGAAAACAACTTTGAAATGGGTTTGCTCCTGCTGCTGCTTAATCTTCCATGTGTGGTTCAAGGGACGTACCATGTAGTTATCCCTAATTAAACCTGCGTAACACTAGACTTGTGTGTTTCATATATAGCATAGGAAAGGGCTGCATTAGGTCAGAGACTCAAAATCGTACCTCTGAGTGCACATAATGACCCGGCATTAGCGTTTAGGTTTGCAATGCTGTTTATTTAGCAACTCAAGATAGAAAACAAAATGTAATCTTGGAGCAGACAGAATCCATTTTATATATATATAAATACTCCAAATAATAGGTTGGTTTCTCCCAGACTTCCTGGCTCTACAATGATTGCTGTATTCTGTGTGAATATTTCTAGATCTCAAACATTTTTGACTTGCTTGCTTTACTAAGTGTCTATTTTTGCTACACACACACACACACACACACACACACACACACACACACCACTATACAGGACCCGCAAAGTACCTTTTTAAAACCAGGAACTATAAATTCAATTTCAACACTCTTCTAAGTCATGCTGGCCACATGACCTGGAAGCTGTACACGGCTCCCTCGGCCAATAACACGAGATGAGCGCCCCAACCCCAGAGTCGGTCACGAGTCACGACTGGACCTAATGGTCAGGGGTACCTTTACCTTTTTAATTCAGGTTTGGAGTGAACAAAGTGTAATGCACTTACGAATGCTGATGTGGCCGTTCTTCTTTGTTAAGTCTTAAGACGGGTGGGGACCTCTGGGCCTCCAGATGCTGTTGGACTCCTGTTCCCATCAGCCCTTGCCAGCATGCCCAATGGTTAGGGGTGAAGGGAGTTTGCTCATAAATTCATTGTGTTTCTATTCAGCTGATCAGCCAGAGTGGCTTGCAAGCCAGTAGAAAGCCATGCCCTCAGGTGTGCAATATAAAAAGTACATGACACAAAAGGGAAAAGGAATGAGGAGGGAAGAGAAAAGCAAGCAATTTCAGGCACCACATTTTAAAGTTACAAAGTTCTAATAATAACCAGCTGCTAAGGAAACAGGTTGCTCAGTGTTCAGAAAATAGGCTTTGCCAGGCTCCTGAGAAACTACCTGCCTAACCAACCTTCCTGGAGGTGGCTATAATGTAGCTGGAAACTGTTGACCTTACAGCAGGGGAGTCTTTTGCAGTCAACTCTCCCCACTTTCCCCAGCTTTAAAAATCTCTTTCTTTTGATTATGGGATGGCTGGGCCACCTACCACCTTAATTTCCTCAAAGCATCTATGCATATTAAATTCGCACCCACAAATTTGATGCAAATGTTTGTGTCATGACCTGATGCTGTGAGTCCTTTAAGTATACAGCATCCTTCCTCCCTTTCAGGGTAGGGTAGGAGTGGTGAACCTCAGGGTAGGAGTGGTGAACCTCAGGCTTGTGGGTGGGTCAAATGTGACTCCCACCCTGGCTCTCTCTATCCAGCCCCCACAAGGAACGCCCTGTGATCTTGCCTGTCTGGAATGTGTCCTTCTTCATATTGTCATTCATATTAATTATTTTACATTGGTACATTTCTTCCAAAGATCTCAAAGCATGATGCATGGTACTCCCCCAGGTCCTCATTTTATCCCCACATCATTCCCCCCCCAAAAAAACACAATACACTCTTTTAATTGATACAGCTCCATTTATGTACACGGCACATTGCAGTGTAAGCATAAGAAGAAGAAGGCAGTCTCCTGTCCCAAGGTGTCTGCAGTTCAAATAACTTTAAAGATAATTCTGCTCTCATTGAACAGAAAAGCAATATATGTTAGGAACCTACAGGAGCACTGATGCCATAGTGTTGCAAAACTGAGAAAATACTGATGCACACAATTTCCAAAAGTGCCATGCACACAGAACTTCAATAATTGGCTTTCATAGACCCCAGAGTATGAGAAGTAACCCATGACCTTCACCAGGGCTGGGGCGACCTCTGGATGCCACCGAATTCCCAACAGTTTTAAATTGATTTTAATATTGTAACTCACCTGGGGAGCTTGTGCTAAGGAATGGAACTAACACTCTTATTGGCAACAATGGCAACCCTATGAATTAGGCGATACGGTGACACAGTGGTCAGCATCAAAGTCAACCAATTGTAATGAATGGACCTAAGTTAGTCATGCCCATTCATTTCAATGAGACGACTCTGCACAGAATGAGAAGGGTTTATTCTCACACATCATCTGAATATACCTTGACCTGGGAGAGACCAGGGGTCAAATCCTCACAGAGTGACCAGTCACTATTTCTCAGCCTAACCTGAGAGGCAGTGACTAATCTAACAGGCAGAGGCAGCCCATCCCATTTCAACACCTGCGGCAAAATGGGAATCATCATTTCCACTGCTGGTGGAATGCCTCCCCTCTCGCCAAATTTGATGAGAGCTAGGGTGTTCCACAAGGCACTGCCGTTCACTGGAACGCCTCCCTCTTGGCACTGAGAGATGGGGCATTCTGGCGATGGGGTGGGGTTGGGGTGGGCAGGGCACCGCCTCTTGTACTTCTGCCACTTGAGGTGGGTTGGCTCTGCTCAGCAAGTTGTTGTAGGGATGAAATGAGGGGGAAGAACTGTGTACGCCATCTTGAGCTCCTTGGAGAAAGAGGAGGGATGGAAATGCAACAAATAAAATATATAAATAGGCTGCTAACCCTTGCATGTTTTGTTCCCACTTCAGCTAAAATGCAGACTCTCTTGCTGATTCATCCTGAACATTAGCAAGCGCCCTCAGGCGTACTCAGTAAGAAAGATGCAGCAAAGCTCTGGCCTACACAGTTAATTAAACTCTCTTGCAGTCTTTTTGGGTAGCTGAAAGATTGTCATAGATCCAGAGGCTGGGGTGGATTTTCTCTGGGGCTAGACGTCAGCAGTGGAACATAATGAAAATGTTCAAAAGATGTTTAATGCTTTGCCGATCTTAGGGTGTAAGTCATAGCTGCCAAGTTTTCTTGTCATACTCCCCGTTTTCCCCGGGAAACCCCCCGTATTTTCTTACCGTTTCCCGCAGGTGTCCCGAATGGCAAAATACCCCGTATTCCCCCGGATTACGGAGCTCCTGCCGGTGGCCATGTTCTGGTGCCGGCACGGCACCAGAAGTCGCTTCTACGCACTTCCGGACATGCGTAGAAGCGACTTCCGGTGCCGCTGTGTCCATTTCCAAAATGTCTGCAGCGCCAGAAGTCACTTCTACACATGTACGGAAGTGCGTAGAAGCGACTTCTGGTGCTGCGGACATTTTGGAAATGGGCACAGCGGCATCTGAAGTCGCTTCTACGCATGTCCGGAAGTGTGTAGAATCGCTTCCGGTGCCGCAGAGCTGCTGATCCCGGATTGTTCAATCCAGAACTTGGCACCTATGGTGTAAGTAGGTTCATACGGGGAAAGACAGTCCTCAAAGTATTGGGGTCCTGAGCCAAACAAAGCTTTATAAGTCAGAATTAGCACTTTGAACTGGGCCACGAAATAAGACCAGTCTGAAGTCATCTATGAAGG
The DNA here is from genome assembly GCF_965207765.1 of Zootoca vivipara. Taxonomy (NCBI): domain Eukaryota; kingdom Metazoa; phylum Chordata; class Lepidosauria; order Squamata; family Lacertidae; genus Zootoca; species Zootoca vivipara. Next base: position 33,843,562 of record NC_142589.1, read on the forward strand.
GAGACTGCAGGACGGTAATTCTAGCTTTAATCAAGATTGCCATGCAGGAATGTCCTTAACATTTCAGACAGCCTCTGATCCTCCTATGTTTAGAGTTCTACTATATAACAGGGCAGAACCTGGAATGAACGCTTGCTCTCTGAGACAAGTTTTAACCGCATTCAGTCTTTTTCAGTTCCGTCTGTCAAAAAAGTATTCTGCTCACATCCACAGACTCTCATCCACTGTGTTCTAGCGTCAATAAATGTGATGCAATCCTTTAATTACTCACTTTGCCTGGGAACTAATTTAGAAAGCATTGTGTCTCAAAGTTCAAAAACAAAGAGGCCAACAATGGAAACATACACCCAAACACTGAATTTTGGAAGGTTCAGGACAGATAAAAGAAAGCACTTCACACAGTGCAGATTTAAATTATGGGACTTGCTCCTACAAGAAGCAGGAATGGCCACCAACTTGGATGGGTTTAAAAGAGGATTGGACAAATTCACAGAGGATAAGGCTATCAGTGCCTGCTAGCCATGATGCCTGTGTTTTACCTCACCTGTCTGCCCCCTGTGTTGTTGGGATTCAACCCTAGTCTGTTGACCACCATCTATCCTCCAACCACCTTCAGACACTCACACAGGACATTCACTCCTACTCTGGTTCTGATTTAAATGAGAGGTAGAGTATCACCTGCATATTGGTGAGCACCCAGCCCAAGTCCCCTGATGATCTCTCCCAGTGGCTTCATTTACAGTGGTACCTCGGTTTAAGGACACAATTGGTTCCAGAAGTCTGTACTTAACCTGAAGCGTACTTAACCTGAAGCGAACTTTCCCATTGAAAGCAATGGAAAGTGGATTAATCCATTCCAGACGATCCATGGAGTACTCAACCTGAAGCGTACTTAACCTGAAGTATGAGTGTAATTGGTTCTGGAAGTCCGTACTTAACCTGAAACGAACTTTCCCATTGAAAATAATGGAAAGTGGATTAATCCGTTCCAGACAGTCTGCGAAGTACTCAACCTGAAGTGTACTTAACCCGAAGTATGAGTGTAATTGCTTCTGGAAGTCTGTACTTAACCTGAAGTGTACTTAACCTGAAGCTAACTTTCCCATTGAAAGTAATGGAAAGTGGATTAATCTGTTCCAGACGGGTCCGCAGAGTACTTAAACTGAAAGTACTCAAACTGAAGCGTACTTAAACCGAGGTATGACTGTATATGTTAAAAAGCATGAGGGAGAGAATGGAGCCCCGAGGCACCCCACAACTGAGCACCCAGGGGTTTGAACACACATCCCCCAGCACTCCTTTCCAGATATGACCCATGAGAAAGGAGTGGAACCACTGCATAACAGTGCCCCCAGTGCCAGTACTGTGTACCCTTGAGTACCCCCAGAAAAAGTACCTGTGCTCCCAACTCCCAACTGTCTTGGACGGTCAAGGAGGATACCGTGGTCAATGGTATCAAAAGCTGCTGAGAGTTCCCGCAGAAACAGGAAACAGCTTTCTGGTTTTGCTGGGTCTCTAGTAAGTTTAAATGCTTTACTTACACAATGTCCAAAGGTCAGATTCATGTGTTATTCCATTCAGCAGCTAGAAGCACACAGAATATAGTAAAATGGATCTAAGCACATGGTCTGAGCTTGTAGTGATCAAGCTCTGGTGTGTCCTATCTCATTGAGATGACATGCTGAAAGAGAATGAACAAAGAAAGAAACTTAACTTCCTTCCAGGTGAGGGGTGTGATGTAGCTAAGCCTAGGAATACAGATCTATGACCGCAACCCCTTCATGCACTGACTACTGCTATGCCAGCTGATTATATTTAACTGTAATTTCCCATCGGCATCTAGTTGGCCACTGCACTAGATAGGCTATTGGCCTGATCCAGGAGGCTCTTCTTAGGTCCTTATAGGTTACTCCTTCTTTGCAGACTGGCCCACACCAGTCCCTCATTTGCCATGACATATTGTGTGAATGGACAGGGAAGCAACCTGTGTGGGATGCCATTGGTTTGAGCTTGCTTGGATGGTGAATTGATAGAGGACAGTCCACTTCCCTTTTCTTCCAGAATTATAATTTGGATGTACCTTGTAAATGGCTCCCCTTTAGCTCTTTGCCATTAGGTATCTCCGATTCAGACTAAGCAGAACATCTTAAAGCACAGGTGGCAAATGATTACGGCTGTTGCACTCTGCCACAAAGTCTTTATTGAATGTGGACTTCTAATCTGCAAGATGCTGTCTTTGAGAGCATTTTAGCATGTCACCTCGGGCTGGTGCTTGCTTTGAGCATGCTCCCCCTTTGCCTCTCTTCTCTGCTAATTAGGTTCTCGTAAACATTTGCGGTGTCTGAACGCCACTTGTCGAACCTCTTCGCTTTCCCAGCTATAGCCCAGTGTACAGCGCCTGTAACTATTAGGTGATCATGTTGATTCGACAGCCCTTTTAATTTAATAGAATAACAGGGAGGCAGACTAGCATATCCGTTAATTTTTCAAAACATTTTTATTCCACACAAATTAGCGCAGGTCCTGGAGGGCAAAATGACAAGAGGTTACTGGTAGACTATGTATTTAATTAATTGAAAAAAAATGCTCAAATTGCTTTTACAGTTGTTATTAAAAAGTAGAATCAGTGTTGCCACTGCTCGACCATAATTAGCACCCCAGGGAATTAAATATTTAGCATTAGTAATGTAACAGCACTAAGGACACAAATTTCTATTTTTGTAATGAAAGCAAAACAGTGTAAGTGTAAATCGGGGAGTTGACAGCTCTGGCATGTGAAACGGTCTGGGATATTTCAATAAGACACCTCATTGGACAGCGAGTCTTTCCACATTATTGTTTGGAAAAGATCTGCAAGTTGAAATCCCAATAGATGCCCATTACCCTGAGTATTTAGACTTCTAATTGCATGCCGTGAGAACAGTTGGGCAAATGTCGCACCAGGAGCACTTGAAACGTTTTCCCAAACGAGCCTTTTAAAAAGTTTGTTTCTTTTATTTTCCAAGGAGAAGGGTGTGGGCAAATGGATGAAGCCATGGAAGAAGAAGAGGTCTTGTTTCTTTTTAAAAAAGTTTAATTGCATTTTAAGCGTAAGGACTTTCGGTGAAACAGCATGAACAGTTGGATGGGGGGCTTTTAATGAGCTGTAGTTGGTGGATGGTTAGAAAGACCCGAAGGGATTCATTCATGAAATTAATGGGATAAAATGACTTGGTTAAAGCACACAGTGATGGTTGAGCTGGGTTTGAAAGCCCAGTTACAGAGCTGTGTCTCGTTTTCATTCCTAACAGGCCATGTAGAGACTTTAAACAACCATCTGTTACGACTGTTCAGCTTGTCAAAGGGTATTATATTACCCTCTTCCAGTCGATTCAACTTTTGGGAGTAAAGGGAAGAAGGGGAGAATATCCAATGGAATCCACTTCCATGTCTGATTTTTATTTTTCAACACAAAGTATTTAGATAAGAACTCATCAAAGCCGTCAGTGCTCTTTTCTGAAATGCCAATGAGGGGAAATGAAAGCTGAAAAGATTTGTAACTAAGAGGAGATGCTCCACTCTAGCTCTGAAAAGAGATTTTCTCTAAATATTGATTGAATAAGTCTGTGCATCCAGAAACATACTGGGTTCAAAGGTGCCCTTTTGTTTTTAGAAGGTGTGCTCAAAGGCACTCTTCTCCAGCATAATACTATTCAGATGTTTTGTGTTACAACTCCCCATCATCCCAGACCATGGCTATGCTGACTGGGCCTGATGGGAGTTGTAGTCCACAACATCTGGAAGATAACATGTTGGCTACCACTGCATTAGGCTACCATAGTTTATTGCTGTTTTACATTGATTCCTTTAGGCATCTTCACCCCGTATCATCTGCTTGCAGACCTGCCTTGATTATAGCCCACAGTACATCCACACATGGGACGCGGGTGGTGCTGTGGTCTAAACCACAGAGCCTAGGGCTTGCCGATCAGAAGGCTGGCGGTTCGAATCCCCGCGATGGGTGAGCTCCTGTTGCTCGGTCCCAGCTCCTGCCAACCTAGCAGTTCGAAAGTATGTCAAAGTGCAAGTAGATAAATAGGTGCCGCTCCAGCGGGAAGGTAAACGGCTTTTCTGTATGCTGCTCTGGTTCGCCAGAAGCGGTTTAGTCATGCTGGCCACATGACCCGGAAGCTGTCTGCAGACAAACGCCAGCTCCTCGGCCTATAGAGCGAGATGAGCACTGCAACCCCAGAGTCGTCCGCGACTGGACCTAATGGTCAGGGGTACCTTTACCTTTACCTTTACCTTACATCCACATGATGAAGAAGACTCAAGGTCATAGATGGCTAACCTCTTGCTCTCCAGATGTTGTTGGCTCCCAACTCTGATCAGCATGGCTAAGGGACTGGGATGATGATAGCTGTAGTCCAGCAATATCTGGAGGGCCATAGGTTCACCCTGTTCAAAACCTACAAAGCCTCTGGCCACCATGAACTCTGGTGCCATTGATTTCTGGGTCCTACAGAATGTAAAGAATCAACATGGCTTCTCATTTGGAAACCAGTCTTAGTCCAGAGAAGGCCTTTAGCTCAGTGGTAGAGCACATGCTCTGCAAACAGAGGGTCCCAGGTTTTATTGCCAGCATTTCCAAGTGGGTCTGGGAGAGTCACCCGCACTGCCTTAATTCCTTGTCTGCCAGTCAGTGTAGACAATACTGAGCTAACTCAGGAATGGGGAACCTGCAATCTTCCAGAGGTTGTTGGACTGTATATTCCCACTAGCTCCTGTAACTCTCCATATGTTCTTAGATTCAAACTCACGTCAGGCATGATTCATCAGGGATGAAGTTAGTTGCAGTCCAACAACATCTGGAGGGCCACAGGTAGATAAACCTCTGAGCTAGATAAACCAATGGTCTGACCACAGGGCAGCTTCTTTTGTTCCATGATCCCTAAGCACTTTGCACTGGAATAGTTTAATTGATCTACAGTGCTTTCAGTTTGTACTTCTGAAAATTGTGCTGTTTCCTTGGTGCTGCTGGCAGCCACTGCACAAACCTGATAGTGGAGCTGCTGAAATTTATCATGTTGACAATTGATCTAAAAAAGTACTTCTTTGTGTGGACTTGGACAACTTATTTAGATTAGACTCCATTTCAACAAACGTTTTTCCCTCCCTGAAAGGTTGTTAGTGCTTGCCTCTCGTCTGTCACGGATGGGATCAAGTCCTTTGAACCTTGCTTTAATTCCTTTTTCTTTATGGGCAGCTGGGTTGTGGAAGAAGGAAACCAGCTTGCCATTGCTCAGTGGCAGAGCATCTGCTTTGCATGCGGAAGGTCCCTGGTTCAATGCCTGGCATTACCAGGTAGGGCTGTAAAAGACCCCTGTCTGAAACCCTGGAGAGCCACTGCTAGTCACTATAGACGGTACTGAGCTATGGTCTGACTCAGTACATATAATGCAACTCCCTATTTTGCTATTTCCTGCTTTAGAATATGGTCAAGAAGCAGCCATCCTAATGAAAGCTTTCTTTTCAAAAATTTAATAAGAATAACAACAGCAGCAGCAACAATCAAATACACAAATACAATTTAATGAGATACAGTAATAATGCATTAAGAGCATCATATGGTTGTACATTTTCTTGGTACTTTATTTTTGCCAAATGTAACAAACATGGCCCATTTTTATACATCTGGTTGGCTCAAATCAAATCAAATCAAACTTTATTTCCATAGCCGACAGGCCATAGCATCAAAAGGACAAACACTAACAAAAATACATTACATATATGGTTACCAATAAAACCTATTAAACCTATTAAAACCCAAGGTAAAAGCTGGGTTATCATTCATCGATGTCCCTCTGTCCCATGGCTAATTTATACATGATATAAGAACAAATGAATGGAAATGCTAGGGACTCATAGTCCACCTGGGTCAGCATCTGCTGAATTAAAGAAACCCCATTTTAAAATCAATGGCACCAATGGCATCTTACACTATATAAGCGAAATCTGAAATACAAAACAGGACAGGACGACTGTTTGAGATGTGGGGCAAGAAGAGCCAAGTTTATGCATAAATTTTGAGCGCACTCTGTCCTTCAGTATTTTTTCCAAAATCCAGTCCGTAATATCATAACTGGTAACTTATACCTCATGAGCCCAAGTTAGTACTTTCAGGGTTTTTAACTGATACAATCATAGAAAACAATTCAGAGGTGGTACTTAATTTATTAACAGCTGCAAAAATACTTGTAGAAAAGATTTTGGGGGAAATTGAGTAATGCACTATTGGATTGAGCAAATAGGGTCTGTTGTACCAATGATAAAATTAGCTGCCTTTTATGATGGCTTTCTTTTCTATTGTCCATTAGTAGGCCATTTTCCTAGTATTAACATCACAAGAACATAACCAGAGAAACCTGCAGGTCCACCCAGCCCAGCTCCTGCTTCCCCACTATGGCTAACCAGGGGCATTCAGGAAGCCCACAAGCTTCAAGGGCATCAAGATTTCCCTCCCTTCGAAATCCAACAGGCACTTGGGACTAGGGATGTATGAGGAAGCAGATTTGTACATGGAATATAGTGCTTCTGACCCAATTGGGCTTTGCCCTCAACAGATAAGCCTCCTGAATTGAGTGCCTACTCCACAGCTTAGCCACTCATACATTGCCACAAGGAAAGAAGAATCATGTGCAAAACTATGCACAAAATAATATATAATAATATGCATGTTATTTGAATAAGGGGGTAGGTCCATGTGGTATTATATTTCTGCAGCATCATTATATAAGTGTTCACATACATTTTTATACAATGATATGGATCGCTGTATGTGTTGGTTGCTTTAGGAAACCTGAAGTGTATAGATGTATAACAAACATGTGATATTATACATATAATAATGTGCACAATAATGCACATACTTACCTACAATCTTCCTGCTGCAGCAGTACTTGCCAGGTAGCAGCTCCTCCTTTTAAGGGTCTCAGGCAAGGCGGTAAGGCAAGGCAGGTGGAATAGCTTGCCCACCCTCGATTTCCAGGTTTTCAGAGGGACAATTCCTCTACAGAGGTAGAACATAGCCATGGTGCTCAGTAGCTTTTGGAGCTGATGAGAAGCCATCAGCACGTACCAAAAGTCTGGCACATTAGGCATCTCCAAAAGTAACTGAACATGAGGGGGAATTCAGCGTGTGTGCATTTTTACAGTTCTGGATATTTCTCAACTGCTTAAGCAATTTTAGAGAGTCAGATCAGTGTAGCTTTTAAGTGTTATCGCAGTCGTTTCATTGCATCGTGTCTCTTTCCATTGGAATCATGTAGTAGGCCGGTGTAAGATGTCAGAAGCGTTCTCGCACAATGAGTTCATCGCAGCAATGAGACATGACAGGTTGCAAATCAAATACACTGTACCTGCTTTTTAAATATAGTGGAGGCAGCGACAGGAATGAGGTGGCCATAAGGGGTTACAGCGCAGTAGCGGAAGATGCGGCAATGCCTTTTGCATCCAAACAAATAGTATATAAAATGCATTTATTTGTGTGTGTTTGCAGGGGAGGGTGCAAGCTGGCATTCCTAGCTACACGTTCCCGCAGCAAAGCCACCAAATTGTTTTGGAACAAGTGTCAGTTCTGGTTCAGATGTGGCCAAGATTGTTTGACAGCCACCTTACAGGTTTGAACAAGGCCGAGCAAGGTTGGCGAAACGAGCAAGCAGCTCTCCACTTGGCTCGTGACTTTGTTAGTCATTTTTCATCTCCGGGAGCATAAAAGAACAATAAAACCTACAATGCTGTCTTAATCCCAGCTATCATCTCCTAACAAAGCCACCTTCTAGTCAACCATGCTTGAAAAGTCATATGGAACCTTAAAGCTCCTGAACTGAAATTCAGAAGCTATCTGGCAAAAGGGAGGTGCAGAGTGTGCTCATTTTAAAGTACTGTGATATCACATTAAACACTCACAGCTACACCCACGCTACGCACACCCACCCAACACCCAACACCGAGAACTCTAGTGTTTAAAAGGGTGCAGAGAGTTGTTAGAAGACCTCATTTCTCTTCCAGAGCTACAGTTCTATATAGATCTTTGTGAAGAGGACTTGATTGTTAAACCACTCTGGGAATTGTAGCTCTGGGAGGGGAATAGGTTCTCCTAACAACTCTCAACACCCTTAATAAACTCCAGCTCCCAGAATTCTTTGGGAGAAGCTATGACTGTTCAAAGTGGTATCATAGTGCTTCAAATGTATGGTATAAATGTGGCCAAAGTCTATATATCAAATATCTGACAGAGAGCCCATTTTCAGGTGTTAAGACTGGTAGTTCTGCCACCCTCAGAAATTGGGGAGTGGGGTGGAGGCCCAGAAGAGGTCTTTCTCTTTGGCAACCCCTACATTTGGAAATTTGCTGCCCACAGTGTTGCATTTATTTATTTTACCTATTTCTTTGACAATTTATAATCCACTCTTTCATAAAATATAAAATATAAAAAGGCATCTTATAACACATGAAATGCAATACAACCAATCCATAAAAATCTATAAACACAAGGAAAAACACCAGTTGTTACTGGCATCTGTCTGTCTCGAGCGACAATGGAGTACGCATCTGGGAGTGAAGTCAAACTACTGCATTAGCTACAGGTAGGTAGCCGTATTGGTCTGACGTAGTTGAAACAAAATTAAAAAGTTCCTTCCAGCAGCACCTTTGTTGTTGTTTGTCCGACTCTTTGTGACCCCATGGACCAGAGCACGCCAGGAACTCCTGTCTGCCACTGCCTCTCGCAGTTTGGTCAAACTCATGTTTGTAGCTTCGAGAACACTGTCCAACCATCTCGTCCTCTGTCATCCCCTTCTCCTTGTGCCCTCAATCTTTCCCAACATCAGGGTCTTTTCCAGGGTGTCTTCTCTTCTCATGAGGTGGCCAAAGTATTGGAGCCTCAGCTTCAGGATCTGTCCTTCCAGTGAGCACTCAGGGCTGATTTCCTTCAGAATGGATAGGTTTGATCTTCTTGCAGTCCATAGAACTCTCAAGAGTCTCCTCCAGCACCATAGAGACCAACTAAGTTTGTCATTGGTATGAGCTTTCGTGTGCATGCACACTTCTTCAGATACACTGAAACAGAAGTCACCAGACCCTTATATATAGTGAGTGGGTGGGGAGGGGTATTACTCAGAAGGGTGGTGGGAATGGGTGATTACCTGATAGGAGTGGTAAACCTGTTGACAACTGTTAACAACTGTAATTGGTCTTACAGGAAAAAGCAATGGGTGAGATGGCTAAAGATAGCTTATCATGTATAATGAGATAAGAATCCAATGTCTTTATTCAGACCAGGTCTCTCCATGGTTTTAAGTTTGGTAATAAGTTGCAGTTCAGCAACTTCTCTTTCCAGTCTATTTCTGAAATTCTTTTGTAATAAGACAGCTACTTTGAGATCTTGTATAGAATGTCCTGGGAGATTGAAGTGTTCTCCTACTGGTTTCTCTGTCTTGTGACTCCTGATATCAGATTTATGTCCATTTATGCTTTGGCGTAGGGTTTGGCCTGTTTGTCCAGTATAGAGAGCTGAAGGGCACTGTTGGCATTTGAAGGCATACACAATGTTAGAAGATGAGCAATTAAATAGTCCTGAGATGGTATGTTGGATGTTGTTGGGGCCAGTAATGGTGTTGTCCATTAGCAGCACTGAAGTGGCATTGGGCATAGCCAGGATTTTTGCTGGGGAGGGGGGAGTTGTTGAGCATTTTTTGGGTGATTTTCCAATGTATTTTTTGGGGGGAGATCACGGGTAATCCCCCCAAGAGAATATCATAAGAGCAGGCTTTTGTTAAGGCTTTTGCCCCACCCCCACCCCCTTGCCTACATTCATCTGAAGTGACCTCCTGGGCAGTATGGATGGAGGTCCTAGGCTGCCCAGATGACAAGATTTCCCTCTCGGCTGAGGTGGTCCACAGGAAAGCAGAGCTATATGTTTGGCACCAGCTTGGTTACAGGAGTTGCCAGAAGGAGGCTGCAAGGCGCTGTCCAAACATCTTACGGACTCCACTCCAGACTTGTGTAGGGTTTATTCCTTAACCTTTTCTTCTCCTGAAGATGTTCCACAAGGCAGCAGATGTTTATGATCAGAGTTTTCCTTCTCCTAGATGGGCTACATTCCCCGATTGATGAGCCCCATCTGCCCCTCATCTTCCGCTACAGCATGTGCAGAAACTGCTTCCTTGACCATTGGCCTATTGGTCTCGACTGCTCAATCTGTCAGAGCCTGCCTTCACATGCAGCGGTAGTCCCTAACTCACTGGCTCATTGGCTACCCTCACCTGGTTTAGCTGGCCAGGTTTACCCTCACCTGGTTTAGCTGCTCTTGTATGCTGACACCTTCTAGGAGCCACAGACGACAGCTGAGTGCAGATTTTAATACTGTATTTTCATATTGTTGTAATCCCCTTTGAGACCTTACAGTGAAGATCAAGTAAGAAATATATCCTATAGTACTGCATCTTCTGAAGCTGCCTTAGCTCCTCTTCATCTACTCTAATTGGGTGTGATCTCTGAGACCCCACGGCCTTTCTACCTGAGGTCCTCTTTAACTGGATACACTAGGAACTGAATCTAGGCTCTTGAGTGTGCAAAATGTCTCAGTCAGTTTATTGTGTTTTAGCAAACAGCCATTATACACATGAGTGCAAAATGTCTGTTCTCTGGTTGATCCCTGGACCCTCCCAAGTTATTGGTACTCTTTTCAAATTAAATTGTGCTTGCTGAGCTGACAAACCACATAGCTATGATTCTCAGATCTGCTTGAGTGTTGGACAGACACTTTAAATCCATATAAACAAACAAACAAACAAAAACCAAACCCCTCCACATGTTGGGAACAAGGGCTCTATCGTAGCCGTCTCCTTGAGATGCCAGTTTTCCTATTATGGACAACTGTCAGTCATGTGACCCCCTGCCCTGCACTCTAGGGGTACAACCCAAATTTAGGCTGACCTCTCCATAGAAAATTAGACTGTGGTTGTCTCACACCACTAACATTCTGATGAAGGAAACAACTGATGACACTGTTTTAGTCATTTGAAAGCCTTATTATATTTGCTGATTAAAAAAAAGAAGTTCTTCTCTGTCTCTTAAAAATGAAGTAACCTCAGCGGTTTAAGTGTATGTAGCAATTTTCGTTAATGAAAGACTTTGGACTAGAACAGAGTTTTTAAGTGCATTTATTAAAGCGACTTCTGCATTTCCCCCCCATGTCTGCAATTACTTACAGTAATAGCGTTGGCTGTAAATGAGTAATTTTACAAGGAACTGCTTGGTCCTCGGGTATTTTATGGTGCTTTTAGAAGTTCAGCAAGTTCTCAGACTTTCTCAGAGCTAAGGAACAAAAGTCGTGTTCTCACCTTCTTTTTTCAGGCATTAGATGAAATAGTGTGATCTAAGGAAAAAAGACAAAAGAGGGCACAGATTTGCATATGCTCTGTCTGAAGGGCTGTCCAATCAAAGTTTTAAAGAGCTCCACCCCTTCACACTGTGATTGGTCACTGCCCTTGGTCCTGTCGTGTCTAATAAAACTTCCCTTTACTGTTGGTCCCCTGCCTCCTCCCCCAGCACATCATTTATCAGTCGTTAATCCATCTGCAACCACTCTGGGCAGTCCATCACTGGAGTTTGGAGTTATTGAACTGTTGCCCCATCGCCTCTCCCACCTCAATAAATATCATGAACAGCACACTTCAAAGGCTCGGCTTCTGAAACTGAAATGACTTAACCTTGCAGCAGGTTAACCAAGATGCAATATCCATGTTGACTGATCATTTGCAAGTCTGAAATGCCGCTTTACTAAATAACATGTAAGACATTCTCCTTTCTCTCCCCCCCCCACTCCTCTCTCTCTCTTGAAGCCTTGTATATGATAGTTAATTAGACAACATGTAATTTGGCTTAACATTTTTGTGTCAGTTTCGTGAAAGGGAGACTCTATAATTAGGGAATACAGATCAAGTTTCTGTCAGACTTATAACCTCTCACTCTAATTTAATGCTCACTTCTGCAGTGCAATGCCACACGCAGTGTGCAGAATTCCCCTCCCTATTCACACTGTCTTTTACGCATGGCTAGGAACCACATTGCCTGCATTACACAACTGACAGCAGAGTGGAATCACTCGCAGAGCTGTAAGGGCAGGTTTTAACAACAAATTTGCCCATCAGGCAGATCTACTGGACAACAGTGTCCATGAAAATGAAAGACACGGGCAAATCTGTACCTCAAGGAGAATATATCTGCTTTAAATAGTATATATGTGTTCCATTTTGTGTAGATGAACCCTCTCAGTGGAAGTAGAATAATAACCATCATGGCTAGTAGGAATAACCGTCATGATAACCATGTCTTCCATGGCTCAAAGCGTCTATAAAGAGTAACTACAACACCCACACCCCCAATGTAAGAGAATGAACTTGAAGAGTTCAAAGTTCAACCCCAAAACACACTTACCTCATGTTCAGTTCAGTTCGGCAAAGTATAGCCTTGATGTACAACCAGGATGGCTAAGTTTGCAGCCCTCAATGCTATTAGACCAGAATGACCATCTTCCCTGACTATTAGCCACACTGGCTGGGGATAATGGGAGTTGGCATCCAACAATATCTCAAGGGCCAGAAGTTGGCCAAGGCTGATGTACAACACGCAGATCACGTACCGGACAGAGTCTGTGATGCTAAAAGAGCTTGCATCCTATGGAGAGGGTTCCCTTTTATATCTTATCCTATTCAGCAGGAAACAAAGTGTGTCATCCAAAAGGCTTCAAGCCTTTCATGAGGTCGAAGTAACCTCTGGTGTAAAAAGAGGGGTGTGGGGTGGCAACATAAGGAAAACAAAGCCCTGTTGGTTTGAGTCATCTTGTCAGCTGTGGCTTTACAGAAGACCTGGAGTGCAGCGAAGGTGCTGGAGTGGAGTTTTGCTGTTCCATCAGTTCATGGAAGCCAGGATAAAGTTTGGCACATAGATGAAACGGCAGATGAAACAGGAGCACGGAAGTTGTGATCACAAAGGCAGCTGAGGTGAGTGATAGACAATACCTGATCTAATATTCCTTTTGTTCTTAACCAATTTGATAGCATGGATTCTATTGCACCACACTGTTTCGGATTTTCTTTCTTTAATTTAACTTTTGTTAAGTTTTGGACCAACACCTCCCCATCACATTATGTTTCATCTGGCAACAACAACAACAACAACAACAACAACAAAAAGTATACTTTATTTAATCCCCAGTACTCTTTTAACTGAAAGTATTATTATATGGTCCTTCTGAAATGTTGCTCCCCTCCTTTGCATTATGGTGCGCAAATCTGCATAAATTAGCGTTAGCCATGGTTATTTTGCCAGCCATAATTAATGTGACTTAAGCATTATCGCAAACAAAAACCTTATGTTTCATTTATTTATTTATTTTAAAAGAAAACCAACAACTATTGAGGGCTTAGAGGAAATTTACCTCTGGGTCGACTCACAGAGACAATAAAATAGGCTATGATTTGAAGGTGAGATCACAGCAATGAGAGCAGACCAAGTTGAGAGCCACCAAGGCAGACACCCAGTGTTCAACAGCTAGCTTATTTTTGCTTACACCAAATGTGGAGGGTCTTTCTTTCTTTCTTTCTTTCTTTCTGCAAAGTAGATTGTCATATTTCTCTATTTGGGCTGCCTTCACCTTCATGGATCACAAATTCAGAACTTCTCATACAAGTCTTGAAGCAAATGCATTGATTTCTGGACACAATTCTCTTCCATGCCTCATACAGCAGCAGTGTTGGAAGTGTGTCCTTCAGATGATGCAGGAACACATCTGCCACCATCCCTGGCCATTGGGCAGGCTGGCTGGGGCTGACAGCAACTGGAGTCCAAGCAACTAGTGTGGTGTAGTGGTTAGAGTGCTGGACTAGGAACTCAGCGAGCAGGGATCAAATCCTGCACAACCGTGAAGCCCAGTGGGTGACCAGGGCTATTGTGAGGATAAAAAGCGGAACGGGATGAGAACTGTGACTGTCACCTTGAGCTCCTTGGGGGAAAGGTGGGACATAAATGCAGTAATAAACAAACAAATAAACATTTGGAGGGTTGGATTCCCCATTCCTACTATCCATCTGAGAACCAGCATGCCTGAAGAACTGCTTTCTCCTACACAAGCCTGCCTGGGCTTGAGATCATATTTTTTTCCCTTAGGTAATCTCCTCCTTGGTTATTTTCTTCTTCACCAGGATCCTTCTTCTGAGTGACTTCAATGGACTGAAGTGTAACGTATTGGGTGCCTGATGGTGGTCTGAGTCTGTGCAGCTAAATAAGCTGGCTAGATAAAAATAATTTACCTTATTTTATTTATCTTGTTGGTTTCAGGGATCAAAATGTCTTTAAACTTTTATCTATCTGCGTTGGTTGCCCTAATGAAGCCCAAGTTTGATTTAATATTTGCTGCTAGATCAAACAATGCTACACCCAATGAGTTTTGTGCATATGATAAAGGAGATTGCTGTGTACCGAGGGGTCTTTTGAAATGACATATGGGTACCAGAAGAAGATCAAGCCAGGCAGGAAATGATGTTACATTGTACATGTGGCAAAGGAATATAACCTTTTCAGGGTCACGCAGCTAAATCATGTTTTACATAAGCCAGGATTCTCTGTGTGTTTTCGTTTCTCATCATGATGAATCTAAGAGATTGTAATAAATTGCTGGGACTGGGACTCTGCATCTGAACTTCTGGAATTTTTTCATTCTCTAATGGCCAACAGTGATCCCTCCCAAATTGGACTCGGGGGGGGGGGGGAAATGCAGAGCTGGAAAACAACAGAAGGTTAGACACAAGGATAGGCTAGGTGTCAAAGGCCAAGCTTGAAAAGGATCTCTTCACCGTTAAGCCAAAAGTTATATAACTGAAGAAGGCACAAACACCTCTGTTGGGAGGAAATTCCACCACTTTCGGGCTGCCACAGAGAAAGCTCTCTCCTTGTGCTCCTAACTATAGCTGGACCTATTCCATTTAGTTACAATTAATTATAACTTAATTAATTAATTGATATTAACTTATTATTTATACCCCACCCATCTGGCTTGGCATTAACTCAGAGCGCTTAGCCAAAATTAACCAGGTGTGGCTGGTGGGTAGGCTGCAATAATTTTTCTTCTCTAATAACAAATGTAATAAAAGTGTTCCATGTGTCTTGAAAGTTGTCCAATTCAGATCCCTTTTCTCGGTGCTCCAAGTTTCAGGAATCTTGGGCAGCCCAGGAAGGCTGCAGAATTCAGGCCACGGGAGAGATGATTTGCAGAATGAAAGACAGGCCACTCGCAAAACTTCTCAGCCACCTCAAAAGTAAGGTAAGTGCAACAACAAAACCCCTCCCCTTCCCCTCCCCATGCTTTGATAATATGCATTACCAGACAGAGGGCCTTCTTAGTAGTGGTGCCCACCCTGTGGAATGCCCTCCCATCAGATATCAGGGAGATGAGCAACTATATTACCTTCAAAAAAATCTGAAAGCAGTCCTCTATAGGGAAGTTTTTTAAGCTTTAATGTTTTACTATGTCTTGATATATGCTGGAAGCTGCCTCGAGTGTCTGGGGCAACCCAGTCAGATGGGTGGGGTACAAATAATAATAAAATACTACTACTACTACTACTACTACTACTACTACCAGTTTCTTTTGTAATTAGTTGATGGACAATGAAATGAGAGAGGACTAAAAAGAAGGAATTAAATAGTTTGAGCCTACTTGACTCAGCCAGAGACACCACTGACAGCGACTGTGACTTTAAGAACTTTTGTCTGAGCTTTGTTTTCTCCCTCCCGCCACATTCCATTTTTCTCATGTGCCATACCATTTTAGGTTGTAAGCTTGAGAGCTGGGCCTGTCTTCGCACTGAGTTTTGTAAGGTGCTTTGACAACCTTGTTGGCTGAAAAAAATCAGCTTGGTCACCCTATATGATGACCTCTGTTGAGAGAGAGACAGAGGAAATTCGTCCCTGCTAATTCTTCTTGACCCCTCAGTGGCTTCTGATACCATCAACCATGGTATCCTGGAGCAGCCATCACTGGCGGAGCTTCATGCTCCAGCACCGGGGGTGGGGCGGGGTGGGCATGTGTTCTGGTGGCGGGGCGGGCAGCCGCCACAGCGCACTCGGGATTGTGCTGCCCGGGGCGGAGCACCCCCATCGCTCCTCCCTTCCTACGCCCCGGCAGCCATCCAAGTTAGGGATGTAGTGACTTATTGTAGTCACTCATTGTAGTGGTTCTGGTCCTACTTGGCTGGTCGTTTCTAGAGGGTGATGCTTGTGGAGTGCTGTTTGGCTCAGTGGAGCCTTCAGTCTGGGGTACCTGAGGGCTTGGTCTTATCCCTTGGTCTTATGCTGTTCAACATCCACATGAAATCGCTGAGTGGGGTCATCTGGAGTTTTGGAGTAGGTTGTCAGCAATATGCAGATGACGCACAGCTCTACTTCTCCTTTGCATCTGCAGTCATGGCTGTGTTGGACCGATGTCTTGCCTATGTAATGGACTGGATGAGAGCCAATAATCTGAAGCTCAATGCAGATAAGACATAGGCACTGTTAGCAGGCAGTTTCCTAGACCAGATGGATGGGAGGTGGCCTACTCTTGATGGGGATACACTACCTCTGAAATAGCAGGTTCGCAGCTTGGGGGTACCGTACTTCTGTCGCTAGAAGGTCAAGCGGCCTCCTTAGTGTGTGGGATGTGAAACACAGAGCAGTCAAATACAATATTCCTAGAGTGTACATAAAAGGGGATGTATGGACCAGCCAGTCAGAACTTGCTTTTTCCTCCTGGCCTGGGACAGACTTCCTCTACATGTGACCGGAGGTGGGCGTGACCTCACCTATGCAGGTAACAAAACAGGCATAGCTGTCAACCCTCCCGTTTTTGGCAGGAAACCCCTGGATTTAAATCCGTTTACCACCGACACCCCGGATTGTTAAATATCCTGTAAATTTACCGGATTTCCAAGGAAGCAGCTCCTCTCCCTCCCTGCTGGCCAGGGAGGCTCCACTCGGTGCCTCCCCCGCGAGCAAGCAGCCAGCCGCCGCCCGGTAAAATGCTCGCTCGCTCCCTCGGCGGCTGGCTGCTCACTCACTTGCTGAGTGCTGCCGAAAATCACCTGTGCACATGCCTGGACATGTGCAGAACCGATTTCTGGTGCCGCGCTGCTCTGCCCATGTCTGGGCACCGAAAGAAAATCGCTTCTGTGCATGTCTAGACATGCGCAGAAGCAACTTCCGGTGCCGTGCCACTGGGTGAGTCTGCTGATCCCTTATTTTTCAATGCGGAAGTTGACAGCTATGCAAAACAGCACAGGGGAGGCAGCCATCTCTCTCTGACTCCATTCCTCAAAGAAGCAACATCTCCTTAGCTTGAGATGCTCTATTGGCTTCCAGCTTCCAGCCAAGAGAGGACAAAGGAACTATTTCCTTATGGGATAGATTCCATGTGTATATATTTTGTAACTTAAGTCTGCCTTCTGGGATCCATCTGTGAACAAAATGTGTGAGAGTAAACTCTTTTATACTTTTATAGAAGACTGTGTCGTGTCTAATCTTTTTATGAGGAAATAAAGGGGAATTACCAGAAAACTTATTTTAGAGGCTTAAACAAGCCTGGCAAAGACGTTATCCACTGTACAAGTTTAAAAAGGGGGATGTTACTCTGCTAAATTGTAGAACTTGTTAACACAAGTTGGGAAGGATATAATTAAACAATATATCCTTTCCTGCCTCCCTGAACATTCCCACAAAGTGTGCCTTCCGTCAGCTTTGTCTGGTGGCCCAGCTGCACCCCTATCTGGACAAGAATAGCTTAATTTCTGTTGTCTATATTCCAGTAATCTCTAGCTTAGATTACTGCAGAGTGTTATTCATAGGGCTGCTTTTAAAGATTGTTTGGATAAATATATAGTAAGTACGTGTTGTGAAAGCCACCTCACCTACAGTTGATCCTGACCTGAGTCTGCAAGGATGCTTAGCAACTGAGGCAGGCTTCCTGCTGTCCACTGTCTTTTGCTTATCTTACACTGAGCTTTTTCAAAACCTGATTTCGAATTCCACTGGAGGTTCCCCTCCCTTAAAAAAAACCTTATTGATATATGGGGCGTGGATTATCCTACAATGTTCTAACGTGCCCTTAACAACACATCATCAGATGCAAAGGGAGGGGGGAAGCAAGTTAATAATGTAAATGCCCACTATCTTTCGTCATTCTTTTTTTTTCTTTGAAAACCATTCTTAATTTAATCCATATACTAAATGTGCTTTCCAGTTACAAAAATTTATGATATGTATCGGGCAGAAGTGAAATGGTGATACAAAATTGTGACTGATGTAAAACAGACATACAAAATGAGAGGCATTAGGACGTTTGCTTTGAAGTTGCTTAAAGCCAGGAAAGCGATATTCACTTTAAATTAAACCTGCTGTTACAGATACCTACTTGGTTCGGGGAACAATTTTTCTAAAAATATAATAAAAAAAACCCCACCTTCATCTCTCCTTCATTCTTTGCACGTTGCTTTGTCATTTATTGTGAAGTTTTGGAAATGCTGTCTTAGAGGAGAAGCAAACCGACTCTGAAATGGCTGCAAGTAAAGATCCAGCAATAACTACAAAGTTGCTGAGGCCGCTTTCCACTTCAGCAAAGAAATTCTTGGGGCATTTCATATTTGGGGGCAAAAGAATGAGCCAAATCCATGAACGCCTCTGCTAGAAATTAGTGCTCTGCTGAAATCTGCCCTCCTTCTTTTTCATTTACTTTTGAAAGTTATCTTCCTCTGCAAAGTAGGCTTCCTTTTTTCTTCCCTCATTATCAGGGCGCTTTGGAATTTCTTCAGAGTTTTGGTGTGCGTGCCCGTGGAGAAATTTGATCCAGTTTGCATTTAAGGGAGAACCTACCTAACTGGCACTTTCTTAGATACTACGTAAACTGAAACACAGGCTATCTTCGGAAATTCAGACTTCTCTAGATTTTTGCCATGCAGTTCTCTAGCCAAATGATGTGTACCAAATGCATAGATTAGGGTAAAGGTAAAGGTAAAGGGACCCCTGACCATTAGGCCCAGTCGTGACCGACACTGGGGTTGTGGCGCTCATCTCGTGTTATTGGCCGAGGGAGCTGGCATACAGCTTCCAGGTCATGTGGCCAGCATGACAAAGCCACTTCTGGCAAACCAGAGCAGCACATGGAAACGCCGTTTACCTTCCCGCTGTAGTAGTACCTATTTATCTACTTGCACTTTGATGTGCTTTCTCACGGGGATTCGAACTGCCGACCTTCTGATCGGCAAGCCCTAGGCTCTGTGGTTTAACCCACAGTGTTCATAAAAGTGCATTGGGAAATGAGGTTTGCAAAAATGTGTATATTAGGTAAAAAAAACCCTGCATACTAAAACCTGTGCAGTAGGATATATTTACACTAAGATGCTGATTAATTTTCACGAGGATTTTTTTAAAAAATGTGTGGAATTGTGGAATTTAATTTTAAGATTTGCAGCTGAGAAAATCTGAAATTGACAGATTCACCCATCCCTACTGCAGCGTTTTGAGCTTACCTGATAAGGTGAATGAGGATGGAGTGTGTGTGTGCCTTTTGTTTCCATTAGACATTTCTCTACAGTTTGCAGTCTCCCTGGCTGCCCACATTTCCTGATCTGGAAGGAGTTAGCTCATGGATGGGCAGCTGTGGAGGCTCCAAGGTGCAGACCACTGGTGAGATGCTTTGCAGAGACATACAATTCCCAAAGCAGTTTAACAATCAATCCACCTTCCCAGGGAACTCTGGGAATTTTAGCCCAGTGAGGGAAATAGGGGCCTCCTAACCACTCGTGCAAGTGGATAAATAGGTAAGGTAAACGGCGTTTCTATGTGCTGCTCTGGTTTGCCAGAAGCGGCTTTGTCATGCTTGCCACATGACCTGGAAGCTGTACGCCAGCTCCCTCGGCCAATAACACGAGATGAGCGCCGCAACCCCAGAGTCAGTCACGACTGGACCTAATGGTCAGGGGTTCCTTTACCTTTAACCACTCTCAGCACTCTTAATGAACTACAACACCCAAAATTATTGGGGGGGGGAACCTTGACTGTTGAAAGTGGTATGGTGCTGCTTTGAATGCACGGTGCAGATGGGTACTTAGTAATGTACTTCGCTTTTGCTAGCTATGGGTCAAGAACTTTATCAACTTTATCAGCCCCATGCTCTTTGCAACCACTCTAGAAAAGTGTTGTCACTTACCTGGCGCTGCATGATCTCCCTTGCTTGTGAAGTCCTAGCCAAACATCACAATTAAATTGATCAGGCTTTTGGTGGCTGCTTTCATCAGGCTGGAGCAAACTAGAGCATTGAACCCTATGTGTTCAGTGGTGCCATCAGAGCAGAACTTTGGGGCAGAGGTCCAGGGTCTCAGTCAACAGAAGGGGCAGAAAAGCTCCCAAATGCAGCCAGGCTGCCTTTCAACATTTTTAAGTTAGTGAAATAAGACAGATGACTATCTAAAGACCCACACAAATAAGGCAATTAAATCCAGATTTTAAAAAGTACTTAGTTGCACCACTGCCCATCCTCTGTCTCCACAAAGTCCAGCTTATCCCTTTTACTAGCCGCAGAGATTTCACCAAGTCTGTCCACACCATAGTAATAAGGTCTAGCAACTTAGTTAGTTTTTTTAAATATAAATGAATGAAAGCTGAGCTCCTCCAGATGCTAAACTCAGTACTCATGTTATGATCACAGACATATATTCAACATTTGCTCCATTCTATGTAGGGGAACAATGATTAAGAGATAGGAGAAGCGGAAATGGTTATTGGAGTGGGAGGGGGATATATCAAAGGAAAACTTATACCGGTGGAAGAGTAGGTAATGAAAACCACGGGAAATGTTGGCTGGGAACAGGCAACAGATGTAAGGAACAAATTCAAAGCGAGTGTGCTCACATTTGTCCTAGAATCCGATATCATCGCTTGACATAGTATCCCCTGAAAAAGATAAAATTGGCCATTCAACTTTAAGAGATGATTATTTAATGGAAAGGATTCTGTTGACTTTGGTGGAGCCATGGCAGGGCAGTGAATGTGGCACTCAGTTGAGACATGTAAGGCTCAGATCCAAATCCCCACTCAGCCGTGAAATTCACCGGGTGCCCTCAGGCATGCTGCTGTTTCTAAATGAAGCTACCTCACAGGAGTTTTGAGTCAGCACAGGGTAAATGAGATTAACTTGTGTGAAGTACTGTGCCTACTGCAATTTATCTAGCACGGTCTTTCCCCTGTGCATCCTTTGGACTGCATCTCCTATCAGCCTCAGCCAGCATTCCCAGTGGTCAGGGATGATGGGAGTTCAGCAACATCTGGAGAGCTGCAGATTGGAGAAGGCTGGTTTGTTACTGTTCTTGTTATTAATAATATGCTGCCTATTTCCCAGTTCAGGGCTCAAGGCGGCTCACACCAATTAAAACACAGATAAAATACAAAAATCTAAACACAGATAAAAGGTAATAATTTAAAAGGAATGGAACTCTAATAGAATTAAAACAATATCAAAACAAATCTATTAGAATGCACATCATAAAAACAGCACAGCACTATGAAGACCCTTTCCTTAAAAGAAAAAAGACAGTGCCCAAAAGTCTGTCAGAATAAAAGATTCTCTACCTCCCGGCTGAAGCACCAGGAGGGATCCAGTCTAGCTTCTCTAGGGAGGGAGTTCCAGTCTGGGAACACCGAGAAGGCCCTCTCTTGTGCTTCCACCAAACATACCTGTGAGGCTGGTGTGACTGAGAGAATGGCCTCCTCCAATAATAGAGCCTGAAAAGCCTGAGAAGGTTCCTATGGGAGAATGCAGTCCTTCAGATAACCTGGGCCTAAGCCATATAAGCTTCGCTTACTCAGGATGGCTATGTTCCACCTCCACTGTCAGAGCCATTATGCCTCTCAGTACCAGTTGCTGGGAGTCACAGTTAGGGAGAGTGCTTCTATTCACGTCTACCTTGCAGGCTTCTCACAGGCATCTGGTGAGCCACTATCAGAACAGGATGCTGGACTACATGGGTCATTGACCTAATCCAGCAGCCTCATCTTATATTTTTATTTCTTTATAGTGGGGAGAGTTCAGTCAACTGCTTGTTTGTTGATTGTTCATTGGCAACTTTGAAGCCCCTGGATGCCTGCCTTTTCTGGTTTTACTACGTGAAATATACTCGGAGTCAAGAGCGAATTTCATGCTCTTTATACAGCTTGTAGTAGCAATAGAGGAAGAAGAGAAGGCTCTTTCTCCAAAAACGTCTGCTTATATACATTATTTACACAATGGGCCGTGCGTGATTGGCTACTTCAGGGCTGCACCTGTGGGCCAATCAGGTTGCGGATTGACTTCCTGATTGGCTGCTCCTGCAGGTTGCTGATTCACTTCCACTTAGAGCTGGATGGGGTGGCTTCTGCGGACCAATCAGACTGCTGCATTCTGGATCCTATTGTTCTAGGATTCAGCTCAGTACATAACACCACGCTTGGACAGCTCTTTAGATAGGAGGTTCTTTCATATATAGGACTGTCTTCTGTATATTAGGACTGAAGATGATGATGATGAAGACCCATCTTTCCTCAAGAGGTCAGGATGGGGTGTGTGATCCCCCCTCCCCATTTAATCCTCACCACAATCCTGTGAGGAAAGTGAAGCTGAGAGACAATGATTGGCCCAAGGTCACTCAGTGAGTGTCATGGCTGACGCTCTTACCAGGTTGACTTATGTCTGGAATTTCCTGGACATCCCAAAACACTGCTGTTGGAAGCAGTGTCCAGGCTGAAATTGCTAAAATGTCAGAGAAAATCCCGAAGTATGGATACCCATGTGGGCAGTGCTTTGGGCAATTTCCCTTAAAAATAGCTCAAAAACTTCATCTTTTTTGCGAATTTGCCAAGAAAGCTCAACAACCTTTCTGTCTGGGTTTTCACTGTCTCTTGACCCAATCTCTGAGAGCATGGCTGTGGTCTGACCCAAGAGTCTGGAGCACCCATATTTTCATTAAGGTCCCAGTAGCTCTAACCACAACATCACACTGGCTCTTTCTGCTCTCCTGTTGGACCCCACCTCCATCTAATTTTCATGATTACTCTGCCTCTCTGCATACTTTCCCCCTAAATGATTCTTCCCCTAATTCATTTAGGTTTTCTGACACTGTCCCTTGCATGATGTTTTGTGACTGACGGAACTCCATTTGTTTGCCATTTCACTTTTAGCGAAGTATGGCTTTTAACGCCTTGCTTGACACCAATGACTGCAGTAACAAAATGGACAACTTTTTAGCAAAATACGTTTCTCTTCTTGACTCAAACAAAGTTGAAGTTGTGTATAGATTTTTTCCCCTTTTCCCTTTTGATGTTTCTATTGATGTTTCATTGTTAATTGCTTTAGGATGTTCCATGGGAAGAATGAAAAGAAATAAATGAAAAATAAATCTCGCAAGCAGTTCTGTATCATTATATAACTATATATCTATAGTATGTATATGTGTGTGTGTGTGTGTGTGTGTGTGTATGTATATATATATATATATATATATATATATATATATATATATGTAATTTTGTCTTTCCATCAGAAACTCATAAGCAAATAGATGGAAGCAGTGGATCCAAGAGCCCGAGGAGCATTTCCCTAGAAATTTGGCAAAACAGCTATCATTATGGCATATCATTCTCATCTAACTCCACCAGTATTCCTAAGGCATCCATAATTACTGTGACGATCACATAACACTGGGTAAGTGGAAGCCAAGTGAGAAAGAGAGAGGGGGAAAAGCTGGCATGAATATGGTAAGAAAGTCCCCTTGGGCATTTATGCAAACTTAACTGTGGATTTGCTTCAGCTGTGCTTAGTGTCTGTGAATGTTTGAGAGGTTTATCTAAATAACTGCAACTGCAGATTGAATTTCAGCTAGTGCACATTCCAAAGTTCCCACTGTCAAGATGGCACGTTCTGGGGGGTGGGGTAGGAAGAAGTACTCCTGCCTTTCCCGAAACATCCCAAGGGTCATTAAATCGGCCGCGTAAACTCTTTACATCACCAATTAGGATGCAGTGTTGGTTTTGCTATGAAAATGCAGGCAATTCAGGGGGCAACTCTGCCCGCCAAACCCCTGTGTGCTTGAGCTAGGAAGAGGGGGGAAATATGTTAACACTTACATAACTGTTCAAAAGACAGATTGAGAGTAAAGTATTAAATCCGACTGTCAAGATCATTTATCAGGCCTTGATTTAATATTTCTTCACGAGGCTCGGTTGGGAGAGGAAGATTTCATTGCTCGCCATGGTTATGAATCTGCCTTTAAGAATGGAGTACTGTATATATAAAGAAGGCTTTGCGGGAGAACCCTCTTGATCTGCCACCACTAGACTGTAAACATCAGTGGCCTGAAAAATGGAGACAGACTCTTTTCTCTCACTTCCCCTATAAGAGATCGGGTTGTTATTTGTGGTGTTAAATGTATATATTGCACATGAGGCCATTTGCTTCTGGGGAAATATATAGGGAAGGGCAAATTTCATCGTGTCCATTTCCATAGGACCCTTACTACCAGGCAATGAGCTGGACTGAAAATGCCCTAGCAGTAGGACTAAATAGGAATTGGAGACCTGACATCTTAACCTTGGAGGCAGGAGCAGCTGCAGAACTCCAGTGGAGGAGGTGAGATGCCTACCTGACCCTGTTCCACAGCTGCCAGCAGTTATTGCTCCTAAGGAAGCTGGCCTTTTACCATCTCTAGCTAGCAGAAAGAAGCCTGCCACGCCTGTGTTGATTGACTGCCCTGGGCTCAACTTCTAGTGTGTTGGGGCTATATCAGTACCCGAGCAAATGCGGGCGGTGGAGATATGCATAACGTACCCTCCAACACTTTTGTGCCCCAAATTGGGATGTCAGGAGGGGTGTGCCTTCCCATCTGGCGCTCTGGCAATTGTCAGCAGCATCATCCCAGAGCACTGGACTGGAAGGTGCTTTGGCGCAACCCTGCTGACTTGCACCAGAGAGAGCATCTTTTGTTCTGGCACTCTGGCATGAGTGCTCATGCAAGAGCACTGGACCAAAAACGAGGAAATTCCGCGATCCAAATAGAAGCTGGGATTTGGTTCTGTGATCCAGGATGTCCAGATTAAAATGGGGCACTTGGAGGATATGGCATAAACCAGGCATAGGCAAACTTGGCTCTCCAGATGTTTTGGAACTACAACTCCCATGATCTCTGACCACTGGCCCTGTTAGCTAGGGATCAAAAACATCTGGAGAGCCAAGGTTGCCTATGCCTGGTAAACTTTTTCTGTGCTACAGTGGTACCTCTACTTACGAATTTAATGTGTTCCGAACACACATTTGTAAGTCGGGGAAAAAAATGTAAGTCAAATCCCATAGGAATGCATTGGGAGAAAAAATTCGTAAGTCGAAGCAACCCTATCTAAAAATTCGTAAGTAGAAAAAATCCTATCTAAACCGCATCCAAGATGGCGAACAGAGCTCCTTTTGTAAGTAGAAAAATTCGTAAGTAGAGTTATTTGTAAGTAGAGGTACCACTGTACTTTACATGTGTATATTAAACAACCTATGGCCTTTAAAACTCTGTGGGGGGGTGTTGTTTAGGTTTGTTACTATGCTATATCTTTTTGTGTTTCTTTATTTTGTAAACCACTCTGTGATCTTCAGAAATTTAATTAATATTAATAGTAATTTAGAAACAATTTCCACAGAGGTACAATGCACCACACCATCGTGGGGAAAAACTGTGACCAGGTGACCTATATGCCTACTCAGTCTGCTGTGCAGTTGCTCACTGTTGATGGACAACTTCAAGGCTGCTTCTGATGGTCCTTTATCTTTAAAGAGACTTGGGCTGGACACCCTTTCAAACAGAAAATTGATTTAAACATAACACTGTCAGAGATGGCTTGACCATCTCTGCATGCTCTAGTAATTTCTAGAGTGCGTGGTACATGATTATTGCCATGCACCTATGTGGGACTGGCCTTGATGATGACTCAGAAACTTCAAATGGTCCAAAATGCATTGGCCTGATGAATGGCTGGAGTTGCTTTTAGAATACAGTGATGCCTCGCAAGACGAATTAAATTCATTCCGTGAGTCAATTCGTTTTGCGAAAAATTTGTCTTGCGAATCGCGGTTTCCCATAGGAATGCATTGAAATTTCTTTTTTTGCCCATAGGAACACATTAATTAAATTTCAATGCATTCCTATGGGAAACCGCGATTCGCAAGACGAATTTTTCGTAAAACGAATTCGTCTTGCGAGTCACCATCAGATCGCAAGATGCATTCATCTTGCGAAAAATTCATCTTGCAGGGCATTCGTCTTGCGAGGTACCACTGTAGCCCCATACAGCTGCAAAGGTTGCCAGTTCGTGTGTTTAAATCCCTAAATGACTCAGGCCCTGAATATCTGAAAGGTAGCCTCCTTCTCTATGGACCCTCCTTCCCTATGGGCCCTCTCAGGTGTTAAGTTCAGCAGAAGGGGCCCTATTGGTAGTTCCCCTCAGCACTCTGCAGTCTCAGAAGCATTTGGGGGTGGGGATTGGGAGAGGCTATTTTCTAAGCTATGGAATTTTCTCCTGGTAGAGGTCTGTCTGGCGCCCTCACTGTACAACTTTTGCTTGTACAGGCCTGAGATGTGTGTTTTCAAGACTCACCTTTTTCCATATTGTAATCTGTTTTAATTGTCTTTATTACTGAATTTCAAATTGCTGTAATCCACTCTGGGACCTGCTGGTGAACGGTGGGTAATTAATTTAATCATTGTCATTATCTGTCATGGACAGACATGGTGCCGAAATAATGATGACGCACTGGCCAACATATGGAAAAATTCTGGAGAGTATTTTGCAAAATTTCCTTCTGTGTGTGTGTGTGTGTGTGTGTGTGTGTGTGTGTGTGTTTTGCAGGGAGGGGGAAAGAACATTCTCTTGTGTGAAATATCAGCTCAGCTTCAATCCAGCGCTGTTGGAAGTGGCCATACAAATAGCTGCCTTGGAGTGATTTCTGTAGTTCTCTTCTGTTTTGCTTTGCTTTAGTGTCTCATATTTGGGTCTTCTGCCCTTGTTGCCCATTTGTAGTCCAATCAATGGAGAAAAGCAATGGGGGGCAAATCAGAAGCTTTTCTTGTTGATCAGTGGCTCCAGCGCATGGTTAAACTATGGGACTCACTCCCACAGCAGGCAGCAATGGACACCAACCTAGATAGCTTTATAAGAGGCTTAGGCAAATTCATGGGAGAGAGGGCTATTGATAGCTACTAGCCATGATGGCTATGCTCTGCCTCCACAGTGGGAGGCAGCAATACTTCTGAATACCAGTTGCTGGAAACTGCAGGAGGGGAGAGTGCTCTTGTGCTTGAATCCTGCTTGTGGGTTTCCCACAGGCATCTGGTTGGCCACTGTGAGAACAGGATGCAGGACTAGATGGGCCATTGGCTTCATCCAGCAGGTTCTTTTTAATGTTCTTATGCTGTTTCCCTTGGAAAGCCAAGTCACTTTCTTGCAGGTTCATTGAGCCGTCCCAGTTTTGCTGCCTGAAGTGGCAGGCTTGCATTCTTAAACAAATAAATTTACTGGTGGGAAGGCACTCCAGCTTGCCACTTGAATTGATAACCAAATGGGGTCAACGTTCCTTTATCATAAGAGGCACTGCAGACAAATTAGTCTGAGGCACTTCCTTCGACAGACCAACATTTGA
Source organism: Zootoca vivipara (assembly GCF_965207765.1). Classification (NCBI taxonomy): domain Eukaryota; kingdom Metazoa; phylum Chordata; class Lepidosauria; order Squamata; family Lacertidae; genus Zootoca; species Zootoca vivipara. Next base: position 33,871,340 of record NC_142589.1, read on the forward strand.
AAGTGGGTGCCTACATTTCCAGCCAGAGGAGGAGTTGGGATGTGGTGCCAGCTGTTCCGGGGATATCCCGAGGCATATCCTGGGAAGAACAGCTGTTTCAGAAATAATTGAGGGATTACTAGTACTAGATATGTATCCATACACTGACCTCATCTGCTTCAGAGAATGTTATGCAAGGGAAAGTTTGGAGACTGAAAGATTTGGCTTTCTAGAGACTGTTTTACCTGTGGTCCCTTTCAGACACATATCTCCACACATAGCTGTGAGACCCCATAGCCTCCTTCATGATTATCTTGCAGCTACAATGCTAAACATTCCAGTAGAGGGACTTGCTTATGAGCAGAGTTGCCTAGGATTGCAGTATCTATGCATGGAATCGTGGTTGGGGAACTTTTTTCAGATCAAGGGCAAAGGAGGGGAGCAGCGCTGGGAAGACACAGAGGGCCTGTGTATGGAGGGATGGCGGGGCTTGAGTAAGGTATAAAGCAGGGGTCAGCAAACTTTTTCAGCAGTGGGCTCTGTCCCTCAGACCTTGGGGGGGGGGTGGATTATATTTTTTTGGGGAAATTATTTCCTATGCCCCACAAATAACCCAGAGATGCATTTTAAATAAAAGCACACATTCTACTCATGTAAAAACATGCTGATTCCCAGATCGTCCGCAAGCCGGATTGAGAAGGCAATTGGGCCGGATCTGGCCCCCGGGCATTAGTTTGCCTACCCATGGTACAAAGGGAAGTGGATTGGCGGGGTTTGTGAGCAATGTGTGCAGGGGCGACAGTCCTAGTGCATGTGCGCGTGCACACATATCACTTTTGGAATATCAGTTATTGAGAGAGTCCAAAAGTTAACCAACCCAACTCCCAACTTTTGGTATATATGCTACTTAAAGCTCTCAGTGAGCACCATTTAAAGACCACTTTGCTCCTTCCACCAAAGTGCCATTGTTGAAGCAATATCAGTCCTATTGTGGGATGGTTGCATGTTTCAGGTCTGTTAATGTAGCTAGATGAACGGTGGATTTAGCAGAAAAAGCAGGGGGAGTGATGAAATAATAATGGCACCTATGTGAAAATGAAAGCAGATGGCCATCTGCATAGTAATGATCCATTTCTCTTCTCCAAAAATGGAATTTCTATCAGAGTGTTTATGAAAATTTAATAGGAAGGAACAAATATAATGCTTTTTACTTAGAGCTGGTAAAGCAGATTTAAGATCTATGTTTTATGTTGGAAGTGGTTCCCTCCTCACCCCTCCCACATTTTCAAGATGATGTCAGTTCTTGCTCCATAGAATCAGTTCAAAAGAGGACCAATTATTGAGTGCATTAAGCTTGAGATTACATCCCCTTTCATCACATTGGACCTGGGATAGCTGTGGAGAAAACATCTGTGCATTGTAGGGGGTAGGACTAGATTACCCTCATGGTCCCTTCCAGCTCTATGATTTTATGACTCTACATGCACCACCAGCAGTCTAGATCAAAAGTTCACCTGTTCTCTTCCTTGGCTACTGAAATCTACCTTCAAAGTCTATTGAAGATTGGCTGAAACTGTGCTGATAAGCTACCAGAGCAGGTTTCAACGAGTGGTTTTCAAGAAGGGGGCAAGAATAGAAATAGGTGCCTGTCTCGGACATAACAGGAAACCATAGGTTCCTCTGGCAACTTACATCCAAACTTGGGTAACTGTAGCTTGTTTAAACTGTAGTTAGTGGAAAACCAGGATCACAGGCTGATTGTACTAATTAGACTTTAAAAAACAAACTCACTGTTGTCTTTGCAAATATTTGTTATATAAACACTTTACATATTTTCAACATGCCCTGGATGCTTTAGATGTACATGTGAAAATTATGTACTGTGTGGTGCAGACTGAAGATCATAGTTAATAATGGAATGTTTGGGGACAGATCAGGTGATAACCCTCACGCAACCCAGCTTGTTGTATGCACGTCTATGAGCACCCAACCCGCCTGCCCACTCATCTTTGCACACACCATGAGGCCACCATCTTGGGGAAGCTGGGTCTGGTCTGTGCCTGGGATGAGAGACTGCCTGAGAACCACATGGATATTGCCTTGGGTTGCACGATGGAAGAAAGGTGGGCTCCAAGTGTAAGAAAATAAATAATAGAAGAGATACATGGAATAGATACATGGGATTCACATGCAGCCAGTGTGTGCAAAATCCAATTCGTATAAGCCAAAATCATGCAGCCAGTTTTTTATTTTTCATCTGTGAGTTCAGCGTTATAATTTTGGCCAGTGCATGCTGGATTTTGAGCGTGTTGGCTCTATGGGGATGAGCTGCCCATGTCCATATGGTCATGCAAAGATGGCGGAGGCAGGGATGGCAAGGTGTATCAACGAACCTGCCCCTCTGTTTATGGGTGGACAGGATGGTATTTTTACGCTGCTGGTTCTCAACAGGCATCATATCCCGTTGCTCATTATAAAAACTACCTTAGGAATTGGTGCCAGAGCTTGATTTCCTCCCTCTTCCATCCCTGTCCCTTTCCCCCTTTTATGTTGCACCTTTAAGTCTTATAAGCCACTCTGGGAACTTTCTGGCTGAAGAGCTGGGCACAAGAATGCTCTAAATGAATAAAGTGGGGTAGGTTAGTTCCAAACACCTCAACAATTATTAATGTACCGTATACTGTTATGTCATTTATCAAAGTGGTTTGCATCAATTAAAACATTAAAACTATTAAAAACAGACATCAACTAATGATTGTGGAACATGCACAGTCTGTTGATTCAGAATTATTTTAAAGTTTCTTTCTTCCCATAACTTCATACAACAGTCAAACGAACTGCTCCGAATGCTAATAATATGTGGTTGAGACCTTTCTGAGGGCAGCCAGATATCAGCAGGTCCTGAAATAGAAGGCACTGTGCCCTAAAAACTATGGAGAAATTGGAAAGAGGCACACACACATGCATACTGGCATAAATGTCATTTTCTTAGAGTTGATGGGATTTTATTGTTGTTGTTGTATATGCTAGACTGAAAGGTGTTAAATACCCACTCATCTTTAAGATTCTGCCAATGTTGTAACGTGAGGTTATTTGTCTAGGGTGGGATACAATTGTTATTTTTTGCTTGACCAAAAGCCAATTACACGGCTTGGTTCAAGTCCCTTGTTAAAAGAGCATTTCTGCCCTCCCCCCTCCTTTGGCATTAATTTTAATGTTTAAATAGTGCATGCATTTTCCTAAGGCTGCATAAAGATATGTTTTAAGTAGAAGGGTTAGCCAGGTTGGAAAAATCCAATGCTCAGTGAAGCCTTTCGCATATATAGAATACTGAATATCTAAACCGTTACTTAGCATCAGAATCAGTTATGGTTGTCTGGCTGATGGACAATTTTTGCCTGACCCAGTCTCTTTGTAAGTGACCTATACTGTCTAGACAGTTGCATGTTATTTATACATTCATTTCAGAGTCTTATATACTGTAGTTCTTTTAAACTAAAGTTGGGGATGCTAAGTTTGCTACCGACTTCGTATTCAAATAACCATTTGGGGGGAAATAAATAAAGGTGCACAACCCTTTAACTGTTCATGAATGTGCACCCGAAATAATGTGTTGTTCTTTCAGATACGTATTTAATGTGGCCATCTATTGTGACTGGCTTCCCAAAGTCACTTCGTGTGTGTGTGTGTGTGTGTGTGTGTGTTTTACAGGGTTAACCAACAACGAAGTTACTGTACTAATTTCAAAGGAGGCCAATCAATCCTGCTTGATCCTATTGGACAGCTTGGGAATTGCATAAATGTTCTGAGCTTCCAAGGATCTATATGTCGAAAATGGCAGGAGGCTTAAAAATAAAAGATTTTCTCTCCCTCCCCCTCCTTCTCCTCCTCCTCCCCTGCCAAGTGATTTCCTACGGTATAGAAAGGAGGTCATGTTGAAACAACCCGCAAGCTACTTGGTACGAGAGGTGCCTGCACAAAGGTAAACTGTTATAGACCTTGATAACAAGAGAGTTTCTCCCTGGAATGGTGATCAAGTGGAGTAAGAAAAGGGGGCACGGAATAACATGAGCCACTGATGTTCAGTGGAGATCTTCTCAAGGACCTGTAGCTGAGCTGATATTCTTTTTTTTCCTTCCAAAAAGGCATTGCTGCTGTTCTGTGTCAGCTGCTGAGCAAAATGTACGAAGTCTACCTATGGTTTTAGGTATTCACATCTGGCCTTGATCAAGGTGGTTGCTGTTAGCAATTCTTTAAAAAATGAAAAGACAGTTGCATTTGATATTTTTAATGGAAAACACATGCATGAAATATAACAGCCACTGGTTGACGTGAATAGCAAGAATATTATCAGCAGAGAGAGAATTAAAAATCCTAGTTCCACACAGGTGATTCTGGAAAAGAGTAACAGCAAATATTTCTTATGTGCGTGCTTTTGCCTCAAAATGTCATCAGAAATTGGAGCCCATGTTTAAGATCACTTAACTTAGGTTAGTCACCTCTTAAGGCTGCAATCTTATACACAATTACCTGGGGGAAAGCCCTCTTTAATTCATTGAGGACTGTATGTGTATACCAGGGGTGGCCAACTCCCTAGAGACTGCCATCTACTCGCAGAGTTAAAGGCTGGCAGTGATCTACCCCCTTTTTGGGGGTTCAGGTCAAAGTTGTTGAACTTTTTTTTTAGGAAAGGGGAAGGCAAATTTTATTGAGCTTTTTTTAGGGAGGAGGAAAGCCCCGGTTTTTTTGAGGTGCAGGACAAAAATGGGGAACCAAACTTGTTGAGCTTCTTTGGGGGGGAGACAGTAATCTACTGGTGATCTACCACAGACGTCCAGTGATGATCTACCGGTAGATCACGATCTATCTGTTGGATGTGCCTGGTGTATACAATGTGAACCTTTTGTTGACATGGTTATTTCTGCAACCAGGATTGTAAAAGTGTAGATCTCCATTTTCTTTTGCATGCATGTTTGGTATTAAAGTGAAGTTTCTAATAGGTGTATGCAATATGTCTGGAAATCAAGAAATGAAGTGGGGTCAGACAGATGTCGGGATTCCCCAAGCCAAAAGCTGGATCCCTTCAAAGCACTCTGAACAAAAAGTCGGGATCTCCAAAGTGTTTCAGGAAGTTCCAGAAATCCAGGTGTTTAATAGATGCTAGAGGTGGTATGTGTGCAAAAACCAAAGTATTTCTCCCCAACTATGGCATATAAGGAGAACGAGAAGGGAGAGTGCTTTTTGTGGCTAACAGGTCTAGTTTCCAGTCAGAAGGCATCATTTTACTGGGTATCTCCATTCACAGCACTGGTCAGTTCTTTGGATAGCTTTCAATGGGGATTAAATAAATTCATGGAGGAGTGGCGATATCTATCCATGCCTATTAATCATTAGGGTTAAATGGAGCCTTCATGTTCAGAGGCAGTTTACCTCTGAATGCTTGTGCCAGGGAGACATTTCCTTAAAGCCTTGCTTTGGTGGGCTTTGCATGGGCATCTGGTTGTCACTGTGAGAGCACTATGCTGGCCTCGGTGCAGTAGGATCTGAACAATTTGGGTGAATGGGGCACTGCTTCACCAACCTCAGGCTGCTCCTACCTTCCTGCCTTCATTCTTACAGCCAGTCTTGGATTTGGTCCTGCCTATTAGCCTCCTCCTCCTCCTTAGTCTGCAGGGACGCGGGTGGCGCTGTGGGTTAAACCACAGAGCCTAGGGCTTGCTGATCAGAAGGTTGGCGGTTCGAATCCCCGCGATGGCGTGAGCTCCCGTTGCTCGGTCCCAGCTCCTGCCAACCTAGCAGTTCGAAAGCACGTCAAAGTGCAAGTAGATAAATAGGTACCACTCCAAGCGGGAAGGTAAACGGCGTTTCTGTGTGCTGCTCTGGTTCGCCAGAAGCGGCTTAGTCATGCTGGCCACATGACGTGGAAGCTGTATGCAGGCTCCCTCGGCCAATAATGTGAGATGAGTGCCGCAACCCCAGAGTCGGTCACGACTGGACCTAATGGTCAGGGGTCAGGGTCCTCCTTAGTCTCAGGTTGCCCATGTATAACTAAGCAGGGAGGAGATTGTGCAGGGGGTGGGTGGGTGAACCTAGAATTAGTTGGCTGTGCCTGTCATTGCCTCTGGCGCCCCCTACTGTTGGCTCCCTGCCTCTCATCCTACCAGTCCCAATGGGCACCAGCTATCATTGACCAGGTAAGCCTTAGATATGACCAAGTGGGACTCTTCTCATAGACTAAGATAATTATGGCGATGGTTTAAATTTCTAAATTGCAAGCTAACAAAAAAAAAAAAAAAACCAATGGCCAACCCTTCCACATACACATTTTCCAGTTATCGGATGTGGGGAAGAAATCCAACGTGGACATTTCAGAGCTTGTCGCGTCCAACCTCTGGATCTCTCTGTTTTGCTAATGCAGTAGAAGATTAATTTCTCACAGTGCACACAGCCTAGACTTTTGGCGCTCATGTTTAGTGATGTGTAGAGCTCTCCAATAAGTTTAGGGCTTCTTTTTTCATCCACCGTTGGGAAGTATATTTAAAAGCAATTGCTTTTTATAGATTTAAATTACAAAAGTCCTGATATCATGTAAAAAGCTCTGCAACTCATGCAAGCATACAAATGTGAAAATCTTAAGGGGCCCCAGAAAGATACTCAGGACTAATATGAATGTAAATAGGATTAGCTGCCTGCATTAGTGTCTGAAATGCAATTTAAAGTGCTTTGCTTTCTGGTTGCTCTTAAGATATAGTCGGAAATATATATTTTACTAGCACTCAGACGTACCACTAATTATTGATTTTCTTTCCCCACGCCCCCACCCTGTAAAACTAGTCTGCCTTACAAAGTTGGTATTGTTTATTGACAACTCTGTTAATAATGGCTCCCCCCCCATCCTCTTACAGTAAAGGAACTGCAGTTGCTTTAAATTTGCTGTCAAAAGATATTTGAAACCATAGCGGTAGAAAAGAGAACAAAGGGGCAGTCAGAATGAAACAGAGGATAAGACTTAGATGTACAGTGAGCATTGCATTGACACGCTTGGAAAAGACGGGTTCAGCGACTCAATCTCTGAGCTCGCTGGCAGGAAAAGGGGGGAGAGGAGATGATAAACATATTAAAAGGAGGATACAGATTTATTTTCTTCTCCTTCTTAATACGAGTGCATAGAAGTGGGGTCGGTTCTCTCTTGCTGAAAGAAGGGGAGGCAATTGTTGTTGACAGACGTCAGTTCTGCCCAGATTCTGAGACAAGGAATTGTCAAGATTCATAGAGCTGGAGGTGGTTAATACAATTTTGATTATGTTTGGTGTGTGGTGTGGTGTGGTGTGGTGTGGTGTGGTGTGGTGTGGTGTGTGTGTGTGTAGAATTATAATTGCAATAGTACTTGCATTCTGTATATGTTGTAGAAATATTTTTTTTGGGGGGGGTTGCATGGTTTGATCCTAGGTATGCTAGCATCTAGGTATGGTAGAGCATCTGCTTTGCATGCAGAATGCAAAGCACCAGCATCTTCAGGTAGGGCTGGGAATGTCGCCATCTGAAACCCCAGAGAGCTGCTGCCAGTCAGTGTAGACAATACTCAGCCAGATAAATCACCAGTTAGACTTGGAATAAGGTAGTTTCTGGTGTTCCTATATTTGAGGATTTGATTTGGTCTGCATTTTTAAGCAAACCAGCCTGCTATATTTCTGTTTGTGTACTTCTGCAAGTTTCTATCTAAGAAAAATGCACCAAAATACTGTATATATTTTTGGGGTGCAATCCATACAAAGATACATATTTAATCATTTCTGTTTTGAGGGTAATAAGCAATGCCAACAGCTGCTTACCAGTGAAATAGTTCAGGGGATTGATTGGCTCTGGACCAGGGATAGAGAAGCTGTGGTCCTCCAGTTGCTGCTGTACTACAACACCTATCATCTTAGAGCATTGGGTATGCTGGCTGGGCTGATGGGAATTGTAGTTCTGGAGGGCCACAAGTTTCCCATCCCTGCTTTATATTGTGTATATAACCTCCCCCCCCCCCCCCGTTAAGACATTCCTTCCGGTTAATAGAACAATGAATATCTGATGTCCTGCTCTGCAGTCTACTACTGAAAGATGCTAGACTGGGATAAGGGAATTCTCAGTGTTGGCTCCGCATCTGTAGAATTCACTTCCACTTGAAATTTCTGTGGTCCCACCATTACTAGGTTTTTATTCTAACATAACTTGTTAGCTTTACAGTTCCTGCGACTTGCCAATTTATTGATGTTTCTTTTTAAAATAGTAATAGGGCTGTAATATTGGACCTAATGGTCAGGGGTCCCTTTACCTTTAATATTCTTCCACTTTGCTCCAATGGAAGTTCTTGCAGCTTGTGACATTTTCATTATAGGCATGGGTCATCACTGGGATAACTCAGGAGTGAAACTGCTGAATTCTTAGGCAATGTAGATCTGAACATCCCATTAATTAGAAGGGTTTTCTTAATATATAATAAAATTGCAAGACTGTCATCATGCTGCGGTTTGCATGGTTGCCGATGGGTGGTTGCAACAACTCTAGCATGGCAACAGAACAGCAGGCAGGAGAGCAAATAAGCTTTGCAGGTGGCAGGCACCTCAAAAGTAGTGTTTAAAGGAGTGGGGAAGGTGCCTCCAGTAAACACAATCGTAGCAGCATTTAACTGCATGGGGAGGTGTTTCAGAGAGCAGTTTGGTAAAGGGGTTGGGTGTTACCACAGAATTATGATGTTACCATGGTTGCACGGCAATGTTCAGGATATGGTTGTCTCATTTTTTGCTGTTGGGTATGCTGTTTAGAAGCCCTTAAAAATGTATTGATATCTTTTAAACATGTGTTTTAAATAGTCAGTGTCACTATTTTAAATTACAGATAATCTATGATATTCTCGGAGTTTTGCAAGCCTCTTCAGAATAGCTTTGATCAAAACCCTAGTAACTGTCAAAGAGATAATTTACCAGAACACCTGAGATCCTTATGTCCAGCTATGAGATTCCTGTATTCTTCTGGAGTCCTTATTACTGGTTTTGGATTTGTAAACCATATTTAAAGTCCATATTTTAGCATTGTTGGATGTATTTAATAGACAAACATTTCATCAAAAAAATTAAGATCTGATAATCCCAGGATTGACCCTAGAATTATGTAGGGTATAATTATACCAATATAATATAAACATATAAAAGAACATTATTTCATAGCTGTATTCAGTCCATTTCATGTTGGGATTATCCCCAATTGCACTTGGTGATGTCTCTATGAAAGTATGAATATAACAAAAATTATTTAAGAGAATAATGGACGGTCTTGGTTTGTACCTCTGCCAAGTGCAAATTCCCCTAATTTAAAAGCAAAACAAAAACTTTAAATGACCACTGAAATTATTGTAAACTTCAGTAAAATATGTACAAAATACTTTATTTCATTCTTCCAAAGATTTGCTTATCACCCTTTAGCAAAGCTTCCTAGGGCAGTTTACAAAAACCTTCTACCTCTTAAACTTTTGTAGATGAAAGAAAGAGGGACATTCCAACTTGTCAAAGGCTTTTTCAGCATTTATGAATATACAAGTTTTGGGGTGTTTCCCTTTTATTCCTAAAATACATAGGTGGCAATCCTGAAGACATGTCTCTAATGGGAACACAGCTACCCAAACCTCGTGTTCTGACACACTGGAGGAGGTTTGCATGAGGTGGAGTCATCCTTCTCCCCACCAAAAGCACAGGTGGGTGGAACCTATTGCTGCTGGTATCCACATTAGTGGAAGCAAGCTTACCCCCTCCAAAATGGGGCATTTCAAGGGCAGGTGATGGGGTTAAACTGAACGGGTCACCTGCAAAGTTTCCCTGCCCCGCCACCTTCTTCCTTGGCCGGCAAAAACAGTGGGGATGCAAATCCAACAGTGGGTTCACCATTCTCTGAAGCTAGGTTGTTCTCTACTAGGAGTCTGGATTGTGTCCTGAGTAAATTGAACTGAGAATCATAGAATTGTAGAGTTGGAAGGTACCCAATTGGTCATCTAGTCCACCCCCTTGCAATGCAGGAACCCATCTGACTAACATGAGTGGGTATTTTGTTTATGCAACAAGAGTTATATACAGTGGTGCCTCGCAAGACAAATTTAATTCGTTTTGTGAGTCAATTCATTTTGCGAAAAATTCGTCTTGCGAATCCCGTAGGAATGCATTGAAATATATTTTTTAAATTTTTTGCCCATAGGAACACATAAATTGAATGTCCATGCATTCCTATGGGAAACCGTGATTCGCTAGGCGAATTTTTCACAAAACGAATTCGTCTTGCGAGGCAACCTCCGATCGCAAAACCCATTCGTCTAGCGAAAAATTCATCTAGCACGGCATTCGTCTAGCGAGGTACCACTGTACCCCCTTCTGTCTCAGCAAAGGATTACACTGGAGGTTTATCAGCCTTCATTGTGCTTTATCAACCCCAATGCATATTCATGAATGCTGTTCAAAATAACAGTATTTAATCTAATATTGATGATAGCAGTCTACAAGATCTACCAGGAACTTGTTAAGATAACAGGGAAATATATTGCCTTAACCCCAGCATTGTTTTTCTTATTGTTATGTGATGGAGTAAACCATAATATTAAATGTAAGAATTAATACTTTTTTGTTGATTGCTGCACAGTAATCAGCTGTTCAGAAATGGAAATCCTCGGAAGATTGAGACTTATCTGCTTGGCATAAAAGTAGTTGGAATTTTTTTTTTCAATCATTCAACCAATCTCCTTTATTGGCATAGAAAAAAATGCATCATATACATGGATCAGAACACAACACAGTTAACAAAACATAGTAGGAGATACTTTAGAGGAAAAACTAATGCAGCTAATGACAATATGCAAGGACCCCTATAAATAACTGCCTCAGGAATATGAAAAGCATGAGGTGATATAGATTATACATTTGTAATATGTTTATTTTGGGCCTCTGGCATCAATTAATCATCATTATCAGTTTCCTGTATGTAATGTTTTTGGAATCCTGTATCGGAGGAAGGTTATTTATTTATTCTCTTTAATAAAATATTTAATAAATAAACAATATCCCTAGTTTAATATCCAGATAGTGGATCTATCAGATAGTGCTTGATTATCTATCAGATAGTGCTTGATTATTGCTGCATTTTATCCCACCCATTCTCCAAGGAGTCTGGGGTTCCACCACATCTGTTGCCTGTGCCCCTCTTTCATCCTCATGATCACCCAGGGAGGTAGGTTAGGGGGAAGGATAGCGACCTCTAGTGAGTTTCACAGCTGAGCATGGATTTGAACCTAGGTCACCCTAATCCAAATTCAGGTAGGTAGCTGTGCTGGTCTGACGCAGTTGAAATATATATAAAAAATATCCAGTAGCACCTCAGAGACCAACTAAGTTTGTTTTTGGTATAAGCTTTCGTGTGCATGCACACTTCTTCAGATACACTGAAACAGAAGTGTACCCTTATGTGAACTCAGACCACCAGTTCATCTAGCCAAATACAGGAAACACTGACTGGCAGCAGCTGTCTTTAGCTGCAGACTGGGGCCTTTCTCAGAAGATGCTGGGGATACAATCCTGTGTCCTTGTGCGTGCAAAGCAGATGCTCTACCACCGCCCTTTCCCTTTAACATGCCTTTATTTATGTATTTTTAAAAATGCATTCTTTAAACTGTCCTTTTGTAATGTGGGCTTCTGGCAATCTAACCGCTTTTATCAGCAAATTGTGGCATATTAAGTTTGTCAAAGGACTCCGATATTTTTATCCAGGTCTGGGTTTCCTGAATGGTACAACCCCCCCCCCCACGCCCTTATTAAGTTGCTCAAACTCACTTGATACTTCTGTTGGGGAACAGTGTAATATGTTTCTTCTTTAGAGGACGGCATCAAGTTTAGTGTCTTTTCGCTTTGGTAGCTAATTAGCTAAGAGTTTTCTTGGAATGTTTCCAAACTCAGTATCCTTTGTTCCATATAGTTCAGTTTTTGTCTTAAACTGTTGTCACCCTCTGCACACAAATGCTGTTGTTGTTAATAATAGTGGCAATAATATTATAATAATAATTTCAGCAGTTTGCCGCACTCACTTAATAATAATAATAATCCCCTTGTTTGTGCATTTGTTTTTATTTCCTATAAGGAGATCAAGGCAGCATACAGTACATGATTATCTCCTCTCCCATTTTATCCAATCATGTCAGGTAGGTTGACCTGAAAAATGAATGCCAGGTCCACAGAGTACATTTAAAGCCCATGACTCCCCCCCCCCAAGATCCTGCTAATTTGTTAGTATTGTGAATTTTAGCTATGCAGGGGTGAAACTACGGTTCCCATGATTCTTTGGGGGTCATTGTGTGCGTCAAATGTGAGTTGGATGTGATTAAAATGTGTCGTGTAAATCTGCCCAGTGACTGGCCTCATGTTACCATGTGAACTTCATGACTGAATGGAAATGTGAACCCATGTCCTAGTCCAGTGATGGGCAACCTTTTGAGCTTGGTGTGTCAAAATTCACCAAAACACCCGAGCATAACTCGGGTGGTGTGTCACTTCAAGAAAAAACACCACAATTTCATGATATTTATAGTTTAAATAACAAAAATGTATAATTGTAATATATAACTGTATTTAATAAACCAAAAACTAATTATTTAACCAAACCAAACGAAAAAAAACCATATTTATCACAAAGTGCCCAGAGTTGTTGAGCTTTTTGGGGGGAGCTGCTGACCAAAGTTTTGGAGGTTTTTTTGGGGGTGCAAAAGTTGCTTTGCTTTTTTTGGGGGAAAGAGAACAGAAATAAATGACGAATAATACCTTCGCTGGAACTAACATGCAGCACCGACATAGTCTGCCAAAGCGCCAAAAAACCCAGTACAGAATGGGTTAAAAAACTAACGCGGCTACACGCAATCATAGTCTGCCAAAGCGCTAGAAAAAACAGCACAGAAAGGGTTAAAAAACAACCTGTGGCTACCAGCAACAACAACAAAAAGGATCCGGGTTTTAACAGCAGAGACAAGCTGTAGCGGAGACAAGCTCTTATACCAGGCATCCCCAAACTGCGGCCCTCCAGATGTTTTAGCCTACAACTCCCATGATCCCTAGCTAACAGGACCAGTGGTCAGGGAAGATGGGAATTGTAGTCCAAAACATCTGAAGGGCCAAAGTTTGGGGATGCCTGTCTTATACGATCTGGTATAAGAAAAAGCTGTAGGAGGTGCGGGAGAACAAAAGGGGGGCAACAACAGCGCAAATGGGCCGATAGGGCGCGTGCCAGCAGTGAGGGCTCTGCGTGTCACACGTTCGCCATCACTGTCCTAGTCCCTTACGATGACAATTACAACAACAACAACAACAACAAAACAACAACAACAAAACAACAACAACATTACTACAGCAATCGCTGCCTCCCTGATGATTTCATAGGTCATCCCTTGTGTTATATTCTGACTGTAATATATTTGTCATTCTCTTGTGGGAAGAGCCTTTCTGCCATAATCTTTGGCAGATTATTCAAATGCCAGTTGCTAATTTGTGACGACCAGCTCTCCCATTTTAATACCATTTCCCCCCCTCACAGAGCTACGATTCCCAGAGTACTCTTTGAAGGAGGATTGATTGTTAAACCACTCAGAGTTTGTAGCTCTCTGAGGGGGAATAAGGGTCTCCTAACAACTCTCAGCACTCTTAGCTATATATACTTTGCAGGATTATTTGGAGGAAGCAATGCGTGTTTAAAGTGGTATGATACTGTTTTAAATGTGTAGTGCAGATGGGGGCTTAGTTAAGACTGTTTTCAGTGGGTTTACCCCGACTGTGACTTAATCGAATAGAATAAATTATTTCTGAATTTGCATCCATGCATATAAATCAGCGCATGCAAATTAGCGCCCTCTTTTCGAACAAGGTCTCCGTGTACAAAAGAGGTATACATGCGGATCTGATGCTTTCTTTGAAATGTGGATAGGAACTTCATGCGAGCATTGGGACCAAATGGAAAGCAGATCACTGTGTCAAGGCCCAAATCTCTGCTCTTAATTGTGATTCAGGTTTCCTTTAGCCAATGTAGAGAAGAGCTGATAACATCTAATTATTTTTAATTATACACAAATAAAACAAGAGCCCAAATGAGACCTAGATACTGCTCTGAAGTGTTTACAGAAATAAAAATAAATGAGTGTTCATGTTTTGCTTTGTTTTTTTGTTTTTTAATATTATTTTTAATATTTTTTTTCAACTGTTCAGGTTGAATTAATGTGAGGGACATGAATATGTATTGAGAGCGTTAATTCTTTGGGGTTTTGAAAATTCTTACAACCACATAATTAAATGAGTGCCTTTAGAAATACTGATAAAACCCATTGCCATTCAAATATCCATACAAGACAACAGGGGCCTTAAGCTCTAGGCTTCGGAGATTACTTTGGCTACCAGCCAGTATTTATCACAACATTTCCATCTTAGAAGATAAAATTTAATCATTTTTATTTAAATATAAATCAAAATTAATGCAGCTTCTTAAAAGGAGATGGTATAAACTAATCACAATATCTTTATTTTAGGGACGCTTTGACTTCATTGTCTCGATTCAAAGCTGAAATGCCAGCCTTTGTTGCTTTTTGATTTCTCTTTGTGAGTGCGTGTGTATGTCTTCGGATTCCCCCCCTCCCCTTTTCGATAGAGAGCACAAGGAAAGGGGATGTGACCCAAATTCAGTCCTCTCTCCTAATTTTGCCAAGATCAAAAGCATTCCTAATGCTTTCACGTGCTGCCTCTCCAACTGGTGAGGCCTGAAAACCATACATTGGGGATTTCCCTGTTTTCTAACTGTGCACCATCAACCCAGTGCCTGCCTTTCTTTTGTCCCTCTGTTTACAGCAGGGCCTACACGGCCATTTTGCCGCCTGAGGCAAAGGACAAAGGTAGGGCCGGCTCTACCATTAGGTAGAGTGAGGCAGCATGGTGGCAAAACAGGGTGGGGGATACAGATGGATGTGACATGCGGTCTGCAAACAGCAACAACAGAAGCTATCTAAACAGAGTTAAATCTTACTTCGTTACAGTGGCAATCCTCTGTGGCAATGGAGGACAGCGAAGCGCTGGCTCAGGAAGAATTCCTGGGGGAATTCTGTTACAATCTTTTTTTTTTATAACATTTTATTAAATTTTCCAATTATTACACTTTTAAACATACAGATTATAACATAACACCTTAACATACCTTTTACTATGACTTCCCTCCCTCCCCTCATAAGGTTTTCTAATCAAAAATTTATCTCGCAGTTTCTTAAATTCTTCCCTTCAAGTTCAATTCGCAGGATTTACTTCAACCCTGCAAGAGTTTTTAAACTTATACAGTTCTTTTCCATATAATCCACATATTTACTCCAATCTTTTAGAAACCTTGCTTCCCCCTGGTTCCGGATCCCACTAGTGAGTCTCGCTAGTTCTGCATAGTCCATCATTTTTGTCTGCCACTCTCCAATCGTCGGAAAATCCTGTGTCTTCCACTTTTGGGCTAGTAAAGTCCTGGCCGCTGTTGTTGCATATAAAAATAATATATTGTCCTCTCTTTTAATTTCTTGACCTATAATTCCTAACAGAAATAATTCAGTTTTTTGGGGAAAAGTATATTTAAAGATTTTCTTCAGTTCATTATATATCATTTCCCAAAATTCTTTAACTTTATCGCACTTCCACCACATATGATAAAAATCTCCATCCCTCTCCTTACATTTCCAGCACAATCTATCATTCATTCTATACATTTTAGATAATTTCACTGGAGTTAAATACCATCTATATATCATTTTCCACATATTCTCTTTCAGTGAATTTCATGCAGTAAATTTCAACGATTGATTCCACAGCTTCAACCAACAATCATAGTCTATGTTATGCCCAAAATCTTTTGCCCAGGAATTCTGTTACAATCAATGCATAATGCTCATCCCGCATGTGTAAGAAATTGATCTCTTAGTGTGGCAGTGTGTACACTTTGGAACTCCCTGCCTATTGACACCAGGCAGGTGCCTTCACTGTACTCTTTTCAGTGCCTGCTAAAAATATATTTTTGCTTAGACAAGCCTATCCAGAGATGCAAAACACTGACATATGCCTTAATCTGTTTTGCAGTTTAGCGTTGGTTTTAATTATTTTTGGATGTTTTGAATAGTTGTTTTTAACTGTGTTTCTTTCGCTGTTGATTTCATTGTGTGTGTTTTCCCCCCTTTTTGTAAATGGCTTTGAGTTTTGTTTGTTTTTACAATCAAGCAGTATATAGATTTTGTGAAATAAATACATTGCATATTTGGCAGGATGAATCAGTTGCTTTCTTTCTTAAATAAATACGGCTGAATCAGCTTCTTCCTTCCCTCAGTAAATAAGGCTAAGGCAGAAAGCAAGCGGAAGAGGCTTCTGGGTTTCCATGTCTTATTTATTTATTTTATGTTAAGCAACAGCTCTTGAATACTAACAGGCAATTTCTGAGCTCCAGCTTCTTGACCTAAGGCTATGTTGGTATTAGCTGTTATCACCCTTTAGCTATTCAGAATAAGTGGGGCACTTCATTAGTTTCTCTGCTAAAGACAAAAAAAAAAATCTGTTTGTTTAAACTAGGAGATCTTAATGCCCTGTTTCTTTCACACCATTTAGGAGATTTCCCATAAGCAGGGGCTCCCTTGAAGTTGTTGTCTCTTTAAAAAAAGGGGGGGTGGAATCAACATATTTTCAGGTGCTGCACAAACTGGCGATTAACTTCCAGCAACCTTTCCCCCCCCCCCTTAGGCTGTCATTGTCTGTGTTTGTATGTGCACATGGGAGAGGGGGCTGGCGATATTGATCAAACAACTTCTTCCTTTTTTGGCAGCTATTTTAAAGGGTGATGCTAAGAATGGCATTTGGATTTCTACTGACAGTACATGGCGTGGAAGAGCTACGTTGATGAGACCAACCATGTAGGCTGCCCATAGGCATCATGTGGGAACTGTTTATTTAATTTTATTATTTTATTTCATTTATAAATAAATAAATAAATAAATAAAGGGAGCTCTAGGTGGCATACTAGGCATACTCCCTCACTCCCCGTTTAATCCCCACAACAACCTTGTGTGGTAGGTTGGGCCAAGAGGCAGTGACTGGCCCAGTGAGCTTAATGGCTGAGAGGAAATTTGAACCTTGGTCTCTGAGGTCCCAGTCTGACACACTGGTTCAATGGGCCTTTGGTCTGATCTGGTGTGGTGTGTGTGTGTCTTACATTGTTATGACAATGCTTTTATTTATTTTATGGATTTACCAAAACTATGTCTAGTCCACCCTTTGTCAGTGCTGATAGCAGGGCAGGCACAACATAGAATAAATCGTACAGCTGAACTGATACCTAAACAACAAAATAACTGAAGTTTGTTTCATTGTTGTTTAGGTGTAAATCTAGTACAGTGGTACCTCTACTTACAAATTTAATGCGTTCCGAACGCACATTTGTAAGTCGGAAAAAAATGTAAGTCGAATCCCATAGGAATGCATTGGGAGAAAAAATTCGTAAGTAGAAGCAACCCTATCTAAAAATTTGTAAGTAGAAAAAATCCTATCTAAACCACATCCAAGATGGCGGGCGGAGCTCCATTCGTAAGTAGAAACATTCGTAAGTAGAGTTATTCGTAAGTAGAGGTACCACTGTACTTCGCTAAGAATAGCAAAGGGGATCTCAGTGATCATCCATTTCCATTTCTAGACGGCTGCCTTCTAAAGCCCTTATCTAGCATTATACCACCCAGAAGTGACTTAGGATCACTGGAGAAAATGTTCAGAGGCATAATTTTTAGGGGTCCGTGGCTCCAGGTCCAATCCCTCACATCTTCAGGTAGGACAGGGAATGTCCCCTGCCTGAAGCCCTGCCAGTCAGTCTAGTAGTTGATCCTAAGGTAGATAGACCAGATGGACTCGATTTAAGACATCTCCTGAAGCCAAACTCAAAGATCAGCTCCTGCATGCTTTCAAGTTTAAATTGCAAAAACCCACAGTACGCATACCTAAAGAGTATTAAGGTTTTTAAGTACTTACTTAATACTATTGTTCCAATTTGATAGGCCTTGACTTGTAACAGCCAGATATTGGTGCCCTAAAAGATGAGATGGTGTTTGGGAACAATTGTGCACCCCCCCCACCTGTCCTAACTGGTACCACTGATTTCATTTACAGTATATGGTGTAATACACAAAGTCAATATTCCATTAATTGTTAGTTCTGAGATCATTGAAGGGTTGTATTCAGTCTATCTCTACACTTATAGGAGTGGTCTACTATCATGCATGACGTAATGTATGAGAGATGCAATCTTCTAGCCATCAATCAAAGCAGAGATCACAATCTGTGAACACCTTTGTATTATTCTGGAGGTTGGGGAACTTCAGATCTGGGCAGGTGTGTCCCTCACCTTACATTACTCATTTGAGCCAACCTAAAACTGTGGCAATCAACTGCATTGTTAAAATGCACAAAACTGATCTATGGAATCATTTTGAATTGGCGTTCTCTTGCATGTCTTATTTTGGGTGTTTCCTGAACATATTTCCCCCCAGTGTGTGTGTGTGTGTGTGGCTGATTTCAAAGATCAGAAGGTCATCAAGAGCATCACCTGGTTATCCACAGAGGTCAACCTTAAGAGATTGTCCATTTCCATTTTAGGCATCTTTGGCAGAGCCGATAGCATAGACACTCTTCAGCAGGCAATGCAAATCGCATTCCAACATGCTAATTATAGGATAAATGCCGCCACTTAACTAGGCAGCAAGCATGTCCTCTCAGCATGGAGCTATCATATTATATACATTTGCTGTCTGTGGTGTAATTAACAGGATGAAAATATTACTGCCAGACACCATAAAAAAATTAACACATTATCTTAATTGTCTTTTCAGCTCAGGTAGCGCCTATTACCATTTCAAAAAAAGCCCCCTGTCTAATATACTAGATTTTCTTCCCTCTTTTCCTTTTTTTCCTGAAGATGCTGTTAATCCCCTTTTCACCCTTTGATCAGTTCTTTTGATTCAGTCGGACAATGACTCCTCCGTTTTTCCTTTTGAACTCTTCTGATAAAACTATTACTGAGATCTATTGGCTTGGATCTTGAGTCTGCAGTGAACATTGGACTTGATTTTCCTTTTCTGTAACAGTTCCCCACAACACTGAATGATGATACGGAAGGGGATTGCATGGTTTTGATACATGGTCAACTTTTCGCATTGAGATGTCCTATTTCTCTGTGTGATGGTATGGTTGCATCAATTGATTACTGAGCAAATACAGTGGTACCTTGGAAGTCGAATGGAATCTGTTCCGGAAGTCCGTTCGACTTCCAAAACATTCGGGAACCAAGGCATGGCTTCTAACTGGCTGCAGGAAGCTCCTGCAACTAATCGGAAGCCGCAGAAGTCACGTCGGACGTTTGGGTTCCAAAGAACGTTCGAAAATCAGAACAATAATTTGGGAGCCAAACTGTTCAATCCCAAGGCTTTTGAAAATCAAGATATGACTGTATGTGATCTTAACCAGGGGTCCCCCCAAACTAAGGCCTGGGGGCCGGATGCGGCCCAATCGCCTTCTAAATCCGGTCCGCGGACGGTCCAGGAATCAGCATGTTTTTATATGAGTAGAATGTGTCCTTTTATTTAAAATGCATCTCTGGGTTATTTGTGGGGCATAGGAATTTGTTCATTTTTTCCCCTTCAAAATATAGTCCGGCCCCCAACAAGGTCTGGGGGACAGTGGCTGGCCACCTGGTGAAAAAGCTTGCTGACCCCTGATCTTAACTCTGAGTCTTCTAATAATTCCAGCACACTGCTTAAGCCTGTATTTATCAGAATGATGAGGACTAGTTTTTTGAACAAGATTGGTCACTGAGGTGGGAATAAAGAATTTAGTTTGCTCTATATTTTAAAATAAACTGAACTTTTTAAAATCTCTTGGCCTAATACATTGATCCTAATGTAATTACGCTCTGGATTATGTACTTCTCTGAATTTTGAAATACAGTTCCCAGGTTTCAAAAAGGGACACATTCACTTAAGACCACATTCACACCATACATTTAAAGCATTATGAATCATAACTTATGATACCACTTAAAACATTAATGGCTTCCCCCAAAGAATTCTGGGAGCTGTAGTTAAGGGTGCTGAGAGTTGTTAGGAGGCCCCTATACCCCTCAAAGAGTTACAATTCCCAGAGTTCCCTGGGAAGTGAGATTGATGGTTAAACCACTCTGGGAATTGTAGCTTTCTGAGAGGAATAGGGCTCTCCTACCACTCAAAGCTGCGGGAGGCAGTGGAAGACAGAAGTGCCTGGCGTGCTCTGGTCCATGGGGTCATGAAGAGTCGGACACGACTAAATGACTAAACAACAACAACACCACTCAAAGTATGAAAATGCATAAAAGAATGTGTATTTTAGGATAAAATACATTTCAAATTGCATTCATTGATGTAAAATAGGTATTTAGATATGCTTTTTGGTACAGTTTTAAAAATAGCATGAAATGGATTTAAGAAAGAACACAGGTAAAACTGTCAGGGAGCAGAAATAGTCTGATCCCTACTTTGAGGTGGACATTGGTCAGTGCTTTATGTGCAACAAGAGCAAAGCTTTGTGGCTATATTTATGAAATCCCAACACCTCTAGTCTAGGAGACACTTCCCACATGATGCAGAGAACATCTCAGAGCGACTTTGAAGCTGAGATCAGTAGCAGCAGCCCTTGTATATAGGTCTAAAGCAGATCAACTATTGCGTTTGACACACCTGCCTGCAATGATCCTTGAAAATTTACTCTTAGGCACATTTGAAGCACATTCTTTTCCTCAATGAATTCTGGGTGTTGTAGTTTAGCCCTCACAGAGTAACAATTCCCAGCAGCCTTTAGCAAACCATGGTGTGCAGAAGTCTTTGAGGGAAATAATGTGCTTCAAAGATAGAGTGTGTATACAGCCCCAGTTTTTATAACTATGTCAAGTGGAGCCCTTAGATTACAGTCGACAAAGAAAACTTAAAACAAAGAAGAGTGTGCTGGTTGCCTGCGGAAGGTAATTGAGAAAACCAGCCTTGCCTATTTACCTCATTGTTGACAGGTAGGAGCAAGACACATGGCTAACAGATTTCCTTCGTGTTTGCCCCTTGGGAGGACGTCTCCCACCCCCATCAGGAGTTTGGAGGCTGATCACAAGGCTTACTGAGTGATTGCTTTGAGACTGTGAGAAGTGAAAATACCAAAATGACAACCCATGTCAATATCCTGAGGAAATCGCTTCTCCAAATTTGATTTTGTGGATGCTAGTTCCCTGGGAAGAAGGATTGATTGTTAAAACACTCTGGGGATTGTAGCTCCATGTGGGGGATTGGGGTTTTCCTAACAACACTCCGCACCCTTAATGAACTACAATTCCCATATACTCAGGAGGGTGGAGAGAGAAGCCCAAGTATGATACAGCTTTAAATGTATAGTGCAGATGGGGCTAATGCAAAAAATGGTTCTTTGCCGATTTTTCTTCCTGTTTTCATGGAACTACACCCAAGGACACCATATCCCATGCCTGATGCTTTTGCCCAGTCTCTGGGAGCCCTTCTCATTCTGATAGAGTTATTCAAGAACTTGCTTAAGGTTTTGAGCTGAAATAATATTTCTCTTCTGATTACGTTTGAACTCGTTGAAGGAAAACGCTCTGAAACATAATTTGTGACAGGCCCTGGCTTTGAAGATCTATCAGTCACATCGACTGCGCTGCGGGCATGTCAAGCAGCAGGCGAGAGAGAACCCATCAATCATGCTGGAGAGAGTGCCGCTTGTCACTGAGGCTGTGCTTGCTTCCATCTACCTGTCTGCTTCCATAGCAGCATCCATTGCACTTGAATTGAAGAGACCCAACAGAGCAGCTGGTTTGGAGATGGGACGTATCTCTGTAGCAGAGCGCATGCAGACTTTGGTCCCAGGTTTAATCCTTGGTCTCTCCTGTTAAATGGTCAGGCTGAAGGACACTGCTGGAAAACCTGACAAACAACTGCCAGTCTGAGTCTTGTAGCCAACTAAGTTTCATGTTGAGTAGACCCATTCCAAGTAATGTCCATACATTTCAGTAGGGCTGATTAATTTTTTTAAAAAAACATAATGCATATACTGCTTAATTGTAACCTCACTTTCTAAATACCTCTAGGTGATTTGCAGCAAAATAAAGTAAACCCTTGAGAATACTGATAAAAATTTTTTACTAGGAGTTTAAAATATTCAATAATTGATTAAAATCAATAGTAGCTGAGAGAAATATAAGACTAACTTCTTCAAGTCTGGAGAGGCTTCCTTAAACAAAAGAGTTTCTAGCAGACAGCGAAAAGAGTACAGCGAAGGCGCCTGCTGATGTCAATAAGCAGAGAGTGCCAAAGTTTAGAAGCTGCCACAATAAAGGATCGATTCCTTACAAATGCAGAACAGGTATTATGTGGCACCTATTCTGCAGACTGAAGTGATCAAATGGGCATACTGTATATGGGGTATATAATTCAGCGCTGAATTATATATCCCAATTACAGCGCTGAATTCAGCATACTCATTGCAGTGAACAAACGTCAGATTCACCTTTTGAGTTTCACATGATCTATCCCAACGAGTCCCTCCATAGCAATTTCTGAGAGGCAGGCTGCCCCACGCTCATTCCAAGATACTGGGCAACAAAATCAGCCTCTTTCCCAGCATGCCTTGAGGCTTTTATTTGCTTCCTCAAATTTTCCACGAATGCCACTTGCGGGATAGAATCAGGCCACTCAGTGCTTCATGGTGCCTCCTGCTATCATAGCACCCATCAGCCTTCCCTTTTCCAGGTGAAACACACCCAACTCCCTCAACTGTTCCTTATTTTCAGACCCCTTTTTGTCTTGGTCATCCTCCTCTGCACACATTCCAGCTTTTCAATATCCTTCTTAAACTGTGATGCCCAGAACTGGCGATGGTGTGACCAAGGCCCCTTGTCGGTTAAATAGAGGAGTGCTTCAAGCAGAGGACTATCATGTACTAAAGTAGAATGGATGGTGCAAGATTCCTTGATGTTAGGGGGCTTGTTGCACAGATGAAGTCCCCTGCCAAGAAGAGGGAGTTACAGTACATAGGCCAGAAAGGAGATGACAGTAACCAATCACAGTGAGAAGAGGGTGGGACTGGGGAAATTACTCAAGCCTATTCTTTTCCACAGAGACGGTTTCTGGACCAGCTCCAGAAAGGTTTACAGCTTATGGCTTCCGCTGATGACTCCAGCAAGTATAAGGATGTCTTGTGTGCTGATCTCCAGTTGCTATGGGCTTTTGGGGAGCCAGAGAGCAATAGGGCTGTTTGTAGGGGGAACAAGAGTCTCTTCAACAATATGAACTGCCTATGGAAGGACTCAAACTAATCTCCATAGGTTTTAACCTAGATCATAGCAGAGTAATTGCCTGGTTATAAAAGGCAGCACACAGAGAGGCTGTCTAGTGCAGTTTTGTTCTTCTGAACATAAATCCATTTTTATTAAAATAAATGTTTCCTCTCTGGACTGCAAAAACACTTGACCTTCTAAGAAGGAAGAAGCAGGGGGTTGCCCAGGGCTCTCGCATCTCTATAAAAATCTTTATGAATAGAAAGTGGTCTTAATCCTGAAAGCTTTCCAACCCCAATATTATACAGAAAATCAATGATGGGGCGGGTGGGGGAAAGGACAGCATTTTTTTTTGCAAGAATTCCTGTCATCTTGCATGACACATTCCTATGTCAGTGCTTGTCTGACATGGGGAAGACATGGGGAACCAAAGAGGCTGGAGGCATGAAGCAAGACACCTGCTTTTGCAAGGATGATCACAGTGCAGTTGGGATTGATTCATTTGGCCACTAGGTAATAGAGCAGGATTGGGGAACCCTTGGCGCTCCAGATGTGGATGAACTACAACTCCCACCAGCCCTTGGGCATAATATTGAATATGATGCGTGGTTGAAATTGTGGAATCAAACATTGAAATTTACAGCATGTACCTCTTTGAAAGAAAATGTAATGAAGATGATGTTATAGATGGTATTTAACACCAGTAAAATTAGCTAAGATGTATAGAATGAGTAATAAGATATGCTGGAAATGTAAAGATAAAGAAGGTGAATTTTACCATATGTGGTGGACATGCGAAAAAGTAAAAAAGATTTCGGGAAATGATATATAATGAATTGAAAAAGATTTTTAGATATACCTTTCCCAAAAAGCCTGAGGCGTTTCTATTGGGACTAATGGGAGAGGAGATTGCAAAAGGAGATCAAAAATGATTTATGTATGCTAGGACTTTATTAGCCCCAAAATGGAAAACACAAGAGTTACCAACGATTGAGGAGTGGCAAACGAAAATGATTGACTATGCAGAGTTAGCAAAGTTGACCCGCGGGATCCG
The DNA here is from genome assembly GCF_965207765.1 of Zootoca vivipara. NCBI lineage: Eukaryota > Metazoa > Chordata > Lepidosauria > Squamata > Lacertidae > Zootoca > Zootoca vivipara. The sequence goes on from NC_142589.1 coordinate 33,895,779, forward strand.
AAACCAGGGAGAGACAAGGTTCCAAAAGGAATGGAGTAAATTTGTGGACTATATGGAAAAGAACTGTAGAAGTTTGAAGACACTTGCAGGACTGAAATAAATCCTACGAATTGACTTTAAGTAGGCGGACTAAATGGAACTGCGAAATAAGAGTGGGAAAGAAAACCGAAGGTTGGGAGGGAGGGAAGTCAAAGCTCGGCACAGCTAAATTAGAATAGCTTTTATATCTCAGCCCAATAACTGAGATCATTTGAAGGAACACTCTTAATTGTTCCCCATGTTACTGAGGCTCTGTTGCCCTTTACCAGAAGATGGGCATTTTAGTGTCCCTGATCACATGCTGTGGAACACTCCCCCCTCCCGGAGATCTGGCATGCATGCTCACTTGACTTTCAAGCCTCTTTTGAAGACTTCTATGTGCTGACAGCATACCTTCCAAGTGCCCTGGGAAAAAATGGGACATCCTGTTTGGGTGCTGCTACTTTGGGTGGTGCACTTTCTCACACTCTCAGGCGCCGTGCTCTCACTCCAAAAAAGTATTTTTTTCAGGGTGAGAGTGAGGTGCAAGTCACATGGCTCTCCCAGGAGCACCTCCCAGTTTTGGGTTGGAAGAACTTGGAAGGTATGTGAGAGGCCTGTGAAGTTGTTTATTTTTTTTAATGATTGTTTTGTGTTTAAGTGTTTTAATATGCATTTTTATCACTGGCTGGACCATTAGGGCAAGGGGGGGGGGCACTGCCCAACCAACCTCAGCATGCTCCTACCTGTTTACATCTGTATTTACAACCAGTACAGGGCACAGCACAGCCTGCCAGCTTGATCTTCCTTCGTCTCAGTGTTGCTCTTGCAGAATTCAACAGGGAGGAGGAAAGGGACAAAAGCAGAATTCATCAGCTTCATATATCGTTGGCTCTGGCTCCACCTGCTGTGGGCCTCCTTGTCTTCTGCCTCACCAGTCCCAATGGGCACCAACCATCCACTGGCAAGGCGGTTTCACAAGTGACAGATTCATAGGCTTTCAGAATGGAACTCTGTACACCAGTCTCTGGTGTGTCGAAATGCTCAGTAGAAGGAGGGTTGTAAAAAGCAGCTCGCTCTGAAAGAAAACGGCCCACCTCCCCCCCCCCACAACCCACCCTGAGGGATGCCAGGGCCTTCAAGGTGCCTCCGACAGCCACAATGAACTTCTGTGCTGGTCTCCTTCATTAAAGCCAGGTAGCATCTGCTTGAGCCGGTGGGAATCCCTGACCCAAAGGCCTCGCCTCAGGAGCTCGAGTGGAAAGAGAGAAGATTGCTGTGTGGAGTTTTCAGAAGTGAGTATAAAGGAAGCAGCTCACTACGAAGGCGACTGCTCCTTGCAAACTCCCCCCCCCCCAAGGGGCGCTCCAAATGTATGGCCTCTTTTGTGTGCTTATTTTTGCTTTGCAAGTCTTGTTTGAATAAACAGCCTGAAGAACAGGGGGGCTTTTATGCAGGGGGCCTTTACTTTGTGTTAGATTTCTAAAATAAATAACCAGCCAGCCTCCCCCCGCTTCTTCTTTTTTGAGGTTTCATTATTTTTTCTTCTGCCTTGAGTCTCCTGTTGTTTGTGCAAAACACTTTGAAATTGGGGCTGAGCCACAGCTCCAAATGCACCACTGACCCTTGGGATCCGTGGAGATTTTTCTCTTCCTTTCCGCTTGGAATATGAACCTTTAAAGACTGGGAAGGTCTTCTCTTGGTGTCCTGTGTCACAATGAGAATATACAGGAACACAGGAAGCCGCTGGATACTGAGTCAGACCATTGGTCCATCAACTTAGAAGGGTTTGCATTGACTGGCAAAGTCTCTCCTGGAAAGTCTCTCCCATCTGGGACCTTTTGCATGCAAAGCTTGTGCTCTACCGCTGAGCCTTCCTCAACTGCATTTTTTTAAAAAAAGAATGTTATGCAAATAGATAGAAATAGATAGAATTTTTGCACATTTCTTACATTGCACACATGCCCTTATTTTGCATACCCCCCCCTCCAGGTTGAGGAGAGGGACAAAACTATGGAGCCCTATGCCTGGATTATTTTGTTTCCTCCTCTGGTTTCCGAAAGCTGTTCTGCCCATTACCCAGAATGAGGCGGTAGAGTGAGATGGTAGAATTCTAGATTGTGGCACTTCACACTGCAGGTGAGCATGTTAATTTTGGAATAGCCATCTGTGTCCCTCTGTACAATAAAAATGTAAGAACGCCATCACACAACCCCCACTGGAGGAATTGTAGTGTTGCATCTCAATCCTGGATTTGCATGAAGTCCTGATATAGTAGGAGAGAAAAGTGAAGGCAGGCTCTACAACAGCAGTAGCAACAGCATGGGAATGAGAAAGGGGTGACACTGAAAGATTAAGAATTGGTCATTTTAAAGAATGACAGAAGTTTGAGTAAAGTGGGGATGGGGAAGGAATGACAGCAAAGGACAGCAGATTTTTTTCAGGGATGGAGAAATACTGAGATGCGGAAACATGGCAGTTGTTTGAATAAAGAAGGGATAGAGCAACAGAGAGGGGGAAAGTGGTGATTTTAAGGTCCTCATGAAAATTCATTACCATTTTTGTGCCAATTTTTCCTAGCAGACATAACTTTGAAGCTCAGGTGACCGCTATATGGACAGGGCTGGCCTGACTGCTGTTGTCTATGCTCTGCTAACCTCCAAATTAGATTACTGCTATGCACTGGCATAACGTGTGGGGCTGAGGGGACTGCAACCCCAGGTGCAAGATGGATTGTGAGCGGAGGGCGGCTGAGAAGCATACAACTGTTCATGGCACCCTCCCTGTGAGCTCTGGGCTTGCAGGGGCCAGGGCACATGCCTGTTGCATCCTTCTCAGCTGTGCCCTAGCTTGAGGACACCATGAGAAGGATGCAATAGCTCATGGTGCCCTCCCTACAAGCCCAGCGCCGCTCGCAAAAGCAGCGCTGGGCTTGCAAGGGCCAGGGCACACACCTGCTCATGGTGCCCTGTGAGCTTAGCGTCATTTTTGCAAGTCTCACAACGTGATGCTGGGCTCATGGGGTGCCGTGAGCACACCCTGCTTTGCAGCATTGGGTAGGGGTTGCTCTGGCACCACAGTGCACCCACAGCCCTGCCCCTACAGTGTGCCTTGCGCACACCTGCCCTGGGAGCAGGTGGGGAATGCTCTGCTGTCGCTGCTAGGTGATATATACATGGGGCCAGTGCTTTTTTCTGGGGGGATGCAGGGTTATGCATACACCTAAACATTTTGTGAATCTAAGTTTGGCCTCATTGAGGGGCATTATTTCAATATGAGTAGGAAAATGAGAGTGCCTCTAAACTTTTTTTAAAAAAAAGAAGAAGAAAAAGCTCTGCACGGGGCTGCCTCTGAATACAGTTTGAAAACTTCAGCTGGTGCAGAAGTTGTTTGGCACCAAATCTGGCCTGACTGCACTGGCTGCCCATTAGTTTCTGGGCCCAATTCAAAGTGCTGGTTTTGACCTATAAAGCTTCAAATGGCTCAGGGTTGCAATATATCAAGGACAGTGTGAGGGACAGGAGCTACAGACAGCCCCCTCCCATCTTGAACACGAGCTCCTCACCCAGCGGAAGTGGGAGAGGGGAGGGGGATAGTTCCAGCGGGGATTCAGGAAGCAGAAGCATGGGCTCAAGTAGGGTAGCTGAGCCCAGGCACCGCCTGGGAAAGGAAAGGGGAAGCAAAGAGACCGTGGGAAAGAGACCGATCCCAGCCACCCCGGAATTGCGTAAGAAGCGCCGGGGGAGGAGATTTAGTATGCCCAGATTACTTTGCTGGAGGAAAATGTGGGAATCGCCATTCGGAGGTTCTGCGCCAGACTGAGAACATGTACTGACAACCTGTATATAGCACTGTTTTAGCACTGTAAATAGATTGCACAAATAAAAGGATAAAATGCAGACCTGTGAGGTGTCGTTACTCTAAAGTAGCCACCCTGGCCCCTGTGACAGACAGCCTCTCTCCATATGAACCAACCTGGATCGTGCGATCTTCATCTGAGTCCCTGGAGGACAGCAACACGAGAACAAGTCTTTTCTGCGGTGGCTCCCCACTTGTGGAATGCTCTCCCTAGGGAGACTCACCTGGTGCCTTCATTGCATATCTTTAGGCACCAGGCAAAAACATTCCTCTTCTCCCAGACCTTGGGCTACTTAAATAATCTATGGGGAGGGGGCTTGTTTTCTTTTTCTTTCTTATTATGGTATCTATTTATCTATTTTTATGTTGTGAACTGCACATAGCTTGGTTATTCATAGTTAGATTAAGTGCTTTATAAATTCTTATAAATAAAATTTAATTAAGAGCATATCATGTATTTCCAAGCTAGAGCATACCTTGTGCATCTTCAAATGCTCTGACATTTCTGATCTGCATTGGTTGTGGTTTCTGGCACACATTCACATCCACTGGAACATTCCCGATTGCAGAGCATCTTGCCAGGTCTGAATGTGTGCATGCAAGCTGTGTTTCTGCAAATGTTTCCAATTTCGGTGATCAAAGAGCTGCGGCGAACAGGCTCGTTTACTTACAGTGATGTGTCTGGATCAAAGGTTAACATTTTATGGATGGAATATTCATTTCGAGCATCGGTTTAACACCCTGCATACAGTGTAGTTGGGAGCCATGGCTGGAGGATAAGTTATCCCCTTCATAAAAGGAAGAAGAAGAAGAAGAAGAAGAAGAAGAAGAAGAAGAAGAAGAAGAAGAAGAAGAAGAAGAAGAAGAAGAAGAAGAAGAAGAAGAAGAGAGGAAATCACCCTTATTGTCCAAAGCAGAAGATTTTGGCAGCATATGACTGTTGGCCAAGTTCAAGAGAAAGGTGGCCAATAAAACTGAAGATGATGTAGTTAAAAAATAAATTTAAGAAACCTTGTTGAAGCAATGCTGGCCATTTCAGAAAGTGGGCAATGAATGTTGAGAGTAAGACATGTGTGTTGTGAGGTCAAGCCTTTTGAAGTTCAGCTTCATTGGACAGGCGCTTAAAAATGAAGGAAATATAAAGCCTTCCTCCACATCCAAGATGGGAATCCATAGATACTTAAAGAACTTAAGTATCCATAGATACTTAAAGAACCCAATGTTCAACACAAAACTCAACATGAGAAGTACTCATAGGTGTACCAAAGGAGAAGGTTCAGAAAGGGGCCGCCCAAATGATCAACATGATGGAGCAACTCCCCTACGAGGAAAGCTTGCAGCATTTGGGACTTTTTAGTTTAGAGAGGTTTAGAGAGGTAAGAGGTGAAAGTTTTTCTCCCTCTCTCATAACACTAGAACAGGGTCCCCAAACTAAGGCCCGGGGGCCGGATGCGGCCCAATCGCCTTCTCAATCCGGCCCGCGGAGGGTCTGGGAATCAGCATGTTTTTACATGGGTAAAATGTGTCCTTTTATTTAAAATGCATCTCTGGGTTATTTGTGGGGCCTGCCTGGTGTTTTTACATGAGTAGAATGTGTCTTTTATTTAAAATGCATCTCTGGGTTATTTGTGGGGCATAGGAATTTATTTAAAAATTTTTTCAAAATATAGTCTGGCCCCCCACAAGGTCTGAGGGACAGTGGACCGGCCCCCTGCTGAAAAAGTTTGCTGACCCCTGCGACTAGAACTTGTGGACATCCAATGAAGCTGAACGTTGGAAGATTCAGGGCAGATAAAAGAAAGGACCTCTTTAGTTAAACAATGGAACTTGCTCCCACAGGAGGCAGTGATGGCCACCAAGTTGGATGGCTTTAAAAGAAGATTGGACAAAGAAGACTATCCATGATTATTAGCCATGGTGGCTATGCTCTGCCTGCAAGATTGGGGACAGTAGTGCTTCTGAATACCAGTCGCTGGAAACCACAGGGAGGGGAGTGTGCTCTTGTGCTTGACTCCTATTTGCAGGTCTCCCACAGGCATCCGTGAAAACAGAATGCTGGACTAGATGTGACATTGGCCTGATCCAGCAGGCTCTGCTTGCGTTCTTACAATGTTAATGGTACTATCAGCCTCCTTTTCACTGATGCATGCTTATAGGTGCAGAGGTGGGTAACAAACTCTATTTCTCAGTGATGAATTTATTTCCTTGCATTCTCATCGAGTGGTTGCCAGTGTGGGTGCCCATGCAGGCCTTCTCTGGCACCCCTACAACTCCCATCCCCATCCCCACACATCCTATGGTATCCATTCTAGCAGATTGCAGGGTGTGATTGGAAACAGAGGGTGCAAAGTGCCCACAATAATTTCTCCAGTTTGCAGATGTGCCCACAGGCCCAAAAGGTTGGGACACTCTGGTCTATTTTCTTTCATCCTGTTCAGGTCCACCAGTTTTTCAGTACAGAGCATGTCTCAAATCATAATTAGCCATGAATTTGCAGAGGGTTGGGTAATATTTTTCCATTGTTGGCATATCACCATTCTGGTTGCAATTAGCACATGGATTCATATCTTTGTATCCTCTTCTGGTACAGTACCCATGGCATATCCAAATAACACTACCACCACAGGGTCTTGGGGGCGGGGGCAGGAATATGCTCCCAAATATTTCTCATTTCTATTAATGCAGATTCCCTAAAGGTTATAATGATCAGACCAACCCACATAATATGAAATGTGTTTTAGCTCTAGATGATTTAACCCACTCCTGCTAGTCCTTTTCATTGGCATTAATCATCCGAACTGATTCGGAATTTGGAATGGAGTCATCTCTGAATAACTCGCCCTTCCAGCCTGAAACGATTCCATTTCCTTTCTGTTTTTCCAAGCAATTCAAAGATTAGTAACACTGTAAAACATCTAAAAGGACGCTGGAAGTTTCCTGCTGCTTTGAGTGTTGTGTTATGTTATCTTTGGAATAATTTTCTGGTCCCAAAGGGGTATGATAGCGAGTTATTATGTCATGGAGCTTATTAGTATGCCTATGGGAAACATTAATTCTTCCTGACATCATACCACATTTTTCAATAAATCAAGTCATTTTTTAATGTAAGGAATTCATTGAAAGTAAAACGGGATCAGGTTGTGTTGGCAAATGCAATGTGGGCAGGATTTTGAGGCAGCCTTCCAATACAGACGACATCCTGTATAATATGAACTGGAGAGGAATCGGGGGGGGGGGCACACACACCAGTGACTTTATCTGTTGAGGACGTTTTGATAATTGCCAGTTGTTTGTGGGATGTTTGCAAAGTCTTTTGCTCTGTTGGCATCCAGAAGTTATTAGACTTTCACGCTCTACAGCAGGCTTACATTTCTGAGGCTGTGGTCATTATTATTTTCAGTAATCCCCAAAGTTTATGATATTAGTGAGGACTTTGTGAAACAATCCATCAGACTAGACTTACATTTGGTAAGGATTTAGTGTGTAATGCATTCCACTAGGAGCTGAAGAGTTTGTTTTTGTTGACACATACAACTGTAAAATAACCACTTACCACAAAGCCCCAGAAGTATTCCCAGTGAAGAATGTGCCATGGAGAGCAATGCTTTTGTGCTGTCTGTTTGCAATCAATTTATTTTATTTTCCTTTGTTTAACACTCCTGCTTACCAGATGCGTATTTAAATATCTGGCAGTGAGTGTGGATCTATATCTGTCTTCTTCTTTTTTCAAGGGGTGAGGATTGAACTGAGTATCATATTGGGGACAGGGAACCTGTGGTCATCTTAGTTGCACTTGGACTACAGTTCCCATCATCCCAGATCATGGACCATGCTGGCTGGGGCTGATGGGAGTTGGAGTCTAACAGCATTTCCCACTTATCAATGGTAAAGCATTTGGCTGTGTCGACCACAGCAAGCTATGGCAAGTTCTTAAAGAAATGGGTGTGCCTGATCACCTCACCTGTCTCCTGAGAAATCTCTATGTGGGACAAGAAGCTACAGTTAGAACTGGATATGGAACATCTGATGGTTCAAAATTGGGAAAGGAGTACGACAAGGCTGTATATTCTCTCCCTGATTATTTAACTTATATGCAAAATTCATTATGCGAAAGGCTGGACTGGATAAATCCCAAACCGGAATTAAGATTGCCAGAAGAAATATCAACAACCTCAGATATGCAGATGGCAGAAAGTGAGGAGGAATTAAAAAACCTTTTAATGAAGGTGAAAGAGGAGAGCGCAAAATATGGTCCGAAGTTCAACTAAGATCATGGCCACTGGTCCCATCACCTCCTGGCAAATAGAAGGGGAAGAAATGGAGGCAGTGAGAGATTTTACTTTCTTGGGCTCCTTGATCACTGCAGATGGTGACAGCAGTCACGAAATTACAAGACGCCTGCTTCTTGGGAGAAAAGCAATGACAAACCTAGACAGCATCTTAAAAAGTAGAGACATCACCTTGCCGACAAAGGTCCGTAGAGTTAAAGCTATGGTTTTCCCAGTAGTGATGTATGGAAGTGAGAGCTGGACCATAAAGAAGGCTGATCGCCAAAGAATTGATGCTTTCGATTATGGTGCTGGAGGAGACTCTTGAGAGTCCCATGGATTGTGGGACGATCAAACCTATCCATTCTTACTGAAATCAGCCCTGAGTGCATAGCTGCCAAGTCTCCCGCTGAAAAATGCAAGATCAGCAGTGGCGTGGCACCGGAGGTCGCTTCTACGCATGTCTGGACATGTCCGAGCGGCACCCGAAATGGAGCCTCCCTGGCAGGCAGCAAATCCAGGGGATTTCCAGGATTTTTTTCTATTCGGGATAACAGCGGGAAACGGATTAAAATCCAGGGGTTTCCCGCAAAAAATGGGAGACTTGGCAGCTATGCCTGAGTGCTCACTGGAAGGACAGATCCTGAAGCTGAGGCTCCAATACGTTGGCCATCTCATGAGAAGAGAAGACTCCCTGGAAAAGAACCTGATGTTGGGAAAGATGGAGGGCACAAGGAGAAGGGAACGACAGAGGACGAGATGGTTGGACAGTGTTCTCGAAGCTACTAATATGAGTCTGACCAAACTGCGGGAGGCAGTGGAAGACAGGAGTGCCTGGCGTGCTCTGGTCCATGGGGTCACGAAGAGTCGGACACGACTAAACGACTAAACAACAAAACAATAATGGTGGTAAGAAGCAACTGTGGCAATATTCTTGAAGACATTTGATTTGGACAGTTTAGATTACTGGTATTCAAATATCTGGCAAATAGCTCTTCTGGAAAAGATTTCCCACAAGTTGAAAGTAGCTAGAGGGGTAGGGGACTGGTTTTTGTTTTGTTTTTGTTTTTGCAATATGGCATGATTTTATTTTATTTACAAATGAAGAAGCCCATGGCGCTATGGTCCCTCCTGTTAATTCCAAGTTGTGGATTTTGTGAAAGTATGTTTAGGCAGACATTTGTTCTTTATCCATTGGACTACTGGCAATTGGGAAGCAAGGGAAATAGTGATGTTGACTCTCCATTCCTCCTTTTTTCATTTTGCAAGTCTGTATGTGAAAACCTTACTCAAAGGAAATGCCTATTTGCATAGAAAGTATTGCGATTCTTTTGTTTTGTCTTCTTGCTTTATATTATGCTACACGTGATTTTACTGCTTTTTTGTTATTTTCTATTGTTTGTATGCATTATGTTTGTGTGCAATATCCCAGCCTGAGAGGCCAGGGCCATGGATGAAAATAGCTACCAATTCTGAGGCTGTTGAACAGATCCTTGGGCTGGGGTATCATTTAGGGTTTAGTTGCTGTTATAAACATTAATTTTTTTACATCAATTTTTAGGTCTTATTATTTTATTCATTAAATTTGTATACTACCATTCATCTGAAGTTCACAGGATGATTTCACAACATAAAAATACAAAATGAGAATACCAAATACAAAAACAAACCAATACCCCCCCCCAAAAAAAACCATTAAAAAAGACGTAGAATGTTAACCAGCCAAAGGTCTGGTTAAAGAGAAACATTGTTGCTTGGAGCCTAAAGAAATGTCATGAAGGTGCCAGACAAGCATCACTGGGGAGGGCATTCCACAAATGGGGAGCCACCACAGAAAAGGCCGGTTCTTGTGCTGTCACCCTCTTGGAAGGGCCTCAGATTATGGTTGCTGGGTCCTTAAGGTGGTCCTTAAGGTATTGCAATCCTGAGCGGTTTAAGGCTTTATAGGTTAAAACCAGCACTTTATATTGGAAACAAATTGGCAACCAGTGTAGTTAGGCTAGGATTGGCATCATATGCCCAAACTCTTTCCCTGACAGCCAAATTCTGTACCAGCTGAAGTTTCTGAACTGCATTCAGAGGCAGCCCCATATATAATACATAGCAATAATGCAATTTGGAGGTTGCCAGAGCATAGATGACAGACCTTAGGCTACCCCTGTCCAGATTAGGGGTGCAGCAGGGCCACCAGCCCAAGTTGATGGAAGGCACTCCACGCCACTGAGGCCACCTGAGCATCAAAGGCATGTCTGTTAGGAAAAAATTGCACAAAAATGTTAATGACTTTTCATGAGGACTTAAAAATATATATCACAGATTAGGAACCTAAGAACATAAGAAGGGCCTGCTGGATCAGATGAATGGCTGATCTAGTCCAGCATCCTGTTCTCAGAGTTGCCGACCAGATGCCAATGGGAAACCTCCAAGCTGGGCATGAACTTGATAGCACTCTGCTCACACAGATATTAAGAGACATGATGCCTCTGAAAGTGGAGGTAGGACATAGCCATCTTGAAAAGGTGGAGAACTGAGCATAGTTTTAACGATGGAAAGGCGACATAAAATAAAACCATGATTCTATGATAATATATTTGGCCAAACTGCATGCTAAAAAGGGGGGGGGGGCTAGTAGGAGAAATTCTCACTAAAATGCTGGTGGAATTTCCATGACAACCTTTTTAAAATAAATAAATTGCAAACCAACACAGAGGACTGAACTTATGATTGGAAAAATGAGAAACCACGAGGAACCAAATGGACAGGTTTGTCAACCTGTGATACAAATTTCATGTGCCTTCCTATTAGTCAGAAGGAGATGCTTTCTCTCTCCCCCCCCCAATGCTTTTGTCTTTCCAAGCTTAGCATGATGAAAAGTGCTGCCCTTAGGCATTAATTGTAATATTAGGTTGTTGTTTTTAAGGAACAAGAAAGGACAAAATATTCAGTCGCCCTCTTCCTGCCCCTCTGCGATGATACCTTCAGCTGTTCATCAACAGCTTGGGGTAAAGCATTTGCAAAACACACATGGTGAGTTTTCTGTGGCTCCTTCGCCTTTGTTGTCTTCCCTTGTTGATGTTTTATTTTTTTTTAATCTTGGAAGTCCAACGGTGATGATGAAGGTAGCTGTGACATTTGCAATTTTCCATGCCCCAGCCCATTCCATTTTCTTCCCTGGTGCCTCTTACATGGTACAGTAAGCCTCCAGCACTGACAATAATTATCGCCTGAATAAAATGAAGAGGGTAATATGAACAAAGCTTTGCTGTAATTGCCTTTTTATTATTTGCTAACAGTTAGTTATTCAGTCACAAGGCATTTTTCCCCAAAAAATAAAAAATAAAAAATTGTACAGTAATTGGTTGACAATAGCAAGCTATAGCTAAATGTCTAGAACTATGATATTGAAGTGTGCTGGTCTTTTTTGAGTGCTTTTATTCATATTTTGATTAAACAGCCAGAGCATTAAAGTGAAATATAAATGTAGCCTCGGTTCACATCCCACAAATGTCCATCTTTTACTCATACAATAGCACGGCATTTTATTGTGGTTTTTTGGGATTGTCTGCTCTGACAAGGTGTCAATGTGTGTAGCCTTTTGATTTTTTTTTTAAAAAAAATAAAAGCCCTAACTCTTCCTGTCTTGCACCCCAATACTAACCAGCAAGTGTGGTGCAATGGTTAGAATGTCAAACTAGGATCTGGGAGACTGGGGTTCAAATCCCTATCAGGCCATGAAGCTCACTGGGTGACCTTGGGACAGTTATTGCCTCTCAGCCTAACATACCTCACAGGGTTGTTGTGAGGATAAAACGAGGAGGAGAACTTTGTACACCACCTTGAGCTCCTTGGAGGAAAGGTGGTATGCAAATGCAACAGACCGACCAACCAACCAACCAACACTTGGCTAGAATAAATATCTTCTTCTGATTCAACTGCTGGCCTGTCTGAACCAATATCCTGTTCTCAGTGGTTAACCAAATGCTTATGGGAAACAAGCAAGCACAAGAGCACTCTGCCCTCCTTTGGATTCCAGCAACTGGTAAAATTGCCCTGTGGCGGAATAACTGTTAGCAAATATTAAAAAGGCAATTACAGCATTTTGTGCTCACAGCGACCCCACACAGAGGTTGTTCATAGAGCTGTGTGCAAATGGCCTCTAGAAATTATCCAGCCAATTTATGAAGAGAGAAACCGGGGGAACCGTTTCACTGAATTCCTCCAAAGGATGGAGAATTTCTCTAGCTGTTTTGGGGGGCTGCGGTCAACTAGAACAGCTCCCCTTTGAGGAAACATTACATCTGGGGCTTTCTAGTTTGGGGGGAAAGGGTGAGGAAGCAGGGACATGATAGAGGTGTATACAGTTATGCAGGATGTGGAGAAAATTGCTCCATCTCCTATAAAACTAGAACCTGATGTCATCCATTCAGTGGTGGTGGTGGTGGTGGGAGATTCAGAACAAACAAAAGAAAGGACTTCCACAAAGCACATTGTTATCAAAGTGTGGAATGCTTCTAGGCTCCCCACAGGCATATGGAGATGAAGGATTATTGGCCATGATTACTGTGCTCTGGTTGGCCACAGTGAGAAGAGGATGCTGGACTAGATGAGCCACTGGTTATCTAATAGGGTTCTTCTTATATCCCTATGCCCCTAAGTTCTACTGAGTACTGAGGGACTTGCCTCCAGCCCCACTCTAAATGCTAATGCTTATGTGATTTTAAATCTACGTGGCACTGTTAAGGTAAAGGTAAAGGTACCCCTGACCATTCGGTCCAGTCGCGGACGACTCTGGGGTTGCGGCGCTCATCTCGCTTTACTGGCCAAGGGAGCCAGCGTACAGCTTCCGGGTCATGTGGCCAGCATGACTAAGCCACTTCTGGCGAACCAGAGCAGCGCACTCCCGCCAGAGTGGTACCTATTTATCTATTTGCACTTTGACATGCTTCAAACTGCTAGGTTGGCAGGCACTGTTAGATTTATGAATTAGGTTAAAGTAAACAGCTATGTTTGACCAGAGAATAAGATCCAGAAGAACTAAGACCCAAAGCTTAGTGAATTGCAAAAAAGGAGTCCCCTAATGAGTTCACTGGTGTGGGAATAAGGTACTAAGTAAGTATAGTATTATAATAAGTCAATGGAAGGCTCTGGCAATGAGCAAATCCATCACTCCCATCCTGTTCTGATGTGTATATCATGCTTTTGTTCTGCTTTCTTTTTAAAACTATGTTTGCAATATCTTTATTACAGTCAGTCAAAAGTTCTGCCTTTCAAAGCATGAATGGAAGGGGGCTGTTGGTGTCATAATTATCTAATGCAACCAGTCCAGAAATCAGATTAGTAATTAGCTGAACCAAACTGATTGGTGTGACTTCCCAAATGCGTCCCTTTAATGTTGAACATTTACTTTGTGCTTGAAGGATTTGTTTGTGTGTTTCCTGTGTGTGTGATGAGAGCTTTTCTATAATTAGCTCCTGGGGGACGGCATATTCTTAACAGTTAAAGCATAATTGCAGCCTATGAAATGTGAAAAGGCTCAGGCTGGCTTTTGTGGCTGCTTAATTGTACGCAACAAGTAAAGGCGGCTTCTCAGGCTGCACTGTGATGGCAAAGATTACCCCCCCCCCCGACCGAAAGCTTTCATAAATAAGGAAAGGAATTTGGTACAATGGTGATGCTTTGGAGCAGGGACCAATCTAAACAAAGCATAGTTCAGGGCCCAAAGCATAATAAGCAAGACATGGTGAAGGATCCCAGAGTGATTGTTGTTTTGTGATTTGTATCAGGAGTTAAAAGATGAGGGACCACTGCTGAGGCACACAAGAGGACTGCAAGAAGATCAAACCTTTCCATTCTGAAGGAAATCAGCCCTGAGTGCTCACTGGAAGGACAGATCCTGAAGCTGAGACTCCAGTACTTTGGCCACCTCATGAGAAGAGAAGACTCCCTGGAAAAGACCCTGATGTTGGGAAAGATTGAGGGCACTAGGAGAAGGGGATGACAGAGGACGAGATGGTTGGACAGTGTTCTCGAAGCTACCAGCATGAGTCTGAGCAAACTGTGGGAGGCAGTGGAAGACAGGAGTGTCTGCCGTGCTCTGGTCCATGGGGTCACAAAGAGTTGGACACGGCTAAATGACTAAACAACAACAAAAATCAGTGATGTATCCAAGGTTTTCTACTATCCTGTTTAATAATCCAGCCTTCTCCAGGCATTACAGCTACAAAGGGACAAGCAAAGTAGAACGGGGCTGGAAGGTTGTGTCTTAAGCACTATTTCTGTTGTTACGTGCCAGCTTCCCTGTGTCATAGCATGAGCTTTTTCAGTAGCAATATATTTCTGCTTGCAGAGGTTTCCCATGCGATTTAGATCCCTGGGGGATCATGGGGATGGCCACCAACTTAGATGGCTTTAAAAGGGAATTGGACATGGACAACTCTACTAAGTCATGATGGCTGCAACTAGGAAGACAGAAAACCAATTGCTGGAGATCATGTGTGGAAGAGGGCTGTTGTGCTCATGTCCTTGTGGGTCTCCCATAGACATGTAGTTGGTCACTGTGGGAACTACTGGACTACATGGGGCTGTGGCCTGATCCAGCAGGTCTGATGTTTCTATTTCTCACTTGAGGTGGGCTTTTATGAGTTCTTTTCTAAGACTAGCTTGGGAGGATTTGGTCAACATCTTTAGCAGAGATAGGAAGCATGTTTCAGTTTGAGGGCCACTGGTGGAGGAAGAGGAGTGCGGGAGGAGCGCACCGCCCCTGGCAGCGTGATCTCGGTGGGGCGCCATCATGGCTCCCCCCCGCCCGCGCTGGGCAACACACACCCAGGACACATGCCACAACCCTGCGGGAGGCGCGCCATGCCCCTGGCACATGTGCCAGCCCCGTCCCCACCTGCTCTCCGCCCCCCAGTGCCAGAGCATGAAGCTCCGCCACTGTTGAGGGCCACATAACCTGCCAAGGAACCTTCTGGGGGGCCATATACCAGTGGTGGGCAGGACCACAAAGAAAAGTGAGCATAGCAATAAATATTCATTTTATCTTTACAAAGTAGGCTTGATGTGTGTGTGTGTGTGTGTGTGTGTGTGTGTGTGTGTGTGTGTGTTTTCAAGAATACAGTCCAGGCAGGGATAAACACAATCAGAGGGTTGCAAAGCAGGACTGTTAAGGAATGTGCCTGAGGAGGGAGTTTGGCCTGGGGAGAGTTCTGAGAGCTTTCGGCAAATGCTGAAGATGCACTCGTTGACCCTGGTCTTTGACGTCTGAAATTGCTTTTTCGGGTCCCACCCTGTTCCTGTTCCTGTGACTGTAATCAGTTTTAACTGTTCTCAATTCTGAATTTTAATTTGTTGCATTTTTCCACTGGACCTTTTTCTGAAGGGTAGGTAATAAATATTATTAATATTGTTGTTGTTTTTGTTGTTACTCCCCCCCCCCCGGGCTTTGAAGCATGGCTATATGTAATCTTCTTTCTTCCTGACCCCTCTCCTTCAATGCATCAGGTATCCATATGAACCTGCCATTTCATTTCAGCACTTTTTTTTTTTACACACACGCACATCCTAATCTTTGTTTTCTCAGGCTTTTTTTTGGGGGGGACACTTACCTTAATCCTCTTAACATTTGTGTGCCTTGAAGTCATGGCTCTTTGTAAGGTTTAGGATTTCAAGAGCCTGGCTCTCTCCGAATCTTGAGGTCAGCTTGACCTTCTCCTGGCTGATTTCTCCTCTCTTGCAATTATGGCTCACCGGTATCACTTTAAAATAAACAATTAAAAGGAATCTGGGCTATTAGTACCCTTTCATCTTCCTTTTTTATTCATCTCTGGCCTGCAGTGCTTGATCGGAGGCTATCGTGAATGAGTCCCCCCATGTTTCTGTGTTTTGTTTTGACCTTGCAAATATATGCCAGCATTTTCTTGCTGCTGGGAGGGTGGATAAGAAACAGGGCCAAAACAATATTGCTTGCTGTTTTACTCCATACCTTGATCCTCTCCTCCTTACCTGAATCAATGGCTCTCCTTTGAACTCATGGGAATGGCTGGTATCTTTTCCTGCACTTGGGAGCATAGCCCACTCACCTGCTGTTTACTGTCTCTGTCTCTCCTCTGCAAGTAACACCTGCCTGTAAAATCCCAATGCAGTTTATGCAGTTATTTTCTATGGGAAGAGCTGGTACTAATTTAGTTTGTCCTTTTATTATTTTGTTTTTGTTCAGAGACAGCTAAAAGTCACAGCTGCTTGGCTGTTTGGTTAACTCAACAAGACACCAATTGTTTCAGTGGGCAAGGGAACTTTTTACGTTCTTGTCAACCATAGGCTGCATATCAGTTATGAGGGATTGCAAGTGGGAGAGGGTCTCTGCTGCCTATAAACATCTGAGTGGTAACTGAACACAGAATGCTGGACCAAATAGCTCTAGCAGGGCCCTTCTGATGTTCTCATGGGTTTCCCAGAGAGATCTGATTGGCCACCGTGAGATGCAGGAAGCTGGACAAGATGAAACTTTGTTCTGACTCAAAACAGTGACCTGATGTTCTCTTGATCCGAACAAGTTCTTCACATTAATTAAGACATAATTAAAACAGAGCCATGCCATCCTGCTCACAGCTTTGATTCATGTTATTTATTGTTTGTGACGTCATGCAAACGTTTCACCTTTTTTGATAATACCCTAGACTTAAGGTTTTGTTGCTGTGTGTGCGCTTTAAAATCAGAATACAGTATAGCTTGCCACGACAAATCAATTCAGACCACTGTCACAGAAGTATTTAGCTAATATTACTTCAGAAGTTTTTACCCCACTTAAAGTTTCATTGCTGGCTTTGAAGTATAACCCATGGGGGAAACAAATGTTATTAACAGTTTCAGACAGGTGTTTCAACCTGTAAAGATATGTTCACAAGCACACATGCACACACACCACACAAAAACACACAAAACTGCTTCTGAATGGAATCACTCTGCCTTCCTTTTTCAGTTTTCCACCCATTATCCTGTGTAAAGCTGTATTGAGATTTATTTAGTTCTCAATTGTGTGTGTGTGTTTGAGAGAGAGAGAGAATTAATCTGACACAAGTTGCATTGTTTAAGTTTTAGTTTAAATTTTAGTAAACTATCACCTTTAGTTTGCTACATCTGCTGTTTCCATGGGATTCTGAAGGCTTTCCAATTAGAAAGCCTTGAAATTAGGATTTGAAACCACTAAAAAAAATAATAAAAAAAGAACAGGAGGGGAAAAATAATCTGTTTTAATGCTCATGTTCCATTTGGGCAAAATCCACTTCCCCGTGGCAATGAAGTTCTAGCAATTTGGCTCTTTGTAGCTGGAGTTGGAAAGAGACAGGGAGTGAAATCCAACCCTTTGTTTGAGGCCGCTAAGTGAAATCGCCAGCTATCTCCTTGCAGCTGTTGCTCCAGCAGACCCTTCAGCATTTGCTGGAGGGAAATAGGTATCTTTCTTATCTTATGGAAACTTCAGGATCCAGGGAGCTGAGCTGAGTGCTCAGAAGGAGACCAGGCCAGCACCTGGCCTCCTTGGGAAGCTGCTGATGCCTGCCCTGCTCCCTTTAAATCTAGCTACCATTTTGATTTCCCACAGTGCCGCTGACCCAGCACTGCTCTTTGAGAAATCAAAATGGCGGCTAGACCCATCCATATAGTACCGCTTGCCATGCTGCTGCGCGCTGTCACCAGCCAAGAGCTCCTTGCGGCCACATCCTTTGCACATAAAGCACCCTTCTCCCCCAGGAATGGTGGAATTTGATGTACCATCACTCAGAGCAGGGGGGGGGGCATTAAAAATATGATTGCTGCTGTGTGTGTGTGTGTGTGTTGAGTTAAATCCTGATCAGCTTGGGTGTGTGCCCCTGTTCCTCTTGCCTCTCCTCATACTTCCTGCTTCACACTAACAATGCCATATCAGACTCATCAGTGGGTGACCAGGAGGAGGGAAGCAGTGGAAGGTGGCAGAGCAGGATGCCACCTGTCTGTCCTGCCCCTGTCTATCCTGACACTTCCTCTGTGGTTTGCCTGGGTAGCTTGCCCAAGCGTCCATTTATTTTTCACTCCTCCTCCTCCTCCTCCCTTCTTCTCAAGCTCTCAGATATCTGCTGTGATGCTGCAATTTGCACCACCACCTGTGTCAGCCAAGGGAACTGCAGTGTGACAACAGCCTTACCTTCTTATTTTATGTAAGTACTTTTATTTTTTTATTTTGAATTCCTGTTGATCTTTGCAAATTTTGGAAAGCCCCCCCCTATTTTTCCCTAGGAAAATAAACATGGGGATGTTATGGAACAAACTTAATGGTGACCACATGTGAAATTTATAACAGTGCATAGGAGAAAATAAGCAGCACATATGGAAGAGGCCATAGTTCAGTGATAGAACTCGGTATGCAGAACATCTCATTGGTGTATCCTGTAGGTGAGTTTTAGGGTGAGTTCTTTTCTTTTCATTGATATAGATTTAAAGGGGGGGGGTTTAGACCACATTCTGTTCCATTGGGTAGGGTTGATTTCATATCCTGTGTCATCCTCCCATTGTCTTTTTATTGCGTGTAGGGGGTTGGTGGGATTTTGGAGTAGTATTTTGTATATTGCAGATACCATCCCTTTGCTGTGTCCTTTTGTCATTAGGAGGAGGTTTCCGAAAGCCGTCAGGGGTCTAGTTGTTGCTGATTTTACTGTTGGGTTATTAAGAAAGGCATGTAATTGATGATGTGCTAACCAGGGCATTGGGATGTCTCCTAGTTTGTCCTTGTTTACATGCAAAACATGCATTCTGCCATGGAGGCATGGGCCTACTGATGCTATCTTAGTTGTGTCACACCATGGGTCCATCTATCTCAGGATTCTGTACACTGTCTGGCAATGGCTGTCTAGAAATTTGGGCACGGTTCTATCCCAGCCCTACCCAGAGATACCAGGAATAGAACCAGGGACCTTCTGCGTGCAAAGTGAATGCTCTGCCACTGAGCCATGGCCCCTTGGAATGGCACTGAAGAGAAATGAGCAATTATGACCTGGATGGCATGAGCTAGTATCAGCATATACTAGGAAAGGATACCATGGGAAACTTGGGTGGTGCAGATGTCCTCTTAAGAGATTTATGAAGAGCAAAGAGTATAAAATATCAGGATGGCTGGGCATCAAGATCAAGTGCCTCAATGACTTTGATTCTTTTGGCACAATGTGTTGGATCAGGGTGGCTTATTCAATTTGCGCTGTGACCTGCCATGTGAGGAAGGGGGTGTCGAGTGTCCTCCGATCCTTATCAGGGCACCGTTCTCATCATTCTCTTTACATGACAGCTTTTGTGCGCTTAGTGGAGAGCGCCGCTCCAAGCATAGGGACAAGGTGTGGCTGATGAATCCGAGATAAATCAGTGCACAAAACAGCCACTGTGTGGCTGAATAGGTTTCCAATGTAACTGTTTAATTTCGTCTCTTGGAAATGTTTCTCCCCTTTTCATCCAGCGGCCTTTATCTGAGCTCCTGATCTCGGCAAAGCGGCAGCCTTTCAAATTGAACAAACCATGTTTCAAATAGGCTCTTCTGCTTGTGACAAGATGTACCTCATTTTCTCTGCAAGCCCTCAGCAAGGTCACACCTTTTTAATTTATTTTCCGTAAGGGGGGGGAAGAGAGGGGGGAGTGTGCGTGCGAGAACATACTTGCAGGATGGAGCAAGGGCCAGATGTAGCTAGAGGTCATTCTTCGAGTTAAGCATAACGAAGAATAGGATTTAGAGTCGCTTCCGATTGTCAGCTGCAGCTGGCTTAATTCTTTAAAAATTAGGTTCTTAAGTGCTCCAACTATCTTTCATAGTTGCTTCAAAATCATGGGTGTTGGCTGCAGTCAAGTGTTTTATGCAAAAGGCAATAATTGCAAAAAAAGAGAAAAAAGTGTGTGTGTGTTTTATTTACTTATTTTAAAATATTTAGAGATCAACCCTCATTCAAAAATCCCAGGGCGGTGTACAACAACAAATTCTACAAAGGGATATAACATTTATTTATTTATTTATTTATTTATGAATCATAGAATTGTAGGGTTGGATGGGATTTCAAGGGGCATCTAGTCCAACCCCCTGCAATGCAGGAATCTCAGCTAAAGCATCCATGACAGGCGGCCATCCAACCTCTGTTTCATATCCCACCTTTCTCTCCAAAGAGGTCTTGGTGGCCTACCGGTATGTGGAACTCCCCCCCCTTCATTTAATCCTCACAACAACCCTGTGAGGTAGGTTGGAGTGAGAAGGTTACCCAGTGAGTTTCATGTCCGAGTGGGGATTTGAAGCCTAGTCTCCTTGCTCCTAGTATAAAGCTCAAACCACTACACCATGCTAGCTCTGCTGTTACCATTAACAACAATACAGAATGGTCATGGAAATGACTGGCTTGTCTAAAAAGTGTGAACCACTGAACAGTACTGCTGGCACGGAAAAGTCTTCAAGAGATGAGACTTTTAAAAGACATCTGAAGGCAGCCCTGTATCAGGAAGTTTTTAATGTTTGATGTTTTGCTGTGTTTTTGTTATGTCGGAAGCCGCCCAGAGTGGCTAGGGCAACTCATTCACATGGGTGGGGTAATAATAATAATAATAATAATAATAATAATAATAATAATAATTCAAATCAACCTCTTTCATGACTGTGATATGGTATCCTTAATTCTCGACTCTGAGGATGGATTTTCATAAGAACTTAAGATGAGCCTGCTGTCACAGTTGCTGACCAGGAACCTGTGGGAAGCCTGCAAGCTGGACATGAGCACAACAGCCCTCTCCTCACTTGCAACAGTGGCGGTCCTTTGGGCCTCAAATTTCAGCCGCCAAAATCCAACGCCTCTTCATCTCTTGCACTTCATTCTAAATAATAGTTGTGTTGTCCCCTATGGTGACCCCAAGGCGCTGCACCCGGCGCGACCGAATTGGTTGCACTTGCCTAAATTCACCTCTGCTTACAATGTCCAGTAAGTGGCATTCAGCAGCATTCAACCACTTATGAGATCTAACCAGGGCCAGCTGTGGTGTGGCTACATTGCTCTGTAGCTTACTCAGCATTGCGGCCAGTGTGGCCCATCTAACATTATTAGCAAATGAGTGAATTCTGGAAGAGAATAATTTTAGCTCAGGAACAGCCAAAGGGGGTCCTCCAGATGTTGCTGGACTCCAAGCCCCATCAGCCCCTGCCAATGTAGTCATTGGTTAAGGTTAATGGGATTTGTAGTCCAGTAACATTGGAACGACACCCTGTTGGCTATCTCTGATGTTAGGCTTCAGGTAATGGTGCCATTTTTATTTAGCCACCTATTGTTTCCTTGTGTTTCAGGGGAATGAAATATCTTAGCATGCTACTGAAGAACTTCTCTGTTGTGTATTCAGTGTTTATGAGATGCCTATTAATGCAGAGGGATTCCACCCACCCCCCCCCCAGAGGCTGCAAAAGTTGTTTTAATAAGGAGCAGCTTAAAGGCCTTAACCGTTTTTATGATTTAGCTAGTTCAATGAAATTGCTCTTAATTGCCCTGTACAGTGTATAAAACTGTCAGAGAGATTTTTGGAGAGGAGGGGGAGTAATGAAGCCAATGTCATCTTCATGGAAGCAATAATAATTTCACAAAAATAACATCATTGCTATGCCTTCCGATCAGCTTCTTTGGAAGGCACATTTGAAGTGTAAATATTTATTTGGGAAGCTGTTGAATTTCAAAAGTTCTTTCACAAAGGGAATCTGTCCTCTCCTCCCTTTCAAAATAGCAGCTCTTCCACTCTCTTTTTCTATTTAAAGGAAAGCAAGTGTACTTTAAAGAGAGAATTGAAAAGTGATGTCCTCTAGTTATTCATTCAGATCCGGCAAGGGAGCTTAGACATGTCAAAGCAGGCTTTCACGTGTATCTCTTACCAGAATGAAGACTCTAGGCTTGCAGCTGGTTGCATATGTGGTTCGCCTTCTAGGTCTAGCTGTTGGGGATCTGTGTCCCCAGTTCTCCTGGAACATTGGTGAGAGCATCAGCCCCCCATTTGCAATTCCCATTATCCACAGCCGTTGGCTATACTGGCTTGGCCAGATGTGCATTGGAGTCCAACAACATCTGGAGGCCCCATCCTTCCTATAGGCCTTCCAGTTCCATTTAGATGTCTTTATGGGAAGCACCTCTTCAAACCAGACACCCATTGAAAAGTTTGGTGATTCCATTGCTTCAACAGAACTTGAAACTCTGAATGTGTGCCTCTCTTTCACACACATTCCCTATCTAATTTTATTACTATTATTATTATTTATTGAATTTATATACCGCCCTATACCTGGAGGTCTCAGGGCGGTTCACAGAATAAAATCAAAATAGAAAAGCACAAAATACATAATCAAAATAAAAATAACAACCCAATAACCCCCACCCCCCAAAAACACACAAACATTTTAAATGGGCATAGGATTTATTTTAATAAATAACATATACAATCTATAGCCTTTAAAACTGTGTAAGGGGATTGTTGTTTCTGTTTGTTACTATGTTGTGCATTTTTGTGTTTCTATTTTGTAAACTGCCCTGTGATCCTCGGATGAAGGGCAGTATAGAAATTTAATAAATAATAATATTTTTTATTTGCAGAAATTTTGGCTGTAGCCCAACTTTTCCAAGCTGGCTTTGGTGACAGAGAAATAAAAATTACAAGAACACAGTGAAGTAGCAAAATATTCCGATGCCAGAAATTTTCCAAAGCAGCTGCAATCTTTGTGCTTCTCCGTACGGGACATCACTGTTTCATTTTTTTTAAAAAAGGAGTCCATAAGAATGTTTATGTTGTTCATTAATCCGATGCAATTAATATTATTAGCACGTAGAACACATTCTCCAGGAGGTTATTATGTTAATGAATAGGGTAGTGTGTGCGTTCATAAAAGCAATTAATCGCCTACCTTATGTGATTAAAAAAAGGTGTTCTCCTCCCATGCCCATATAACCTTCAATGTATAATTTTATACACCCCATAAATCCTTCCCCTTCATTACTTGCTTTTAATGGATTATATATATAAAAAAGAACCAACCTGCTTCTCTGTATACATCTTAAGGCTTTGTAATTGAGCTCAGGTACGATGCTTTCTGATTTCATGCCTGTAAAAATGGCCACAAATCAGACCAGTGGTTCCTCCTCCCTGCTACAGAGATTCTGAAGTGCAAGAGGGAGATTCAACATGCTTATTCAGGGAGTTCAATAGGTAAGCAAGCATAGGGAGCATCTTAGTTCAGTGGTCAACTATCAGCTTTGTATGCTCAAAGGTCCAGGATCAGCATCTCCAGGTAGCGCTGGGAGATACTCCTATGTGAAACCCAGGAAAGCCGTTGCCAATCATTGTAGATAGCCCTCAGCTAGTTGGATCAATGTTCTGACTTGTTATAAGGTTCCTTCCTATGTTCCTACATTCCACCATGTTGGCTGCCCCTGTTGTATGCAATGGAAAGGCAAACAGTGTGGTTGTAGTGGTTAAAGTGTTGGGCTAAGACCTGGGAGATTAGGGTTGAAATCCTTTTAACTATACTTCATTTTATCTGTCCTGAATCTTCCAACATTAAGCTTCATTGGAGGTCCGAGAGTTCGAGATTTACAAGAGGGGGAGGGACTTTTCTCTATCCACTTTCGCCATGCAATGCATAATTTTGTAAACTTTTGTCATGTAAACCATTGACACTTCTATGTACCCTGCTTACCAAAACCAACAGACCACCAGGGGAATGCTTGCGATGGCTTTGTTGTCGTCACAGGAGGGAATACGCAAACTTCCGGCTCCACTCTTTGCATTGTTTAATGAATTAGTAACACATCTGCCATTAGGAATGCAATAACACAGATTAGTGCTGACAGGGATTAATTGGCAAATGTTCAAATGGGTGGGTAATGAATGCATTCTCCATATTTATGCAGTTCAACCTACTTTTCCTTCACACTACAGAGAGCCCATCATTAGATGCGCAGTCATTAGGCGCTTCTTCCGGATGTGGGTCAGTCCACCGACAGGTGTTCTTGCCAGGATTTCTTAATTGCTGCCCTTAATTTATTGTCGTGGTGAGACTAAATATCATCCCAGCTGTGTGGGCTCTGAGAAGTTCTGGGGAGAGAGTTCGGAAGATTGCAAAGGCTGGAAATGGAGGGCAACTGAACTCAACGGCGTTGTGCAGAGTTCCCAGCTACACATACCGGTATGTCGTACATGCAAGTTGTACATGTTTTGGCTCTCTTCATAGGTTTGTGTGAGTGCAGATGGGATAGAAACAGTGTGGTTTCACCCCGCCCCACCGCCCCGTCCACATGTTGCATGAACATTACTATCACACATATAGGGAAGGGGCCACAACTTAGAAGGTCCCATATCCAATCCCCAGCATCTCCAGATAGAGCAGAGAGATGCTCTTCTCTGAAATCCTGGAGATCCTCTGACCATCATTGTGGTCAGTACTGAGCTTGGTGGATCATTGGACTTACTTAGTAGTATAAGAGTATGTAAGGAGTGGGACTATAGCAGGGGTAGGCAACCTAAGGCCCATGGGCCACAAGCGGCCCATGGGGGTTGTTTAACCAGCCCACAAGCTGCACATGAACCAAGCTGCCCGCTCGGCAAGTCCCCCCATGCTGTGCTAAACTGGCACAGCGTGGCACAGGGAATTGCTTCTGCGGTGATGGAAATCGTATCTGTGCAGACACAGACACCGAAAATTTCAGGCGCAGGTGCTTACGCTCGCGCTCAATGCAGCCCACGAAGGGATCTCTGCTGGAGTGAACTGGCCCAGGCAAGGTAAACCTTGCCGACCCCTGGACTATTGCTATGGAACTTTGTTTCCATTCAGGTCAGGCACAACCTGCCATTAGCATGGAAAGGAAAAGCCCAAACTAACTCTCCAATAATGGTGACATGCAGTGCGAACAGCCACCTAACATGTAGTGCAGCCAATTCATTCTTAAAAAGGCTGGATCAAACAGCAGCTGTACCCACATAAATAGTAAGTTTGGAATGCTGTAGCAATGCATGCAGTAGCAAACAATCTGCTGCTCTGCAAAATGAATGAATTGTACAAAATGTCAGCATCAGATTGGGGAGGGGAGGGTTTGAGCTAGATGCCTTCAGAGGACACCTCCTTGCAGTTGCCCACTTCTTCCTGCCCCATTCCTCATTATTGTACTGCCCAGAACAGAAGGGCAGATGAATGAGTAAAGCAAAGGGAGCTGCTTTTTCTTCTACTCATTGCACTAGTTATTGGTGCTTACCCTCTGGACCAAAATGGGTGAGCATGTGGCACCAGTTCAGTGGGGCCCCAGCTGAACTGAAAGTCTCAGGAAGTGCCTCACTGATGCTGATCTTGGATGCCACCCAGTGATTTTTTTCTTTGTGTCTGAATCGAAATGCATCTTCAAACACCAAGATAGAACCTACCACCAGCTACATACATATACGTTTAGCATTCTCCACACCCATTTTTGAGTGAAGAACAGACTGCCTCTGGCAGCTCTTGAAAGACAAAATGGGACACAGAATTTATTAAGGGACCCAGTTTTTGCCACACAAGGTTCATCAAAGCAGGTCAGCTTGGGGTTGGTAACACTCACCAGCATTTTCAGCTGCCTGCGTGCCGATTATGGTGTAGAGGCTAATCTGCACTGCTCCATCTGGCAGCTAGAAGGGAGAAAAGAAAAGCACTTGCGAACATTATTAATTGGTCAGAGGCTTTGTTAAGTACCACAATGTAATTAGTCGAGAGTGGAATTTAAAAAATAAAATAAAAAAATGCATGTGATACAGAGAAAAAGAAGCATCTCCCATCCTGGCTTGCCCAGTTATTGCTAGTTGAGAAACTAAATTCTTTGCCATGCTTAACATGGGGTGTCCATGCGTGGTGGAGATGTTGAAGGAACTTGTACAGCTGTGATCAAGCGGTTCACTCTGGAGCTTTTGTGCAAGTGGGCACCCCCATTCATTCGAAGGCTGCTCCCATCCTCCAATAGGGGTGAATGTGCCACCCCCAACTCCCCTGGGAAGAAGACTCAAAGTGGTTTTGCCCTGGGGAGGAGATGCGGAAGGGTCAGGTGGGTCATCAGGCCAATCAGGATGGGGAAGAAGCCAGGCTCTGTAAGCTGGCTCCGTCCCAAACACTCTACTCTTCTGTTTGGAGTGCCACCCTTCCCTATGCATCCTGGGCTTTTAGGTGCTAAGCCATCAAGCATCACATCCTTAACATTAGAAAAGTAAAAATTCAGCACTGGAAGGGTTCAAAACAGCACTGCAGAAGGTTGTGTCTTTGCCTGTCTTGCCAAATGTAACACTTGTCAAATAATACAGATGACCCTTGGATGTCTCCCAGTTACTCCGGCAGGTAAAAAAACAGGTTAAAATGCCAAATAGACATTTTTTGTCCGTAATGGTTTTCAGTGAAACAATCAACCTTAGCTGCCCACCCCAATGAAACCTATCACACCGACAGAAAGTATTTTGATTCCTTCTATAAAAACAAATGAAAACTTGTCTGGGTGTATTTGTCTCTTTTCCTTACAAATAATAATAATAACAGTGTTGATGGGTCCTATCCACCAGCAATCAGAGAGGGCAAATAGAGGAGGCTAATTGCTAGCACCCATCGATGTATTGTTTATTTAACTGGTATGATTGTTGGCTATAGGGCAAGTGTATGCAACCCAGCAACCTTGAACCTTCAATTTAGGATGCCTGATTTGTTAAAGGGACAGGAAGCTGCTTTTGAATTCCTTTGGTGCATCTATAGGAAATGGGCTTGGGAACTGTTTCAGCTTGTACAGAAGGTTTTTCAGTGTTCTAGTCTTACCTTCCAAGTCCCGGACTGCAGAATCCGGAGCCGGCAGCCATGTGACACCGAAAGTTGTGTCAACGTAACTTCCGGTGTCGTTTTGCCCTTCTATGGGCACCAAAAATGGCCACCGCCGGCTTCGAAAGCCACTTCTATGCATAGCTGCCAAGTTATCCCTTTTTTAAAGGGATTTTCCCTTATGCTGAATAGGCTTCCTCGCGAGAAAAGGGAAAACTTGGCAGCTATGCTTCTATGCATGTCAGGAAGTGCGTCAATGCAATTTCCGGTGTCGCTCTGCCCATCTATGGGCACCAAAAATGGCCGGTGGCAGCACCGGAACTCACGTCTATGCACTTCCGGACATGCATAGTTGCGACTTTTGAAGCCTGCGCCGGCCATTCTTGGTACCCATAGAAGGGCAAATCAGGAAAAAAGAATGGCCGCCGGCAGGAGAAAATAATGGAGAAAAACAGGAGACGAAGTGATACGGGGGACCACCGGGAAAAGGTAAGTAAAAACGGGGGTTTCCCGGGGGAAACGGGATACTTGGCAGCTATGGTTCTAGTGATTATGCTTATAGCATGCATACAGCCTCTGTCTACATTCCTCCCCACCCCCATCCCAACTTTCCATATGCAGATTATCCCATATATTTCAGAACAATACTAAAAGGCTTGGATTCTAAGGGGCTTCTCTGTTTATGTTAGGTGAGCGATTTTTGCCAACCTTTATTGGTCACTCAGCCATGAAAGAGCATATGCTATGCGTGTAAATGGTCATAGTCTTAATCCCTGGCATCACTAGTTTAAAAAGAATCAGGTGCTGAGAAAGACTTCAGCCTGAGATCGTGGAGAGAGCTTGACAGTCAATATAGGATGATAGCGGAATAGATGGGCAACCAATCCAACTTGCTGTAAGGCAATTTACTATGTTCCTTTGATAGAAAGGAATCCTATCCTTTCTATCCTTTCTCCTTAATCAAAGAATCATAGAATTCTAGAGTTGGAAAGGAACCTGAGGGCCATTTAGTCCAATGCAGGAATCTCAGCTAAAGTCTCCATGAAAAGTTGGCCATGGGACCCCTGCTTAAAAACCTCAGATGAACATCCACAACCTCCCAAGGGAGTCTGTTCCATGGTCAAACAGCTCTCACTGTTAAATGTTCTTCCTGTTGTTTAGTGGGAATCTCCTTTCTTGTAACTTGAATCCACTGGTACGGGTCCTACCCCCCAGAGCAGGAGAAAACAAGCTTGCTCCATCTTCCATGTGACAGCCCTTTAGGTATCTGAAGATGGCTATCAAATCTTCCCTTAGTCTCTTCTTATCCCCGCCCAGAGTGGCTGGGGAGACCCGGCCAGATGGGCGGATATAAATAATAAATTATTATTATTATTATTAATCCAGGCTAAACACCCCAAACTCCCTCAACCATTCCTCATAAGGCTTGGTTTCCAGACCCATAATCATCTTGGTCACCCTCTCCTCTGCACATGTTCCAGCTTGTCAATATCCCTTTTTAATAATGGTGCCCAGAATTGGACGTAGTGCTCCAGATGTGGCCAGACCAAGGCAAAATAGAGTAGTACTATTACTTCTCTTGTCTTCTGCTCCTGAATGTCTCATTTTCTCAGCAAAAGTTTATTGAACCCTCATCACTGGTTGAGGAGTTGGTTGTTTTGTTGTTTTTTAAAGGATTTGATGCATTTGGTCTCCACCAGCCTGGGGCATATGTACATCTGTGTGGGTGTCGAGTTAGTTTGCTTTTAACATCGCCAGCCTTAAGATTCTGCTTCATTCCCTGAATTCCCCCACATACCTTTGCACCTTGATCTTTGCACCTTGGTCTTTCCTAGTCTTTTGTTTTAAAGCAGAGTAACTGGTTCAGCAAGCAGTACAGTAAGCCTGGAAGATATGTAGCAATGGCTGATGTGTCTAGAGACTGGTATGCTTCATGGGGAACATAATTTCACCTCCTTGTAATGCTCTATTCCAGTTGCACCTCAAGTGATTAACTCCTGAGTTGAGAGTTTTTGGTGGGCCACCCTTGGTGTTCCCAGTGTTGAATAAAACAAAAACAAAAGTAGTGTTGTGGTGACAAAAAATGAAGTATGATATATTCAGATCTTTTTTCCCTAAGTTCACTAAGGCTTCATTTACTGCAGTTAAGGCAGAAATGAAGAAGCTGGACCTCTGTATCCAACCTTTTCAATGGTGACCCATGACCCAGGGGCTTTGTCATGTGTAGCAGTGGGTTCTGATGAGGTTCAGGCTGCATTCTTGTGGGGCAGAACTATTTGATCCCTCACAGCTGGAGGCCACAGTGCCACCATCTTCTGACGCAAAGAACGACTCCCCTCCAGGACCTCTTCCCAGTCTCACAGACATCAAATAAGGTGAGGGCCTTTTAACTGCCCAACCAGTTCCTTCAGGGTGGTGGTGTCTACCAGTACTAATCTTCAAGTATTTTCAGCCTACATGAGGCTTCAGTTGGCTCTAGCTCCCTGTTGAGACAATATCTTCCTGCTGCTCCCTTAAGATGAGACAGATTCAGCCAGTAGGACCTCCTTGGAGCTGTCCAAGGTCCTGTTTTGTCCATCCTCTGCATTCACCTGACTTTGATTTCCCTTCACCTTGCAAGTGTCAAGTTCCCCAAGAACTGGACAAGCAGAATGAAACTTACCCCAGCATTTTCAAGCAAAATATCTTCTTTATCTCCTTTGAATTGCTTATATCCCATCTTCCCACTATACAATAGTGCTCAAGGTGGCTAACAGCATGCAAGAATCACAATAAAACAATCATATTAATCACCTCTCTAGCCTATTGCTACAGGAAGATTTCTTTGGCTGGCACGGCTAGTCTCCTTGCAGTACCCTTCTCTGGCCAGAGCTGGATGGTGGCACACATGTTGATTTTTCATGTGACATCGTTTGGGTCATCAGTTCAGCCTGTTGTGAGCACTTCCTGATAGCAGAGAGACTGTGGACAGAGAGTAAATGCTCTCCAGTTTTCTCCATGGTTGAAAAAATAAGAATACATTCAGTAAATGCATGGTTCACACAGTCCAGGAATGCACAAAAGGCATACAGATCGCTCTTGCTAAGCATCTCATTGACTTTTGCCAAGGCACATATAACTGCACCACTCATTTGACAGGGGTGAAACTCTGTACTGCTGTGTGATCATTTGCATTTAAAATTGGAGTTGAAAAATAAGGCTTTTAGAAACTTTTAATTTCTATTTCATTATGAGAATTTAACTTCAGGGTTTTTATCTGATTTAAAAGAATAATTAAAATTAAGTATGGCTGGAGTGATTTTTCACAGTTTTTCTGCCTGTCCTTTAGGACTTGAAGCAATAGTAAATTATTTGTGTCTGGAGGTGATCTATATGTAAATTCCATTAAGAATGGAATTTTGTTTTAGAGAAATTCAGATTATGAAAATGACATTGGAGCCTTGAACGTCAGCAACTAATAAATGCATTGGTTGTTACCATTACTTCTCTTAATGTCCTCAATTAAAATAATTTTAAATAGTACAATAGATAAGCAAGATCAATTAATTTTATAAGATGATCAAAGGAATGTAGTTCTGCATTGTAAATGCTGCAAATGTGATAATGGCTTTATCAGGCGGGAAAATAATTTGAAGTGGCTTAAACCTTATTCATTTTTGCTCTAGGGGCTTTTATTTGTAACTAATCAAATGGTCTTTTGTATTTGCTAAGGTAGAGTTTTATGATCTTGTGCATTAATTTTACAGAGTAAATTTCAGACTTTTTAACAAAGTAGCTGGAATGTCTCACTGGGTTGTGATTATAGGATCACATATAACCAAAGAAAATTTGTGTTGTGTTTACATCTGTTGTTGTGAAGAATGGATATTCTGATTGGCTTAGAAGGCTACCGTGTTTCTCATATTATAAGACACGTTTTATATTCATTTTTTCCTCAAAAAAACACACTATGGCTTATTTTCAAGGGATGTCTTATTTTTTTCCTCCTCCTCCTGCCGCGGACGGCATTGCTGCTGTGCCTATCTCTATGTCTTATTTTCAGGGTATGGCTTATATTCCTTGAATGCTTTAAAATCCTGCTATGGCTTATTTTATGGCTATGTCTTAAAATATGAGAAACAGGGTAGGCTAATCATAGTGTGCTTTTCCACGAAGTCTGGTCCAAGCCATTATCCTTTATTTAAACTCAGCCATGGGTGGTCTCATGTTAATATTCGTATGTGCAGATTAAAAGTGTTACATGGCTGCTTTAGGGAACCTTCAGGTTCATGAGACCATATGAACATAAGACCTCTGCAGGATTAAATCAAAGGCATGTTTGGTCCTAAAGACTGTTCACAACAATGGCCAAGCAGATGCCTAAGGGAAGCCTACAAGTAGAACATGAGAGCAAGAACTATCTCATACTGTTGTTCCCCAGTGAGCAGTAGTCAGATGCATGGCCCCTCTGATCCTGGAAGTAGTATAGCCATCATGAGTAGCAGCCATTGATAGACGTATCCTCTGGGAATTTGTGAGGCAGTATGTTTTTGAATACCAGTTACTGGGAAGCGAAAGCTGGGGAGTCACTTTGCTCGTGGGTTTCCTGAAGGCATCAGCTTGGTCATGATAGGAAGCAGAATGATGCAGCTGATGGTGTGATCTGCAGGGCTATTCTTATGTTCTTATGGACATCGTAATGTGCAAAAGTGGAATCCCCAAGTCAAAATTTTGACTTGGAATGTCAACGGCTTGAACTGTAAAGCTGCCAAAATAGACTACAACAGTATAAGGGGCAGGGGGTTGGGGGTTGGGGGTTGGGGAGAGATGGGAAGAGCCTCCTTTCATGTGTGGATTCAAGGCTTGGGGCAATATGTTTTGGGAAGGCACATGGCGGAACAGAGGATGAACAGGCCAGGTAAGTGAATCTGATGATGATGTGGTTTTGCTCTTTTGGAAGTCTGAAAGTGCAGCTGGTTATAGATGCCATTATGTGACAACCACAAACAATTCTTGATAGGTGAATTAATAGCTGAATGCTTACCACAGAGGCCTCCTTCCCTATACATCTTCTTACTTAGCAGCTGTTGAGGACAAAACTCAGTAGGAGGCAGATTATATCACTGTCTTCTCCCCTGGTTTCAGTGGAGGCTGGTCCATTGGGGAAAAAATGGGGTGCTGCCCCAGCAAACTCAGTCTGCCCTCAGCCATCTCCTGCCTGCCTGCCTTCCTACTTAACAACTGGTCAACAACTGCTACAGGCTCTGGCTCCATCTACTGTTGATCTCCATGTCTCTTTGATCTTCTTCCAGACCCAATGGACACCAGCCAACTCTGCCTAATATTCAGGAGAGACATGGAGCGACCACAGCAGCTTCTGCAACTTCTGATATCTCATGGGATGCTTGCACACATGATGTTCCCGCACAATATCCAATTAGGTCACATGAGGTGCATGTAGATGTACTGACCACCTTACTGAGTCACATGATATTTCAGCAACTCAGCCTCACAAATGCTTCCGCCCACCACACATGCCAGTAGCTGGTTCACACATGCCATGGCCGTCCCTGAATGATGACAGTAAGAGGCCCAGCACCAGCACACAGCACCCTTGGGCAGTTGCCAGGGCCCTACTCCCCCTGCTCTTGCTCACGGGCCCTGCTTGTGGGTTTCTCTCTCTCTCTCATTTAAAATAATCTTTATTAAATTTTAAAAAACATGTAGAAAGAATGAGACAAAAAGGAGAAAGAAAGAAAAAACAGATAAAAAAACTACAACATAATAAACATAATAAATGCCACTCAACAAATAAACATAATAAACACAACTCAACAAAAACCCTTATATAACAAAACTTCAAAATTTCGGCAGCACATATACTAAAATTGGAACGAGAAGATTAGCATGGCCCCTGCGCTTGTGGGTTTCTCAGGGGCATCTGGCTAGCCACTGTGAGATAGGATGCTGGACCAAATGGCCCACTGACCTGATCCAGTGTCAGGAGCCAGAGTCAGGTATAGGTCTGCAATAAAATAAAATAAAAACAACCAGTGTCAGTGAAGCAGTGCAGGCCCAGTGATCCCAGCAACTCTTCTCAGTAGGTCTTGCCCCAGTGAGGCAGATTGTACCCAGGTTGTGTGTAACACATGGGACTCCAACTCCCATCAGCTTCCAGCTAATCGTCAGGGGTGATAGGAGTTATAGTTTAGCAAAATTTGGAGAGAACCATGTTGGCCTGGATCATGTTTTGACCAGTGTTGCATGGTAGAAAAATATCTGATTAGGAGCTGGGAAACCAGAGTTCAAATCCTGACTTAGCCACAAAGTTTTATTTGCTGACCATGGGCAATTACTGCCTTTCAGCCTAACCTACCTCACAGGATTGTTGTGAGGATAAAAATTGAGAGGGGAAGAACGGTGGAGGAAAGGTGGCTGCTATAAATGTAGTAGGAGTGGTGGGGGTAGTAATAGCTGTACCCTCCAGAGGTTGTTGGACTTCAGGTCCCATCAGCCCCCAGCATGGACAATGGTTGGCTACACTAAGACAGGTCACTGCTCAGGAGCATTTGCTCTGGCTGCTTGCAGAAGGTCCTGGGTGCAAAACCTAGCACCTGACCTCCTGGAGTGCTGCTGCCAATCAGTGTTGGCAGTACTAAGCTGGGTGGATCAATTTTCTGACTCAGTAGAAGGCAGATTCCTACGTTCCCTGCACTACAGAACATGGAAACCCAGAGCCAGCCCAGGAAACCGAGCGCTAGAAGAGAGTTGCCCTGTGAGCGTTTGCCTGCAGTGCAAGTATCCAGATGCAAGAGGCGCAGGTCAGTCGTGCCATTCCAGTCTCTGTTTGTGCTGAAGCGCTGCACTTCATCCGCAGTGTAATTCCATTTGGGGCTATTACATAATTAAATTGAGACTTGAATCACACGTTTTAAAAGATTATGCAGCCATATGTAGCTTGAACAGGGGCCAAGTCTTCAAAGAGGCCTCTTTTAATGATGCCTTTATATTAGGTTTGTTAAGTTGTGCTTTCTTCCTTTTCTAAAAAAAAAAAAAACGGGGGGGGGGGGAGGGAGGGAGAAGCAACAGTGAAGAGGAATAGTGCCAGACATTAATGAATTGATATGATCTGAGCCTGGAGTACTTCTGTGTATAGTTCAAAAATATTCACTGGGAAAAGAGAAATATTTGAAGAACCTCTGAAGCTGAAGATATTGTCTGGCATGAAATAGTGACATTGAGCATCCCTGCCCCTTCTCTCTCTCTCTCTCTCTCTCTCTCTCCCTCTCTCCCTCTCTCCCTCTCTCCCTCTCCCTCTCTCTCTCTCTCTCTCCCCCCCCCACCAGCATCCACCCCCCCCAACCCTCCACCTTTGAGAATGCAAATGAAAACTGCAGAATGGGCTTTTATCAAATCACACTCTTAATTAGGTTTTAGCCGAATGCTTTATAGTCAATGTTTTGTTGAATAATTTAATTAGCAAACAGTGCACCTGACAGTCGGAACGAGCCAAATTAGGCCATGTTTAATAGCCATGCTGTTCAAACAACTGACTGTTGCAATTTTTCCACATTTCACACTTAACTTGCACCCTCTTTGGTCGGCCAAGTATGGGTTTGCTCAACTTACTAGGTGTGGTGGAATAGAAGGTTAGAATGAACTGGCTGCCCCTGGCCTGACCTCCAGCCATTGATCTCCTGGTCAGAAGCTATGCAGCTAAAAGCTGCTATAACACTAGAACTTGCGGACAACCAATGAAGCTTAATGTTGGAAGATTTGGGACAGATAAAAGAAAGGGCTTCTTCACACAGCACATAGTTAAACTATGGAACTCACTCCTGCAGGAGGCAGTGACAGCCACCAATTTGGATGGCTTTAAGAAGGGATTAGACTTGGAGGAGAAGGCTATTGATGGACAGTAGTCATGATGGCTATGCTGTGCCTCTAGTGATGCTTCTGAATGCCGGTTGCTGGAAACTGCAGGAGAGGCAAGTGCTCTTGTGCTTGGGACTTGCTTGCAGGTTTCCCATAGGCATCTGGTTGGCCGCTGTGAGAACAGGATGCTGGACTAGATGGGCCATTGGCCTGATCCAGCTGGCTCTGCTTATGTTATTATGTACAAACTGAGGATATCTCCAGATTCTAAATTCTAGTTGGAGGCTGGTCCATTAGGGAAAATGGGGCAGAGTCCCACCAACCACAGCCTGCCCTCAATCATGCCCCACCTGTCTGCCTTCTTACTTATAACCAGTCCCGGGGGGTGGAATGCCAGTCATCTTTCTCCTCCTTAGTCTCAGTGTTGCCTCAGCAGGGAAGAGGATAGGGACACAACTAGAATTAACTGGCTCTGCCTGTCATTATCTCTGACTCCACTGTTGATATCCTAGTCTTCTGTCCTACTAGTTCCAATGGGTGCCAGCTAGCACTGCTAGGTTCTAATGTTCTAAGGCAGAGGTGGCTAACCCACATACCCTAAGAAAAGTGCCCTGCCTCACCTTTAGAGAGCCATCTAGCAGCCAGAGTGCTAAATCTCAAAATTGCAGCAGTTGGGAAATACAACCCCTTTCTAAACCACAGCCAGAGAGAGCTTTTACAGTGGTACCTCTGTTTAAGAACTTAATTCATTCAGGAGGTCCGTTCTTAACCTGAAACTGTTCTTAACCTGAAGCACCACTTTAGCTAATGGGGCCTCCTGCTGTCGCCATGCCGCTGAAGCACGATTTCTGTTCTCGTCCTGAAGCAAAGTTCTTAACCTGAGGTACTATTTCTGGGTTAGCGGAGTCTGTAACCTGAAGCGTTTGTAGCCTGAAGCATTTGTAACCCGAGGTACCACTGTATTTGCAATCTCAGTGCTAAGCAGCAGACATCTCTCACTGGATGGGGTGCTAGCTGCTTACTGGGAGAGAGGGAGTCATGGGCGTAGCTAAGGGGGGCAGGGTGGGACAGCTGCCCCCCAATCAATAAAGATGAATAAAAATACATAGCAAACAGAGGTTCTGTCCCCCTCTGCACCTCTGCCTCTCCCTATTGGTAAGCAGAAGAGACCCACCTGGCAGGAAGCTAGCGGAGCCACGTCTGCTAAGCACCACCAGCCTAATAGTGGAGATAAGCCCTCTGCCTGCTTTTTAAGAGCAAAAGACAGCATCCCCCACTGTGACTGCATTCATGTGTGCAAGAGAGGGAGATAAGAGCTTTGTGACTGCATTTCTGGCGGTTGAGTGTGGTGTATGTACGGTATGTGTTTGCATTTGACTACTGCGGGTTTAGGGAATGTGCGCGTGTGGCAAGTGTGTGCGGTCTGCAGGTGTGTTGTACATGCAGCATGCACATGCATGATAGTTCCACCCACAACTGCCGTACGGCCCTTGGACCGGCCACCAATGCAGCCCTTGGGCTGAAAAGGCTTAGCTATCGCTATTCTTTCTAAGGCTCTAGCAATCTTGGCTCTCTAGGTGAACCATTGCTTTGGCTAAGACATCATGCATCAGCTTCCTGAGAAACATGGAAGTGCAATGAGTTTGTGGAGGTTTGCCTGCCCTTTGTTACACATACACTGTTATAATTTGTTTTAAAATACTGTTTCCCTTTAAAAGAAAAGAAAAGAATGAATGGGGTTAAATATAGCCCATCAAGGAGGGGAGTTATGTGTGTATAACAGATATACATTTACATGTTTGTGTGTGTGTTTAAGAAAGAGGGTGGGTTGGCTTGTTAAATAGGCCTCGTCTCCTCAAGCGAGTTAAGAGTTTGGCAGTTTTTATCTGGTCATTATTGGTGCTTAAATGCAGTGATCATCATAAACAGCCCTCTGTTTCCATTTACTTTACCGAGGTCAAAAGATGAGGTTGGTTTATGAGGTTATTCTGCCATGTATCACTTGAGACAGTACAATAGAACAGCGGGCAATGGAAGGGCTGTGCTCACCTCTCCATTTATTAGCCTTGTCAACTTGGAAAGGGTCCCCCCCTCCCTTTACATTGTGAAAGGCCCATCAGCAATGAATCAGTGAAGTGAAGACGACAGTTGATTTGTGAATTCAGATTATATAAAGTGACGAGGCTTCAGTGGACTGTGTAGATAAAGCAACTGTCATGATAAGGTGGCATATGCAATTCCCCACAACCAAATTTATTGCACATTTGAGGAAAATCATCCTATTTGAAAATGCCATAAATTTCAAATTGAATATTACTTATACACCTTGAATTTTGATTTATAGTTTGAATATTTTTAATGCGAGGCTAAAGTGGCATCAATTCACAGTTTATGCATTTCTTCTTTAAGGGTCTCGTGGACACGAACACACACACACACACCATGTGTGCCAGCAGATCCTGATATTTTATTCCAGTCTTGAAGTGGCCTATTATTTCTGCATTGAAACTTAATATATATCATTCCAGAGATCATCGCATGATGGACAGTACGACAAAGGCGACACTTACAAAGAGCCACCATGGGCTTCGGGATTCTGTAGAAACCCGTAATGATATGCATAAATATCATACGCTGCAATTGCAGGGCCTGTTGTTGGTGGAAATGAGCTGGAGATGCATTAGCAAGCCTTTAATACGGGAAATGTTAAAGCCACAGAGGCGGAGAAGCTTACTTTCACAGGGGTGGGGGTGGGATCAAACCCGCACGGCTGCAGCAATCATTTAAACCCATTGCCACTGCCTACAGCAATTAGGGTGCCCACTTGCACATTGTTCAAAAAAAGAGGGCAAAACCAGACACAGATTTGCATAAAATGTGTACAAGCTAGCGTAGCTGTGTAGCTGCCAATTGATAAACGGTGTCTGTAATCTACGTCAATGTACTGTACATCTTGCCACAGTGAGGAAGACTATTATCAGGTGGCCTCTGCAACTGCTTACATATACTAGCTGTTGATGGGATTAGACAAATTCATGAAGGAAAGGGCTATTGATGCCTCTAGCCATGATGGCTATGCTTTGCTTCCACAATTGGAGGCAGAAATGCTTCTGACCACCAGCTGCTGGAAACCACAGGAGGGGACAGTGCCCTTGTGCTCGAGTCTTGCTTACTAGTTTACTACAGGCATCTGGTTGGCCATTATGAAAACAGGATGCTAGAGTAGATGGATCCAGGAGGTTCTGTTTATGGGCAACTTCAAGGCTGCTCCTGCTCTCCCTTTCTTCTGCCTCCTTATCCTTAGAGTCAGGCTGTGCTGAAATCTGGCCTTCAGTTTCTTGGCAGTGTTCTTCCTCTGTGAAATAGACTTCCCATATTTCTACCTCATTCTCAAAGCTCTTAAGAATACCTTGAGAATTTTGGTTTTCAGATGACCTCCTTGTTACCAGGTGGCCAAGAATGGTGGTGTGTGTTATTTCCTTTCCATTAAGCATTTATCAAGCAGTATCTTGCAGTCGCCCCAGCTGCTCATGGTTCCTGATCTGAAAAAAAAACCCCACTGGAGTAGTCACGCCATGATGTTTCTCCTGGGTTTTGATTGAAGTGTGAGCACCCAGGGAAGCTGAAAAGCACAGACTTCTGGTCAGGTGAATGGTAGAATGAAAGAAAGGTCATTCTTAAGCACCTCTTGCCCACCTCAAAAGTAAGGTAAGGTTGACAAAAAGGCACCATCCTGTCATGTCTGTAGCAGATTCATTCCTTGGTGCAGACCAGGATTCCAGAATACTCTAGTCACTTAGCCCAATGAGTGGGCAACTTTAATAAACAGTTTGAACAGACAAACACCCACTTCCTCATATTCTCAGAAACATATATTGACATTTAGATATGAAATAGTTGAACATTTATACTGTGTTGCCTAGAATATCAAATATTTCTTGTGCATGGAAGCACCATTTACATTTTGTTGTAGAGGGATAACCAGAGGTCTCACTCTGAATGACATTAGCATTGGATACCACCCGTAGGATTACATGGTAAGTCTGGCTCCAATCCAATGACACCATCATCAATAGAGTTTTTCTTTTATATCCTGCCCTCCCCAAGGAGCCCAGACTGGAATTTCCTCCCCACGACAACTCTGCAAGGTAGACTGAGCTGAGAGAGTGTGTGCGCCCAAGTCCACAAGTGAGCATTGTAGGTATGTGCTGCACATGAACCAGCATTTGCCAGGGCTGAACTCAATTCTCTGGCCATTGTGCTAATCCAAACACAGCTGGATGCAGTTTAGAAAGCAGAACTTGTGCCCATGCATTAGGCTAAGCTGCAGCGTACATGGCAACAACAGCAAGAGCAGCAACAACAGCAACTTCCCTTGCACACCTTTTGCTAGGAAACCTTTGTACAGTACTTTAAAGATGAGAAAACATCATTCTGAGTGGGTCCTTCTGTAGCCGCTTGAATGCAGGTAAATGAGCAGGTACTTATGATTATCTCTTCTCCTTTTAAGAGTTGGAAGCTTTTGAAAAAACGGCTTTCATGTGGATATCTGAAAGTTTATTGCCTTGACTCGGATGACCTCATCTGCTGGAATGAAGTCATTCACTGAGCCAGGGAAGACAAACCCTCGTTCCAGAGAATTAATCAACTCCATCAAGGGCCCTCTACTTACTTACAGCCTTATCTCCAGCCAAGGAGCACTAGCAGTTATAAACTTGACAGCCACCCGATAGCCTTCTGTTCTTCATGTTATGCTAAGAGAGAGAGAGAGAGAGAGAGAATTCAAAAGGGGGACTCAAAAAGCCCCAATTTTGCTACTGGAGAAGCACAGCATGACATACATTTCTGACTTGGGGGATTACATTGTTTCAAATCAAGGTATTTCAAAGAAAGCATGGCATCCCAGTGAACTTTTCTTTTCTCCAAAAGAGAGAGAGAGAAAAAGAAGAGGGGGAGTAGGCTGGGTGGGAGATGAACCCTGCCAGATAGCGATGCTTATGGCATAATTGCTCGCCTTTGCCTTTTCATCCCTGGCGATCGCAGGACTCATAAACATTCCAATTAGGCAGCCAATTAAAATGAGAAAAGGAGACCTCCTGAATTATCCAGCAGTTGGGAGGCTGCGCTGCCTTTTTACTTGTCAGCCAGTGAAAGGTTTTTATGGCCTCCCTGAACTGAAGGAGGCGAAAAGAATTAAGTGAAACAGTGTGGGGGTGGTGGTTGGGGTTTGCTTCAAAAATAAAGGGCCCATGGTGGAAGGGACACCCTCTTTCTCAGCACTAATGACAGGGAGCCATTAGGATGCGGCAGGACACTTCTCTGAGAAGTGGAGCTTTTTAAAAAAGTATCAAAACATGCACACAATGTTGATGAAACCAGTCAACTGGTGTGTTTATCTGTTTGTGTAGTTTTTAGCCAGGAAACAAAAAAAACTGCAGCACACAACAGAGAATTCCTTCATTTTTATAGTGTTGTTATAATGGAAGCCAGTGAGGGAAAGGTTGCATACACACTGCACATTTAAAGCACTTGTCTTCTCCCAGAGAATTATGGGAAGGGTAGTTTACCCCTTAGGGAGCTACACAATTCTGAGCACCTATAACCAAAGACGGTTCCCAGGATTCTTGGGGGGAAGTCAAGTGCTTTAAATGTACTTTCAATGTATGCTGTGTACACACACACACACACACACAGAGAGAGAGAGAGGGAAGGAGGGAGGACATGGGGGGCTTTTAAAGGCCTGTGTGAAATAAGCAGCTCCTTTTCACTTTCTAGGCTGGAAAGGAAAAAAGAAAACCCACATTCCGGAGACAACCACAGATTCCTCTTTTCTCAAAACATTAGACACTCACTTCCTCCCCCCTCTGTCCTCTCCCTTCTCTAGTTATTTTCTGTCAAGAATAAAGTAGGCGGGGGAAGAATTAACAGATCTGACACATTTGGGCATTGGCGCTTGTTGAGGACATACAATGCTAGTGGCGTGAGGAGAGGAAAATACTGAATAGGCTACCTACAGGAACCGCAGGAAGCATCTGAAGTGGACAGTGTTGCTGGGGTTTCCCAAATGGAATTATCTCCTATTGTTCCTGTTGTTCTGGTGGAAGGTTTACTGGCAACATATATGTACACATATGAAACTCTTTGAGCGCTTGTAATGAGTGAAGGGCCAAAATCCATACTCTGATTTATTAGAGATTTTCTTCCTCTGTGAAAAAGCCTTCCATCCCCCCCCTGCCTCCTTCTCAAGGACTTCAGAATCTCAGCTAGTATGACATTCTGAGTTTACCATATAGTAGGGGGGGGGGTGAGGTGGGTGTGTTTTTGTCCCCTACTAAACATTTCTCAAGCACTTCCCAGCTGCCTGCACTTCCTGATCTGAAAAAAGTCTCAAGAGACTTTTCCCCTTGTGATGTCACCTCATGGGCTTTGATTAAAGTGTGGGCAACTGGGGAGGCTGCACAGTGGAGACCACTGCTGATATGATTTGTATACCAGTAATGAAAAATGGATGCTCTCAAGCACCTGTCAGCCCTCTTGAAAGCAAGGCAGGTGCTTCAAAAACCCATGACAATTTTACTGGCATTTTGTCTTCCCTTAGTTAAACACATTTTCTTTTCTCAATAACTGATGGGGAGCGGTTGGGGTAGGGAAGGGATAAATGTTGGCACAGCACTACTTGAAATGTAAAATATTGCTGCACGCCATCCCAACCTTTGAGTGCTGCAAGATTCCACTCAGTGGTTAAACATAGGATCAGTGAGTGGGATGGGTAACAACAACAACAACAACAACAACAACAACAACAACAACAACAACAACTTTTTCCCCAAAGAGGAAGGTTTGTATTTAGAATCATAGAATTGTAGAGTAGGAAGGGACCACAAGGATCATCTAGACCAACCCCCTGCAATGCATGAATCTTTTGCCCAACGTGGGGCTTGAACCCACAACCCTGAGATTAAGAATCTCATGCTCTACCAACTGAGCTATCCAACATACTTGCCTTGTAAATCTGATGGTTGGATGCCATCCTAAATAAGCAGCCACGTCTATTCCCCACCGTATCTTCTAGGGTTGCTAATCTGCACCACATGTTTTGAAGCTGAGCCTTGTAATATTTCCTGATGGAGCATTATAAAGTATAACATCTATTACCTGCTCGTATTGCTTTAGGAGTTTTTGAAATTCCCTGATGTTTATATCTTATTGTTGCTGATCACCTTGTCAGGTCTGCTTCCCCCCCCCCTCTCCCCCAAAGTAAAAGATAACAGGAAATGTGCATTTCTGATTCCCCCTTTGTTGACATATGGCTCTCATTTGGCCCATTATGAGGAACAGTGTGTAGGAAAGTGCTGCCCATTTAATACTGCAGGACAAAACATTGTTATGGAGCCTGATAGCTAATTGCATCCATGTTTTCTAAGTTTGAGCTTTTCTTTTTGCCCTAACACAAGGGAGGGGGAAAAACTCGTGCTTAACAGTAGAGGTATTTTCCCCCTTTAAAAAATCATTCTTCAATAATGACAATTAGAACACTTAAAAAAATTTTTTCCTTTCCTAACCCTGCAAATTTACTGCACAGATTATAGTCTGAAAGGGTGGCATCATGCAAATCCACTTTCCTTTTTAAATGCCAGAACTGGAGGAACCACTTAAAATAATTAGGACATCCCTAAACAACAACAACAACAACAACAACTTATTATTTATACCCTGCCCATCTATCTGGTAGACTCACCATGGCATATTGCTCTTAACCATTTTTAAATCTAAATTACAACAATAACAACAACCCGTTATCAAACTATCAAGGATAGACATCGATAAGATGGTTACTTACTGATTTTTTTCCCCTGGTCTTCCCTCTTCATGGAGTGTAGAAATGGTTAAAATTGCATTTGTGGCTTTTTAGTTTTGCCTTGCAGAAACTCCATAAGTTGGTGGTGAAATGCATATGCAGTATATATGTGTGTTCTTCTGCATGCAGAAACAGTAAAACAGTACAAGGCCAAAGTGAAGTAACCCCTTCAGAACACTACAGTGCTGATCTGAATCCCATCCATGCTTC
Source organism: Zootoca vivipara (assembly GCF_965207765.1). NCBI lineage: Eukaryota > Metazoa > Chordata > Lepidosauria > Squamata > Lacertidae > Zootoca > Zootoca vivipara. The sequence continues at coordinate 33,938,683 of NC_142589.1, forward strand.
CACCTCCCCAATATTCAGTTTAATGAATTAATGAAAATAATAATAATAATAATAATAATAATAATAATAATAATAATAATACCCTGTCCATCTTGCTGGGTTTCCCAGCTTCCCTAAACAGGGCTGCCTTCAGATGTCCTCTAAAAGTCTGGTAGTTGTTTTTCTCTTTGATGTCTGGTGGGAGAGCGTTCCACAGGGTGGGAGCCACTACCGAGAAGGCCCTCTGCCTGGTTCCCTGTAACTTGGCTTCTCGCAGCGAGGGAACCACTAGAAGGCCCTCGGCGCTGGACCTCAGTGCCCGGGCAGAACGATGGGGGTGAATAAATAAAATACTATCATTTAATTTGGTCCTTTGACTGTAAGCTCTTCTGGGTAGGGACCTTTTTTGGGAAACAAGGTTCTGTTTGATCACAGATCACCTTCATTTCATCTAATTTGATTCTTCAATTTTAACCCCCTCAGGGCAGGGAACATTTAGGTGCCAAATATATGACTCCATATTTGCTGTATGCTTGTTGGCTCTATAAAGATGAATGCCTTCAATTCTTCTGATGGTGCTATTGATACACTGAGAGGATTCTTAAGCTTATTTCAGAACAGCTTCTGAACAGTGCCTATAGTCACTTCTCCGCAGGCAAAGGGGCTGACATCAACCTCTTTTGTCTGCCACTTTCAACCTTGTCATTTAAGTCTTTTAAATTCACCTCCTTATTTGCCCTTCATAGCAGTCAGATTCTGCATTGCTGGCTTCAGAAAGTCTGGTTCACCAGTCCATTGAAATACTTAAGTAACTGAGGTTCTGCCCACCCTAACATGAAGCCTGCTCTCCCCCACCAACATAAACCCTGGCTACACCCATGTGCAGCAGCCTGGACTTTATCAAACAAGAAAGACTTGTTTTTATTTTATTTATTTGAAAGCATTTATAAACCTCTTAAAAAATAAACTCTCTAATCCATGTACCATATAAACATATCATTACCACAACAAATACAACCTCATGCCAATAAAACAGCAGCATAAAAGCATATAAAAACAAATAAAACATTTATTTGGGGGATTCATGCAGATAAAAAGACCAATCTTATGGGTTGTGCAAGGCCTGTGCAAAAAATAGAAATGTCTTTACAAGATGTCTGAGGCCACTGATGGTTGCTGCTTCATGTATGACTGAGGAAAGGACCTTCCATAGTACAGGGGCAATAGTAGAAAATGCCAATTTTCAGGTCACTGTGACCGTGTATGAGGAGCCCCAAGCAGGATTTCTCCAGATGATCTACGTGAACTCTTATTTGAGTTTGCTTGCTGATCATGCTCTGTGAGGGAAGGGAGAGAACTAAAGGGAATGATGCTGAAGCAGTGTGGTGTGGAGGAAAAGTCATTGCATTTGGGAGTGGAGAAGATCAGGAATCCATTCTCTGCTCAGAGGCGTAGCAAGCCCAGGTGGTACCCAGTGCAGAATTTTTTTTTGTCGCCCCATGCGGCTCTGGCTCTGGTGAAAAGTGAAAAACATGAATTGCAAAAAAACCCCATGAGCTTACAGAACAAAACCGACTTCAGATATGAAATCAGCATTGAAAGAACATATAAGAACAGTTGAAAAATCTCATGCAACAGAAAATAAATAAAAAAGTTCCCCAGTGTGTGGGGGGCACCGAGTGTTACCCCCCCTCCAGGGTGGCACCCGGGGCGACCCACCCCCATTGCCCCCCTTGCTACGCCACTGTCTCTGCTGAGACTCTCAAAGCTCTGTGGGTGACCTTGGACCAGCCATTTTCTATCACCCTAACCTACCTTGCATGGCTGTTGTGGGGAAGGTGAGCCACATTTGTCACCCTGAGCTTCTTGAAGGAAGGGCTGGCTATTTCCCTGCCCCACATAAGGGGTGGGGTTTTGAATGCACACACTACCGCTGTAAAATTGTACAGAAGGGCAGCTGACTGTTCCCTGGTTTCATTCTTCCGTTTTGCTTGGTGACAGAGATTACCATTGACGCTCCCTTTGGAATTCTGCCCTCTGATTTGGCTGTATTTTCATATTTATTACAGCAAATTTTAAAAGAAAAGCTCAGTTCCATCCCTTTTGCATCTGCTATCACTAGTAAATCAAGTTGCACTGTTAGAAGCTGAGTTTATTGACACTCCAGGAAAATTTATGCCAAGAGATCTGTTTGTTTTAATGTGGTCATCAGGGCAATATCTTCATTATCTTCAACATTCGAATTATCCCTTAGATTTCCTTCCCTCCCTCCTTTGTTTCTTGCATATGTACAATTTCATTGATATGATTTACATTGCATGCCTCATATTAATACTCTGATCAATCACAGCTGACAATACGCCGTCTTTGTGCGAGGGGCTGTAAGGACAAATGTTTCAGCTTTTGAGAAGAAAATGGTTAGCATTTGAATAGCAGACGGTACAGGGAAGGATTAATAGCCTATTTTGATGGATTAGAATGTAGGGAAATTGCTCAATATTAATATGAAAATGTTTGTGAATTGGCCGCATGGTGCCGTCAATGGAGAATGAAGGCCAGTGATTATGTCTCCAAGGCCTTATCGGTAAAGACTTGACTCTCTCGCCAAAAGGCTTTCACACAAAAGGCCGATGAGAGGACAGGAAAATAGCTGAATGAGAGCAGCTATAATAACCAAGCTATTCAGCCGCTGGTGTCACGATGTCAGGTTTTGTGCTCTTTATGTAATATTGTACATCTTTATATATTAACATATCTGAATATGGATTTGTAATAAAAGAGCGCAGGGACGGAATGGCTTCAGAGACAGTTTTATTTTGATAATTTTGGGCGCCCCTCCAAAGTGTGCACTTTGGAAAATGAACCAGACCAAGATTTAATGCATGTTTTGCATCTGCAAGCGAGATTCCTATGCTAGGAAAGACTTCAACAAAACTAGATTTTTAAAAATTTATTACATGTATACACCACCTGTCTTCCAAGGGGCTCAATGTGGCATGCATGCTTCCTCCCCTCCTCATCTTAGCCTCACATGCTCCTGTGAAACAGCTTAAGCAGTGAGGCAGTGATTAGCTGAAGGTCACCCAGTGAGCTTCATGGCTGAGTGGGGATTTGAACCCTGGGCCGCATTCACACCATACATTTAAAGCACTATGACACCACTTTAAACAGCCATGGATTCCCCCAATAAATCCCGGGAAGTGTCGTTTGTTAAGGGTGCCGAGAGTTGTTGGAAGACCCCTTTTCCCCTTCCGGAGCTACAATTCCCAGAGTTCCTCTGGGAAAAGGGGATTGTTAAACCAAGGTACCACTGTAGAACTTAATTGGATACAACACAAAGAACCTTAAGAATGGAGAAAGCATTCAAGTTGCCCAACATTTTGCACCTGGACAGCAGGCTGAACAGTCAGAAAGGTCAACTGGCCACTATGTTCCTCACTATGGTGAGGAATTAATTGTACATTTTTTTAGTCCCTTCCCCACATGGAAATATCCCCCTGAGTAGAAAAAATAGTGTAGCAAGAATGGATGGGGTAGCAATAATGTGCTAGGGGTGTTTGTTTTACTTGCAGGGAGAACATTAAAAAATGCATTCTCTCCACCCCCAACAAGAAGTGGTATGGTCCACTCTACCACCTCTTTTGGTAGATATGTAGACCAAGCCTCAGGGTTGTATCCAATGAAGTTCTGCTCAGAGTAGGCACAATGAAATCAATTGCCGTGCCCAACTTAGGTTCATTAATTTCAATGGGTCTCCTCTGAGTAGAACATAATTAAATATAACCTTAAGTCTTGACTAAAAATGTGATCCTGGGAGTAAATTCAAGTGAATGCAATGGGACTTACTTCTAAGTAAATCTGCATAGGTTTGAACTGCACTCCAAACCCAATTAATTTCAATAGGACTTACTCATATTTTCATGGCGTGTCTCCAGAGTACATTATAGACACCAGGAAAAGGGTGGGAGGAGATTCAATCAGAAGGACATGAGTCAACAACATTGGGAGAAAATTCCACCTTGAAATATGCTTTGGTCTTAAAGGGTAGATTAACACTGTGTAAATACACCATTTTATTTGTTACTTGCGCATAACACAGATCATGATTTTATTTTCTAGCAGGCAGGACAATTATTTACTGTGTGACACAGCAACATCCTAGGGAGCAAAGTGTGTCATTTTAAGGTGTTCCATGCTGTTCGGTCATGCAAAGAATTCTTATCAAATATTTTAATGAGAAAGAAAGGATGACAGTCTAGATTAAAAGTCAAGGTGACCTTTAACTGTGCAAGACGCTATCCTCATATCACCTTCAGTTTTCCTTTTTAAGGTCGTCACTTCTCTCTTGAAAAGTCACTGCATACATGGAAGTGTGTGAGAGAGATAACATTATTGGATTCCTGAGATTGTGTGTGTGTGTGTGTGTGTGTGAGAGAGAGAGAGAGAGAGAGAGAGAGAGAGAGAGAGTATAATCAAGCCTAAACTTGCATATGCTTAATCTGTTAGTCTGTCAGTGAATGTCAGAAGTACCACACCATTTGAAATTTAGCGTCACAGATTTTTTTAACTTTAATCTTCTGAAAAAAGAGGCAGTGTCCCCAAAAAGGAACAATTTCTCACTGTATGAATTTTTATTTACGGTTGAGTCGTACTTGCTTACTTTTTTAAACTACAGAACTCCATACAAATCTCCCCGTCCATTCAATTCATCCTCAAAATACACACAAACTGGGGTTCTCCACCATCACAAAGTAGACAGGTTCATATCAGAAAGAGAAAGAAGGGATTTCTGTGGTGGCATACAAATTTGAGAACTCTCTCCCTTGTTGTTTGGACTGCAACTCCCATCACTGTTAGCCAGAATGAAAAAATGTCAGGGTGGTGGGAGATGGGGGTCCAGCAACACTCTAGCAGTTACCACATTGATTTCCCCTGACCTGATGGTTGCATTGTTATCTTTTAGGTACCAGGCAAAATCCATCATGTTCTCGCAAGGTTTGGGAACCTTGGATTTAGTTGCTTAGGCACGTGAGCGGCACTGTGGTCTAAACCACTGTGCCTCTTGGGCTTGCCAATTGGAAGGTCAGCGGTTCAAATCTCCATGACGGAGTGAGCTCCTGTTGCTCTATCTCAGCTCCTGCCAGCCTAGTAGTTTGAAAGCATGCCAGTGCAAGTAGATAAATAGGTACCACTGTGGCGGGAAGGTAAACAGCATTTCCATGCGCTCTGGCTTCCATCACGGTGTTCCGTTGTGCCAGAACAGTTTAGTCATGCTGGCCACATGACCTGGAAAGCTATACAGCGGCTCCTTCACCCTGAAAGCGAGATGAGCGCCACAACCCCATAGTCACCTTTGACTGGACTTAACTGTCCAGGAGTTCTTTACCTTTTTTACCTTTTAGTTGCTTGTTTTTGCCTTTTTGTCATTTTTGCTATTTTCCTACTTGAAATATTACTTAGGGTGCAGCCCATAGCTGCCAAGTTTTCCCTTTTCTCGCGAGGAAGCCTATTCAGCATAATGGAATTTCCCTTAAAAAAAGGGATAACTTGGCAGCTATGGTGCAGCCCTATTTGTATTATTTATTTAAATATCTGTAAACTGCACTTACAAACCTCAAGGACTGCCTCTCTCAACATGAACCTACCCAGACCCCGAGATAATCATCTGAGGCCCTTTTTTTGTGTGTCTCTTCCATGATATGGTGGCAACATGAGAATGGGCCTTTTCTGCAGTGGCTCTTCATTTGTGGAATGCTCTCCCCAGGGAGGTTTGACTGGCACCTTCTTTTAGGTGCCAGGTGAAAACATTCCTCTTCAACCACTCCTTTGGCTAATTAACATCTGGGAGAGCATGCAGGGAGGGGCTGGTTTTGACCTATAAAGTCTTAAACAGCTTAGTACTGCAATAGGTCAAGGACTGTCTCTCCCCATATGAACTGACCTGGACCCTATGATCATCATCTGAGGCCATCCTTCATGTGCCTTCTTCATTAGAGGTCTAGAGCAGGCATCCCCAAACTTCGGCCCTCCAGATGTTTTGGACTACAATTCCCATCTTCCCTGACCACTGGTCCTGTTAGCTAGGGATCATGGGAATTGTAGGCCAAAACATCTGGAAGGCCACAGTTTGGGGATGCCTGGTCTAGAGGGTGGCAACATGAGAACAGGTCCTTTTTGTTGTGGCTCTCCATTTGTGGAATGCAGGGCCGTCTCAAGCAGGTCGGGCGCCGTGGCGCGGAGATCGCTCCGGCGCCCCCACCCTGGTGGGCGGTCGCAGCGCACAGCATGGCTTCCGCGCCACCAAGGCTACCCCTAGAGCCGGGCCTGGTGGAATGCTTATCTCAGCAAGGCTTGACTGGGCATGTCTATATATATATATATATATATATATATGGGCACCAGGCAAAAACATTCCTCTTCTTCCAGGCCTTTGACTAATTTAACCATCTGTGGCCTTTTAAACTGTATGTTTGAGAGGGTCTTGTTTTTATTTGTTATTTTGGTATGCATTTTTTTGTAAACTGTGCTGTGATCTTCAGATGAAGGGAAGTATAGAAATTTACTAGATGGTGGTGGTGGTGGTGATATCTTATGCAATTTCAATACCCCGGATTGCTACCTGCGTGAGCCTGCTTTTCACCACTGTGAAATCTGACATCATCAGCTTCTTGTGCTGCTGGATAATAAGCTAAAATGGAAATCACTTTGGATTTTTGTTTAAGCACGTGCTGCTTGACCTTTACCTTAAACGAAGAAAGAAAAAGAAATAATGCACACAAAAGGAGCATCAAGATTTAAGAAACATCTGTAGGGTACCACATTGGAGAAGGTTGGAATAAGGCAGCCCCAAAGAACAAAAACAAGGTTTTTAAAAAAGAAATGGTAAAAAGAACAGTTTGGTCATATGTAGCAGCTTCTGATCCTCCAAGCCAGGCTTCCTCAAACTCAGCCCTCCAGATGTTTTTGGCCTACAACTCCCATGATCTCTAGCTAGCAGTGGTCAAGGATGATGGGAATTGTAGTCTCAAAACCTCTGGAGGGCAGAGTTTAAGGAAGCCGGCTCCAAGCACAACACATCTTAACAGGCTGCAAGGATGTGATAAATTAGCCAAAACACCAGCTTAGCAGACAGTTATCCTGCTAGGTTACCTGCCAAATGGAGACATCTGGCCTGCCAGGCCTTGATACAGGGCTTGGTGGGTCAAAGGTTGCAGGAGCTGCTTCGCACAGCCACGTACCTGCCTACATGATCCCATGGAGGACAATACCGTACAAAGCACCTCTCTATCAGTGCCTCCAAAGCTTGAGAACACCTCAAGGCATTTCCGACATCAACAGCATTGAGGTTTCTGTAGCTTAGAAATCTGGTGCCACTGTCATTTCAAAATGCTTTCTTTAAAAAACCATTGTATCACCCCCCAGATCTCCGTGTGTACTTTGTACTGCCCTGTCCCCGAGGGAGTGTGAATGAATGCAAGGTGATTCCCCTTCCAGATGCCTCTGCAATGTGGCAACGTTTGCTTATCTTCCTTTGAGTGAGCTGTCAGAGATCAGGCCCTCTGCTTGAGTGCTTCCATCTAGCTCCTACACAGAGAGCTAATGGTGGCCAGAATCCCATTCTACACCACAGCCTCCCCTACCATCCTTCAGTGCTCTGGCGCCGCCACACAAGCCGTCTGAGTGCTTGGTGGCTCTTTGAGTCAGAGGCGGTTTTGTGTGCTAGGAGACTGTCACTTCCTGATGGTTTTGGAAGAGGTCAGGCTCCTAGGTTGTGTGTTGGTCTAGTTCACTTAAGTTTAAGCAACCTCACCGTGGAGAGCAGAAAAGAAGAGAAACAATTAAAAGATTGGGAGATAGCATGGGTGGTAAAAGAGGTGGGCAAGTGCTTCTCCACACAAGGAGCTCCCCCTTGCTTGCCCCATTTCTGGACTCCCAACATTAACAGATACTGTGATTTTACTTTCAGCAATTTGTTTGTTTGTTTGTTTAATTTATATACCGCCCTTCATCAAAAGATCTCAGGGCGGTTCACAGAATAAAATACAAGATAAAACACAAGTCAACAATTAAACAGAAATTACAAAACAATAACTGCCCCCCCCCACAGATACATTTAAAAGTCTGTAGGATATTAATCAGCCCAAGGCCTGGGTGAAGAGGAACATTTCGCCTGATGCCTAAAAATTAACTTGTGGGACAAAGCTCACCCATCTAGAAATATACAGTGCCCCTTCTGTGCCCTGCCCCAGAATTATTATTTTTCTGGGAAGTGTTAGTAGCAGTAGTGCAGGTGTTTAATTTTTAAAAACAACAACCACAGGGTTTCAAAGTATGCTTGGGAGGGTCACAGCTCTGCGAAAGAGCAACTGGTACACGTGCAGAGAGTCCCTGGTTCAATTCCCAGCATCTCCAGTTAGGGCTTCCTGAAACCCTGGAGAGATGTTGACAGTCAGTGCAGATAATACCGAGCAGCTTCCAACCCATCCTATCCTACTTTATTAACCATCTCAGACCCTGTGATTGGCAGGTGAGGCCTTGTTGGTGATAATGCCACTGTTGATGCTGACCCATGGCAGGGCCTTCTTGGTGGTAGTTCTGCATTTGTGGAATGCTCTTCCTGGTGAAGTGCATCTGTCTTCCTACTTATTGACTTTCAGGAAGAATTAAAAACCATTCTTGTTTACCCAGGCATTGGATGGCCAAAAGACACTGTTCTTGGCAACTCTTGAGATATTGTTTGTAAATATTTTTAGGGTGTTTGTAACCAGTGGTTCCCCCCCCCCAAAGTTTAGGGATACTCTCATTATCCTACTCATATTGAAATACTGCCCCTCAATGAGGCCAAACCTAGATTCAGAAAATGTTTAGGGGTCATAGCTGTCAAGTTTTCCCTTTTCTCGCGAGGAAGCCTATTCAGCATAAGGGAATTTCCCTTAAAAAAAGGGAGAAGTTGACAGCTATGTTAGGGGTATGCGTACCCCTGCATCCCCCCAGGAAAAAAAGCACTAAAACAGTTTTTAGAATGCTTTAATTTTTATATTTTCTTGTTGATGTGTTTGCCACCCTGGCCTCCTCTGGGAGAAAGGGCAAGATATAAATTGAATTAATAGTGATAACCATCACTCCCACACCCTGTTCTCTCTGTTCTTTTCTGCATGTGGCAGCCATATTGAAACAGAACCAACAATTGCGCTGGGGGAGGGGGGGCAACACTGTTGACTTGAGAGACCTTTTTCAATTTGAAGCCACTGTCCTTTGACTTCAGAGCCTTCCTTTCCGCCACCTTTTGGTCTGAAGACATACAAAGGGGGAGAGAGGAAAAAGCAAAGCAAAGAAAACTTGATCTGTCTGGAGTTGAAAAGTTCTAGCAGTCCTTCCTGCTGCCCTCCGACAGCAAGAGAAATTAGGGCTGAGTGGTGAGGCCAATTTTCAGGTGGGGGAAAAATATGTCCAAGAGGTCAGCTAGAAACGGGAGCCAGTTCATTTTCTGCTCCCTGGGTGATATTCAATAACTCTTTTTCGCCTTTATACTGTAGAGTATAGGCTCATTTGCTCAATTTGGGGTGACAGCAGCAAGTTTTGTCAGAACATAGCCAGGGTTTTAAATGAGGCCAGCTTTTTAGAGTCAGTAGGAAACATCCTTTATCTTAGCAACAGGAGGCCATGAAAATATAAGAGCTCTTGGCAGCCATGGTATAAATCTAGCATTTATTTTATTATTTTATTTCATTCTGTTTCTTTTGAGGAGATTCGGGGGCCTGACCTAAACTGTGTGGAAAGAATGCTCACTTCCCCCACGACACCCCCCTTTTTTGACGGTACAATTTCCTGCTTCACATTTTGAGAACTTGTCTCAGCCGAGTGCTGGAGAAAGTTGACATCAATTACATGAAAGGAAGCCGACCCTGTCTCTGAGAGAGTTGGGTAGCAAAAATATTCATTGTTAAAAGATGGGAAGGGAAGGAATACTTCACTTCCCTCCTCAACGTTCCCCCCCCTCCATTTTTCTTTTCATTTTTTACCTTTCAAGGATTTTGTTGCTTCCAGAACATTACTTCTATTTTCTTCCGCTACAGAGAAAGACATGCCAGGGTACCCAGAAACTATTTGGTGGTTTAGAAGTTTCCTCTTAAAATTAAACATCAACCTTAAGTTTCTCAGGCTAAATAAAAACACTTTTCTCTTCCCTCCTCATTGCTAAACAAGTTATTTTAAAGCCACTGAAGAGCTAATGAAACAAGCCCAGAGAAAGTGTCATTTCCATCTCTCTTAAAAAATAATAATAATTTAGATTTTTAAAAAATTGTTTAAATTACCTCAGTTTCCCCCCCTTCCCCCCCCACTAGCTTTCAGGAGTGTAATGTGCCTTTGGATAGTTAAGAAAATAAATAGTAAAACTGACAGAGCCATGGCAGGGAGGGAAGCAGTCAGCTACTGCAAGGGTAACTCGCAAGCAGCTGTTACATCTTCTATGTCAATAATCCTTGTATTAAACAGTCGTTAAGCGCTCAGTTACATGATAGATCATAATAGCTCAGTGTAAACCTATCATGTAAATCTGTATTAAGAGCTCTTCTTGTGAGGGGCATTCTGGGCCAAGAGATGGAGCCCCCTGAATATGTACAGCCCGAAAAGCCAATATATCACCACCACCGCCACCATTTTCATTTACCGTATATCCCGGTTTTCCTCCAAGTAGCTCAAGGTGGCATACATGCTTCTTCTCCTCCCCATTTGATCCTCATAACAACTCTGTGAGGTAGGTTAGGCTGAGAGGCAGTGACTGGCCCAATGTCATCCAAGCTTCATAGCCTAGTGGGGATTTGAACCCTGGTCTCCCAGGTCATGGCTCAGCACTTCTGAGCACTGCATCACACTGGTTTTCATCCAACATACTTGGAATGCATGTAGTATTTTAGAGCCTTCCTATAATATCATTACAACAACCCTGTTAGATAGAGCACAACAATATTCTCCCCAAACTGCAGATTGGAAACTGAGGCTAGGTACTGATTACTATCTTGAAATGCAACAAGTTTTCCCACACTGTGTTTCAAGTCACATTTACACTTTGCTGGAAGAAGCAAAGATCACCAGTGTTGAAGCAATGATTCTTCAACATCAACTTCGCTGGACTGGTCAGGTTGTGCGAATGCCTGATGATCGTCTCCCAAAACAACTACTCTATTCCGAACTTAAAAATGGAAAGCGTAATGCTGGTGGTCAACAAAAGAGGTTTAAAGACTGTCTCAAGGCAAATCTTTAAAAAAATGTAGTATAAACACTGACAACTGGGAAACACTGGCCTGCAAGCGCTCCAGTTGGAGAACAGCCTTTACCAAAGGTGTCATGGGCTTTGAAGAAACTCGATCTCAGGACGCAAGGGAGAAACATGCTAAGAGGAAGGCACGCTTGGCAAATCCACACCGTGATCAGCTCCCGCCTGGAAACCAATGTCCCCACTGTGGAAGGACGTGTGGATCCAGAATTGGCCTCCACAGTCACTTACTGTTAAAATCGTGTTTATGGAAGACAATCTTACTCGGCTACGAGTGATCGCCAAAGAAGAAGAAGACACTTTGCTGTACACACCAGAGAGGGGCAGGAATGCCTTTGCCTGCTGTGCATGACCTTATTTGTTTTCCTGCGCCTGAACCCCACCCTCTAAAATCTATTCAACAAAGCTGTCATCTGCGCATGTGCAGCAGCTGTCACAAACGCACACATCTCAGTTTGACTGCTGCTTGCGTTTTCAAATTGGAGGGAAGCTGTTTTGAGGGAATTCACACCAAACAACAGTATTTCTCAATAAACGACAGGATACATATTAATAGCACCTGATGTTGTGTGTACTCAGCTTCAAACAACAGTGGCAGGAGTGCACCGGAGCCAGAGTACACAATACTGTGCACATGGCCTGAATCCGAGAGGTGAGGTTATATGGATGTATTTTGTGCATCAGAGTTTGTTCTCTTAACTGAGAGGCAGTGTTGTGTAGTGGTCAGAGTGTTGGACTAAGAGCTGGGAGACCAGGGTTCAAATCCTTACTTGGCTATGAAGATCACTGGTTGACCTAGGGCCAGTCACTGCCTCCCAGCCCAGCCTACCCTGCAGGGTTGTTGGGAGGATTAAATGAAGAAGGGGACAACCACATATGCCACCTTGAGCTCCTTGGGTGGGGGGAATTGGGATATAAATGCAGTAAATAAACAAATACACCACAATCAGTTTCAATCCTGTTTATCATCGTTATAAACATCATGCACTATAATTAAAATGAAGCAAAAACCATTCATGATATATTCATTTTATGTAGGACTTGGGCTTTTAATTGTGCAGCACCATGGAGGAAATATTTTTAAATGAGTCCTTAAAGAAAATAAATGAAATGCTATTGTAAATGTAAGGGGGTGATTCTGGGACACAATTCTGCTCCCCTCCCTGCAAGGATGCCCAGGGGTATCCCAGGGGCCATGGGCTGTTGCAGATCCTCCACCCACAGAGAGGGAGGTTTGTGGGTGGAAAATTATACCCACCCTCACAAGCATCCTTGCCGTGGACAATGAAAAAATACAATGGAAAAGGGAAATATGTCATCATCCATTGTCCTGCCAACTGACAGAGACTGGAGAGCACTGGATTTTACATTTCCTCTATCCCAACTTTTCTCTCACCAGCCTTCATGGAATTGCTCTACCCAATAGCATAAGGGAGGCAGTGGAAGACAGGAGTGCCTGGCGTGCTCTGGTCCATGGGGTCATGAAGAATCGGACACGACTAAATGACTAAACAACAACAACAACAACAACAACAACAGCATAAGGTATACCAAACCCTTTGGACAGGGTGAGGGGGTTGTGCCCATGCCTGAGTCCAGGGGGACATCTGGGTGGTGGACATAGCCTGTTCCCGGCTTTCCGCCTATCCAGGTGTTCACCCTAGGCTGACCTCTGCTGGTGCCCTGGGTCAGCGCTACCTGCAACGGTGCAGGGAGCTAGTCGAACCAGAGCCTATGCAACCACTCACTTGCTGTAATCAATAAAGTTGTGGCCTAAATTCTGCCAAAAACCAAACCAAAATTTGACAGTAAGAGCTGTTCGACAGTGGAATTTGCTGCCAAGGAGTGAGGTTGAGTCTCCTTGTTTAGAGGTCTTTAAGCAGAGGCTTGACAGCCATCTGTCAGGAATGCTTTGATGGTGTTTCCTGCTTGGCAGGGGGTTGGACTGGATGGCCCTTGTGGTCTCTTCCAACTCTATGATTCTATGATTCTATTTGAGTCTTGTCTGAATTTATTTAAGGGGGAGGTTAAAAGGTCTGAACACACAAATCTTCTGTCTGTTTTAATATATACAGGATGTTATTTAAACAACAAACAGCATTAAGAGTGAGCAAACAGGGAATGTTTTTTTGTTAATCTCCCTTAATTAGCATGTGTGCCCCCCCCACAATAAGTTACAGCAATTCACACTGAATCCTTAGCTGAATTCCCTGTTTTGTACGAATAGTGTGTTGTGTGTCCAACAACTCCTGATTTTCCTCGCTATTTGAGGTCCTGGTCATTAAACATGTACATTCCAGCTTTGTTTGGCAAAACCTGTGTCCATTTGGACTTTCCGAAGGGTGTAGAAAATCTGTAAGTTATAGATCCTGAGCTTCTCTTGGCACTGCAGGGCGGGTGGGTAAGCCACTGTCTGAATACCTAAAATTAGGAAAACATACACCAAGGAGTTGCTTTAAAATTCACAGCTGTCAACATAGAATGTTTTGTTGCATGGAGGAGAATGTAAGAAATGTTGAGTTAACAAAATAGTTACAGATGGGTTGCCCTGCTCTGATTCTGCCAGGGTTATTGTCCCCAGTCTGTTTTGCTGAGGTTCATTTGCATCGAAACACAAAGGTTTCTCCATGGGAGATCCTGCTCAGCACTTTGGTCTTTAAAAAGGCCTTGCCACGCAGTGTGTCGATATTTTTCATTACGCCTCTCTTCAGGAACCAACACAAATCTGTTACTTTAACACAATGTGCAGCCCCGGAGAGAGGTGCTTTGACTTCGAACAAAACTGGTGGGAGCTGTGGAGTGAAGCTTTCTGTCCCTCTCTTTTTACATCAAGGAGGGGTCCAAAGAAAAGCTGTATGGAGTCACAGGGGCTTCTTGAAAGAGGAGGGGGGCAGTGGTTGTTCCTCTTATTGTCTGCCGTGCATTCAGATGGTGTGAGGCGACAGCAAAGGCATTAAAGAACATCAGGTATCCAAATATGAAACTGCATATGCTAATTATCGCGGCAGCTTTCCCAACACCGTAGCAGAATTGCATTAATTATTCTGCTAAGGAAGGCGTGAAGAATCTACTTCTTTTTTTAATCTCTCCACCCCCCAAAATAAAAATAAACGAAAACCTTAAAAGTAGATAAATGCAATTATGATTGCACTCTATACAGCACATCTGCCCATATGTAAATTCCCCCGGGAATTCATAGCAGTAGCTTTTATAATTAATATTGCACATCCATACATGATTTGCACACACATAGACACATGTGAATTCACTGGCCTTTCGTATTAGTGCAGATGTGCAAATGCAGCCCAGGGAACGTATTAGAAAAAGCTCCTTCAAGGCTGGTGCAATTCAGAAGAATTCAGGTTGATATTTCCATCTCACCACCAACACCAGTCCGGATCCTACTTTGAGGGATGGCAGGACTAAGCCTAATAATGGCCTAAATCAATGTTAGTTTAACACCCCAGCAAGAAAAAAAAAACTCTTTCCCATCAGTGTTGGCTGCAGATTTTGGTGGACGAGATGCCCTGAGTGCTCCCACTTGCTCCTAGCTGCTGCCATCTATTTGCTGCCCTCCCTCTCTAAGTCCAGTCTGCACCGCTGCTTGGAAGGAGTAGGCAAGACAGATACAGGCTGCTTCTTGCAAGGGCAGCCTAAGATGTGTTGCTGCCTGAGGACAAAATGGCGGAACCGTGCACACCGCCTTGAACATCTCGGACGAAAAGGTGGGTTTCAAATCTAATAAAATAATCAGAAATAAATTCTGTTCCCTTGTCACACTTCCGTGTTCCCCATCTTAAAGAACACGAATCCATCTCCTTTCGCCACTTTGCTACCCACTGCCTTCCCCTTGAGGCATAATGCACAATTTCAGGAATGTCCCCAAACTCCCCCACCATTCCAGAAGCCAATTTGGAACTTCAGAATGCCATTCTCTTGCCCGGGCTTTGCTTCTGTAAATGCAAACGAAGGCTTGCTGGGCTGGGCGGTGCTCTTGTGATGTCACCTGTAAATTGCTGAGAACTTTGACACAAGGCACTGCGGGGGGCGCTGTTTAAAACAGCACCTCATTGAGCGGACCCTGCTGCCTGTAAAATAGTTTTAATGGCATTAGCCCCAGGCCTGAGGGACAAGTTAAATAACAAAACCCCAAAGAGTCTCTTATGTTGGGGGGGGGAGAGAGAAAAGCTAATCTCTAATACCATAAACTAATCTCTTGATCTGATCTCCAAGGATTCAGTTGTTTTTGTTGGGGGCAGGGTGGGCCATGGATAAGCCAGGACTGCAGTTAGCAGGATTGATGGGTTTCAGATGTTTCCCCAACGTAGCCTAAATATGTACCTCCTCCTCATTTCTAGTGCTTCTATTTATTTTTAAAATAGCTTTCATTTCAGTGTGGTGTTGTGGCTAGAGAGAGATGCTTTTTGACTTGAGAGACCCATGTCCAAATGTCCATGATTTAGCAATGAAACTCAGTGGGTTGGGACAACTATGTCTTGACTACTGCACAGGGTTGTTGTAAAGGCAAGATGGCAAAGGCACACCTCTGTGTACTCCTTCAAGGTTTCTGGCCATTAAAGCTGCCAAGATTATGCTTGAAAGTCTTTTGGGAGCAACTGTGCTGTCAGTTCAGCTGCGGGCAAGGTTGTTAGGTAATATTTTCAACTGCAGTATAATCTGCTACCAAAAAAAGTTTGTGCAAAAGATTGAGAAATCAGCCGCATTTACCTTGCAAGCACATTGAGATTGCATAAGTAGATCCCCTTGAATTAGACTCCCAGGAAAATGAGTTACCTACAGGTTAGATTGTAGTCATAGGCAATTTGCATAATCGATATACCATAGGTTATAAAATATTCCTGGCTTTTGGATAGTCTAAAGTGCAGCTTATTTGTTTTATCTCATTTTTAGAGTATGGAGTAATAGGCAGAGGGCTATCTGTAAGATGGAGCTATGGTATATCTAATAAGAAAGTTTAACATTATTTCTGGTTTTGATGCAGAAAGACTTACTATGAAATGTTTATGTACTGGACGAGACTGCTATAGGTCACCATTAAGGCCACACAAATTAAGTTGAGCATGTGCTTATTTTCATTTTATGTGGTGGCTAATTCTGGTGACTTAAGAGTTGCGTTTCTGGAAGCCTAACTACCACCGCTCGACTACAGTAGTAAAATTTTATTAGTCAATGCATCTGACCTCAAATTGGAAATTTGTGTTGGAGCCGGTTTAGGAAATCATTATAGCTCTGTTGTTAATTTTATATGTGTCTAATAAAACACAGCAGGAACAACACAGTCTAACAGAAGCAAGCCGTTAAAAGATTACTGGCTTTTAAAAAAGAAAGAAAGAAAGAGAAAACCTACTTTGTTGAGGTGCAGAAATGTGAAGCCATCTCAGCAATGACTGCTGGCTTGCAGTTCCCAGAACCATGTTAAAGAATCATACAAATGAATTGAGCAGGTGCATTTTCTTTCATAACTGAGAATGAGGACTGTAGTGACATTTTGGGGTTCACTTTTTAAAAAAGAAAGAAATTTAGGAAGGGGGGGTGCTGCCTTATACTTAGCCAGACCATTGGCTCATTTAGCTCAGTATTGTCCATGCAGAATGACAATGGCTTTTCGGGGGTTTCAGACAAGAATAGTCTTTCTAGCCCTGCAGAGATACTGGAAATTGAACTTGGGCCCTTCTGAATAAAAACAATGAACTCCGCTACAGACTTTCAACCATGAGACATTGGGGTGATGGATCATGCACTCTGCAACTGCCAAACTTTGGCAAGATACATACCTCGCATACAAATATTTAATACAAGCACCTCATTCCCACAAGATGCATTGATCGCCTCCAACTTTAAAAGAGGATTGGATAAATTCATGGAGGAGAAGGCTACCAGTGGCTACTAGCCATGATGGCTATACTCTGCCTCTATGGCCAGAGGCAGTAATGCTTCTGAATATCAGTTGCTGGAAACCACAGGAAGGGAGAGTGCCCTTGCACATGCATCCTGCTTGTAGGTTTCCCACAGGCATCTGGTCAGCCACTGTGAGAACAGGATGCTGGACTAGAGGAGCCTTGGCCTGATCCAGCAGGTCCTTATGTTTCTATTTGGTTTCTCTTTGTTTGAGTTCTACTATGTACTGATTGGCTGTTCTGCACAGATCCTCCAGATGTGCATTCCTCATGCTTGTAACAATTTTCCCTCCATCATTACTAGCTACCTTGCATTTTTAGAGATCATGTGATGGGGACCAACAGGTGTACAGCTTGTATCCATGTTGCTTCTGTCCAGAAGAGCTAATCAACACATCAAGATTAGGAGATGACTGATACACCAAAAGCTCCCTCAAAAAGTGCTGAAGAAAATTATGCTACTTGCAAATGCACTCCAATTTATCCATTTCATATTTATTTATTCCTCACTTCTCAGCCCTCTGTGGATGGAAGAGGCTATCAATTTCAGTTTCTCATAGTATCTCTTTCCCCTCAGTCTTATGCTGAGATTTCACCATTTCCAAAACATTTTGTTAATATATTTTAAAGTCCACATGAAAATTTGCACACATTTTTTTATCAGCAGGTCACTTAATATATGCATTTTTGTACACAATTTTACCTTATCTAGATGTTTTTGCAAGCAATTTTCCCAGTGTAATGGATTTTGTATATTATTTTCACTAATATAAACATTTTTGTGCAGCATTTCGCCTAATAACACTGGGGGGAGAACCACATCACACAATTTGCGTTTCGGTTCCCATATTGATTCAGGCAGTTCATATTGGATGGGCTTGCATTCAAATGTAAGCTGAATGAATTTATCCTCTGTTTTTAAGTCCTTACAGAGTGACATAGAGAGAGAGTCCAAAGCACTGAATGGACACATCCAAAAGATGCACAGGAGGTACTTAATTAGATCACCAACATTCTATTAAGGAAAGGCAATATTCAAAAAAAGTGATTTTCAAGGCCTCTGTGAATACCAGCACTGAAGGATTCAAGTGAATGTCAGCTGGAAGAAAGCTCCACAGTTGTGGAGCCACCACCAAGAAGGACCTGTCTCTTGTATGCCCATCAACCTAGCAGATTTCACTGGTGTGCACAAAAGCAGGACCTCCAGTGCAGATGTTAGACTTTCAATCTAGGAAACTCAGGGTGGAGAAGCAGTGCTGGAAAAACAACCACAAAAGCAAGACCTCCGGTGCAGATGTTAGACTTTCAATCTAGGAAACTCAGGGTGGAGAAACAGTGCTGGAAAAACAACCAACACCCAATTGGAGCATAGATAGTGATGTGAAATGCCATGAACGCTATACAAGGTGCTATACAAATATTTTTAAAGGGACACTGCTTAAGAGCATAGGTGCATATGCTTTCTTTGATCACCTCTAGAGTACAGCCTGATAATTACTTTATTGATTTTCTTTTTCAAAAATATACTTAATTTGGTTTCACTCTATTCTGCTTACAGGGAGCTTGTGTTCTCTCCTTCTTTGTTTGCAGTAATATGCTAAGTGAAAAACCATAAGAAAAATTACAGTAAATTAAAATTTATTCCCCATGAGAGGACAGCCATTTCAGTCTACAAGGGGGAAACGAATAGATTTTTCTCCAAACACCATTTTTATTTAAAGAACATGCTTTTAGGCAAATAGAATTCAGATGTCTCTTGAGGAGCTCTGTGTCGTTCTGATGTAGAACAATGACAATGAAAAACAACAGCAGCAGAATATGAAAGTTTCCTTTCAGTTCTGTGAATTGTGCATTAGCATTGTCACTGTCAAGAAGTGTCTTGGCAATTAATTACATACACTGAATGGCTCTGCTGAAAACAACTTGTTGGTATGGAGAAATGTCCAGGAATCTCCCAAAAGAGACAGAAGGCCTACACAAGAATTTTTTATTTTATTTTTTTACCCATGCATTTTATGAATTAAGTTGACCAACACTCCAGGGACAATGAACAAGAAGGCCCATTTGAAGCAAGACACCCAGCAAAATATATGGTGGGCATGAGTGGGTGGGTGCAAAACAGCAGATAGGGAAGGAGGCAATTTTGGGCAAGAAACAAGTGCAGGGTTTCAGTTCAGATTGAGAACACTTTCCAGACTGGAGCCATGCTGCCATTTCCGGCCCCCCCTCCTTTCTTTCATCAAAATAAAACTGCCTTGTTTGTCCAGTACTATCCCTGTATCTGGAAACTTTCTTTATTAATAACCACTGATAGACCTACCGTGTTTCTCATATTATAAGACACGTCTTATATTTATTTTTTCCTCAAAAAAACACACTATGGCTTATTTTCAAGGGATGTCTTATTTTTTTCCTCCTCCTCCTGCCGCGGCCGGCATTGCTGCTGCTCCTATCACTATGTCTTATTTTCGGGGTATGGCTTATATTCCTTGAATGCTTAAAAATCCTGCTATGGCTTATTTTATGGGGATGCCTTAAAATATGAGAAACAGGGTATCACCCTTCATGAATTTGCCTGGTCATCTTTATAGTTGTCTAAATTACTGCATATTCCCATTTGCCTATCAGACTAAATGTTGTGGCTCCCCATTTCTCCGAGAATCCTAGGAACTTGCAGCTTGGCGAGGTACTGAGAATTAGCTGTCAACCCCCCCCCTTTTTTTTGCGGGAAACTCCCTTCTCCCAAGCCACAGCTGTCAACCTTCCCTTTTTTTGCTGGAAATTCCCTTATTCCAGCGCCGTTTCCCGCTGCTATCCTGGATTGTTAGATATACCGTAGACCAGGCATTGGCAACCTTGGCTCTCCAGATGTTTTGGAACTACAACTCCCATGATCCCTAGCTAACAGGGCCAGTGGTCAGGGATCGTGGGAGTTGCAGTTCCAAAACATCTGGAGAGCCAAGGTTGCCTATGCCTGCTGTAGACTGTCCCCGGGACAGGTGAGGCTGCTGATCCCTTATTTTCAAATCCGAAAGCTATGCAAAGAGGGCCCTAGTCACAAGACTACAATTCCTGCCTTGTTTGGAAAGGATGAATGTTAAATAAATTTCAGTTCACAGTTTCACAGGATTGCAAGGCCGAAGGGAGGCCTATCTATAGCCTTTGCCCCTGGAATGGAGATCTAGGGTCTCTCGGGAACCGTACCCCTTGCCTCCCAGGAAGAGCATAATGACATAAGAATAGCCTGCTGGATCAGGCCAATGGCCAATCTCACAGTGCCCAACCAGATGCCCATGGGAAACCAAGCAGGACCCGAGCACAAGAGCATCTGCCCACCTGCACTTCCTAGCAATTTGCATTTAGTGTCGTTTGTGCCTCCAACTGTAGAGGCAGAGCATGGTCATCATGGCTAGCAGCCATCGATAGCCTTATCCGCCATGAATTTGTCCAATCCTATTTTAAAGACATTCAAGTTGGTGGCCATTGTTGCCTCTTATGGGAGCGAGTTCCCTAGTTTAGCTAAGCACTGCATTAAGAAGTCATTTTTAAAAACCTGCCCTGAGTCTTCCAATGGATCTCACAAGTTTTAGTGTTACGAGAGAAGGAGAAAATGTAATGACAAAGGGGTTACCAACCTTGCCCCATCCATTGGCCACTTAAGGAGCAGCTTCAAATGAAGATCTCTGCTGGATCAGAAGAAGAAGAAGAAGAAGAAGAAGAAGAAGAAGAAGAAGAAGAAGAAGAAGAAGAAGAAGAAGAAGAAGAAGAAGAGGAGGAGGAGGAGGAGGAGGAGGTGTTTGGATTTGATATCCCGCTTTATCCCAAAGGAGTCTCAAAACGGCTAACAATCTCCTTTCCCTTCCTCCCCCACAACAGACATCCATCCAGTCTATTATCCAGTTCTCACAGTGGCTCATCAGTTGCCTGTGAAAAAACTGCAAAAAGGACCTGAGTGCAACAGCAATGTCCCCTTTTGCAATTCCCAGTAACTGAAATTCAGAAGCATAGGGCCTCTGCCAGCATAGCCATTGCACAGTGGTGGCGGGTGTCCTTGGGAAGTTGTGGGGCAGAAGGCAGGGAGGCCAAGAGAAGGTGGCACCAGAGTTAATGACAGGCAGAGACAACTAAGACAGAGACATCCTCCTCCTTGCTTAATTCTACAGGGGGCAACAACTAAGGAGGAGAAAGCTATTCAGCTGGTTGTAAGTAATTTCCTAATAAGTCAGACAGGTGGAGGCTGGCTGAGGGCAGTCTGGTGTTGGGCAGTGCCCCATTTGCTCCAATGGACCAGTGACCACTGGCATCACGACTAGTAGCCACTGATAGCCTAGTCCTTGATGCCTTACCCAATGCTTTCTTTCCTCTTGATTGCTTCCCCCCCCCTTTGCACTGTGCCTATTAGATTATGAACCCGTAAGCAGGGACTGCTTCATTTTAGTAGTAGCTATGCAGCACTTACAGAACCTAGCGTTAGATGGTGATGATAAAATAACAGCAACAGTATAGATAGGACCATAGCTTGTTTAAAAATGCATGATGGAGAGACGTGTAAGGAAGTTCAAGAAAGGAAAACATTTCAAACATTTCCCTATGAAATCATGAAGCCTGTAGTAGCTGTATGAAAATATCCTTTCCAACTTGCTTTGATATTTTAATTTCTCTCTCTCTTTCCTATTTTCCCCCACTTCCTTTCGGTGGTTTCCTCCTTCCATTCCCATGACGAACAGGGTGGGGAATTTGCTATTGCAAACGATTTTCCTAAGGACTGCTCACGTTGTTTTCAGCGGCGTTCCCCATCTCGGCTGAAGCTTTGATGCTCCATGGGACAACAGCTGGAAGGTGGGTTCCCCTTCATTTGTCCTTTTATCAGCCTGTGACTGGAAACTCAGGTGTGGATGGTAAGAACAGGAAATGTACAGCAATTAGGAACAGTGGGTGGAAGCTCATGCTGCTTGGGAAAAAGAATAAAGCACAATGAGTAGGTTGGGGCATATCCAGGAGAAGCTGACAATTAGCATTATCTCTGTGGAATTAAGACTGGAGCAAACAGCTGCAACTGACTGACTGTGACTGCTTCATTCATTTCAACGGTGGGTGAAGCAAAAACGATGCCAGCTCTAGAGATCTGCAGCCAAAGATTTGACGGGTTCGTTGAAAGCAATGCGTCAGACTCAGCCTTGCTGCTATCCCCTCTTCATTTTTATTTATTTGGTTGTTGCTGTTTTATTTCGTTATTACTTCAGCACCTCTCCTGCTGTTCAGAAGTGTACAGGAACAACTTAAAATAGGTTTCTAGAAAGCAAATACTAAAAAAAAACACCCACTCCAAACAGATGTACACTTACAAAAACAGCAAGTGACAGATCCATAAGATGGATCTATCTGTCCAGATCAGTATGGCCAAGGGGTAAAACTAGGGTTGAGCTAAAAGAGGGCACATTGGAGAAACATTTTTGTCAACATTCAAAAGTGCACTGCCTTTCAGCAGTGTTTAGCAATTTATTTTTTTATTACAGACAAAACATTGAAACTGATAGAAAACAATGAAAACAATCCAAAGATCACACTGAGAAAAGATAGAAACATAAGTGAGCCATGTGTCCTCATTACACACTTTGGAAAGAATATCAAACATGATGACAGCAGCAGACTTGCGAAGTTAACAACAGCCTCCGTTAACCTTGGAGAGAGTCAGTGACATGGTGTCTAAATAAAGAAAACCTGGAATGACGAGATGAAGTTCAGAAGAACATAACTCTCCATAAAGAAAAGTGATCAAAAGATGGTCTAGGTTCCTCTGGTGAAGAAATAATCTTGCCTCTGACTACTCTGCAATGTTTTGTTAGTTTGTTGACAAGTGCAACCTTCCAAACCCTATCATAGCAGTTTTGCATAGTTAATAAACAATCATTTCTTTGTAAGAATGCGATCTCCAGCTTGGCTGCTGCCAGGAAATGGATTGCTAATGGCTGAAACAAAACATATATAATAATAGCAAGCCCAAACCTGGGTCTTTAATCACTGTAATATTCAGAATGTTAGAAAGCACATCGAACCCTTCGTCTTAAAAGCTGCTTATGGCATGATATTCCCATCATAAGAGAAAATAAGTCCAATTAATACAGCACACACACACACACACACACACCCGCAACAAAGAGAAGAAACCAAGCCACAATATAATGTGAACACACTAGTGTTAGGTACCACCAGTGAATTAATTTAAGTGATTGTTCCTTGACAAGTGCAAAGATCGATTTAAAAGAGGATGACCGCCATACTGCCTTCCAGTCACCTTCAGATATTTCCCCTATATCTGCTCATATTCAATGCAAGCTCCCCTTCTTCTGATACCGATGAATATGATATGAAGAGTGAGGTACCTGTTCTGGAAAAGAACAGGTACAGTGGTACCTCTACTTACGAATTTAATGTGTTCCAAACACACATTCATAAGTAGAAAAAAATTGTAAGTCGAATCCCATAGGAATGCATTGGGAGAAAAAATTTGTAAGTCGAAGCAACCCTATCTAAAAATTCATAAGTAGAAAAAATCCTATCTAAACCGCATCCAAGATGGCGGACGGAGCTCCATTCGTAAGTAGAAACATTCGTAAGTAGAGGTACCACTGTACCTCACTCTTCATCCATCTGGAATGGACGTAGCACAGTTTTTCAAAGATGGCAAGAGAATGTTGAACACTCCATTTGTTAAGGTAAGCAACAGCGAAAGTCTGCATGTGCACAAAGTAGTTTGTGCAGCTGCTAATAGGTCTTCTAACTGTCTTGGATAGATATAACCCTTTTTCCTCTTAGCCCTTATATTGACTATATTTTGACAGGTCACAAACTTGCAGGTGGTCTAAGAATGGGAGTAAAGGAGAACTATCTGGAATTTGTTTCCGAACCCGGAATTCCCATATTTAAGTGAGGGGTGAAGAAAAGGATTTCGTAATTCAAGGGTACCTTTTTTTCAAGGTAGACAGAAATGGAAGAGCCTTGATAGTTGGATAGAGTGAGTCTCTGGTTCATTCTTAAAGAGCTTAAACAATGTCAAATCCAAAAGGCATTGTAATATAGTTTTAGGTTGGGTGCTCTTTGCCATAGCTGTACAAAGCAGCCTTGCTAGCTCGGATCCATTTCCCACCTCCCCTAAATAAATCTAACATGTAGTTTGGCCCTTAATTCCATGTAATTTCTTTACAGTTGTGTTGCAAGCGATTTGCTGGGATGGCAACCAAGCAGGGTTTTTATTAAACACACTATCTGTGTAAGAATAGTTAGTGTAGACCACATAATTTATTGGTTTGCTTTTTAAATAAGAAACAAAAACCTGGGAAAAAATCCATAATCTCATTAGCAAAATGGGCAGGATTATGAGGATATTAAACAAAATCTTATGTTTCCACATCAATTAAAATCTGTGCTCTATTCCCTATATAGAAATTCTGTTGTATGATAAATGGATTTCTGTGCAGCCAAGTCATTTAAGATTATGTTAAAAGACATTTATTAAATTGCTTGGCTGCTTCTGTTGAGAAGGAAGCTGCATTTAACTGGTGTAAAAGGATTCAGAAAGGACTCTCTTTCTCTTTGACAGACGAATAACATTTTGTGGGCAATTCTGCAGTTTGTCTTCATCAATCAACCTATGTTTGTTTACTAAGCAACGTGTTGTCAGAGTTAATTTTCTGCTTATTCTAATGGGTCCACAACAAAGCCAGCAATGCCAGCAAGCAATTGAAGCAAACATTCTGCTTGTCTTTTGTGGTTTGGGGTGCTCTAATTGGGAAAGATAAGGCAAGGGGAGGGAAGGATCTATTCACCACCACCCCGCTCTCTTTTTATTTCCCATTTACGTATTTGGACCTTCTGTTGAGCTGGCCCGATTCTAGAGGCTCTGATCAGTTTATGGCCAATTTCACCTTGCAACAACAACAAAAAAATAAGGTTAACTAACGGAGCATAAAAGAACTCAAGTGTACTGGCTAGAGCAGGCTGGGGGACCAGTGGCCCTGCAGATGTTGCTAAACTCCAACTCCAACCAGCCACAGCAAGCATGACCAATGGCCAGGGAAGAAGGGAGTTGAAGCCTAACAACATCTGGAGGGCCACAGGTTCCAAATCAGGCTAGGACTTCAAAGATCAATTCCTGCTCAGACAGTGTAGCTCACCATATGCTAGAGCTAGGAGTGCTATCCCCGTCTGGCCTACCTCACAGGGTTGTTGTGAAGATAACATGAATTTGGAGAGACAGATATGCTGTTTTGAGATTTCTGGAGAAAGTCAAGATAAAAAAATGTGATAAACAAACCTGCTGCAAAAAGATGCTGTTTACCATTGAGTGTGAGCCCTCCCGAAAGATTTTCCTTCTGCTTTTATGAACATCTCTATATAGTGAGGTCTATGCATGGTCAAGGAAAAGCAAAGTTCCCAAAATGATATGACTCCCTTCCCTCTCTCTTGAGAAAGTGACTAGGACAGTTTGTGTAAAAATCACAGTAGTGATAAAGTTTGCAAACTCTATTATGATCTTAGATGTTTATCCTTATGAAAGAGCGGGGGGGGGGAGAGAGACTTGCTAGGAAGACAGATACATTGTAGGGTTGTCGTTCCCTGCCTTCTTTTCCTTTGACACTCATACAGAGTGGAGGCTTTCAGTTTGGAACAGAAAAGTACCTGAAATGCAACAAAATGCAGACAGTGTAATAAGAAAAATGCAGACAAGAAAAGGGGAGAAGACAAGCCTCCCGTGATTGTATTATCTATACATGCCTCTCCTGAAGATGAAACAAAAATACAGTAGATCCAACCACAAGCATTTTCTCCACGCTTCACCGTGCTACCCCCAGGGTGGTTTACAAACAGCTCAGTACTGTACAATTAACCAAGTAATGCATATTCTGATTTCACCCTCCATCCCTAAAGGCCTGTGCAAAAAGGTTTGTCTCAACCTTATGTCACAATGTATGTCAGTGGTGAGGTCAGTTGTGTGTTCAGACCTTTAAACCTCCCTCTTAAATAAATTCACAAAAGACTCAAAATTTTGGTTTGTTTTTTGGCAGAATTTAGGCCACAACTTTATTGATTACAGCAAGTGAGTGGTTGCATAGGCTCTAGTTCGACCAGTTCCCTGCACCATTGCAGGTAGTGCTGACCCAGAGCTCTATTGTAGGTCAGCCAAGGGTGAACACCTGGAATGGCGGAAAGCCTGGAACATGCTATGTCCACCACCCAGATGTCCCCCTGTACTCAGGCACAGGCACAACCCCTTCCAGGGTTGACCAAACCATTGAGTCCCTGGATTCCTTTAACAGAATACTCCTTCACATAGGGATGGCGAGAGTGTTCCCCCATCCCTATCACCTGAACCAGAGCCTATCCGCAACCTTACAAGTTGTGACGATTTGCAACATGGCAGGCGAAACCCAAATGGCACCAGCCAATCAGCCAAGTGGGGAAAATTCCTGCCGTACCCCTGTCCCAATGACAGACGACACACGACGGCATAGCAAGGTCAAGCGTGCAAGCCCTAAATATAGGGAGAGGTGGATGGGTGTTCAGATGCACTGACCAAGAGAGAAAGCTCAGGGTCACGTGCATTGGCATACAGTGGAACCTCGGTTTATGAACACCTCGGTTTACGAATTTTCGGGTTACGAACGCCGTGGACCCATCTGGAATGGATTAATTCACTTTCCACTACTTTCAATGGGAAAGTTCGCTTCAGTTTATGAACGCTTTAGTTTATGAACAGACGTCCGGAACCAATTACACCCATGCTTCGGGTTAAGTACACTTCAGGTACTCCGCGGACCATCTGGAACAGATTAATCCACTTTCCATTACTTTCAATGGGAAAGTTCACTTCAGTTTATGAACACTTCAGTTTATGAACAGACTTCCGGAACCAATTGTGTTCATAAACCGAGGTACCACTGTATATAGGTCCTTTGATCCATTTGGCTAGCATCCCAGCAACAAGGACCTACCAATTGGGTGTTGTGGCTATCCAATTGTACCTACCCACAACCAGTCTCACTGCTACATGTGCCCTCTTTAAGGGAGGACACAATATGCAGCTTGGAGGAGAGGGCATTCCACAGCCCTGGAGCCACCACAAAGTAGTTTGTCTCATGCCTTGCCACAGCACCAACTTTGCAGGGCAGCAGAACTGCCAGCAGGGCGTCCTCTGCAGATCTCAACACCTGGGCAGGTCTGTATAGGAGGAGAGACTGCTTCAGATATTTGTGCCCAAACCACATCTGATAGTATAGTCGCCACTGGTTGAGTGGCAAACTAACACCTGGGACCTTCTCTAGCCAAGTGTTAATGAATAACATTCACTTTCACATATGTGACATCCAGTGGCCTCAGAAATGTGCTGCATTCTGAACCTTTAGCCCTGAAATCACAACTGTCTGGGATCATACCGAGTGAGCCAGATTGGTGCTAAACATCTTTACATGTTGGCTGTAAAATTAAGAGGACATGTAAGAGGTCAACACACAGCTTATTAAATTTCCTGGCATTTTGGGGGGTGATTCCGATTCTTCAAGCATCTCATTATGTTGGCCTCAATTTCGGGCCCTTTTCGGAATATGCTTGCCTGGTAACCCTACCCTGTAAATCACATTTATTCCAAGGCTCCATTAAAATAAACTGCTGGCTTCTTCTTCTTTTTAAAAAGGAACAGTTCAAAGGACTTTTTCTGCTGGTGGGGGGAGAGTATTTATTTCTCCTTAAACGTATAAGTGCCGCCATATGTACATATCCCTATACAAATGTTATCTAGCTATTGTTCGTGTTTCACTGGAAGAAAGGTGCCACAAGATATTTGAGGGCCAGTTATTTATGACTTTTCTTATTGCTTTAAAAAAGCCCCAAATTCTTGTAGAAAATAATCCAGGAGGTCAGCCGTCCCCTTTCCTCTCATTTATCAGTTCTTTGATCTCATGTCAGCTCTCAAGGTTGGCACGCCAAAAGCATAACAGTTATGCCGCAAGAGCAGGGTGGGGGCAGAAAAAGAAAATACAAAGCCATCGTTACATCTTTAAAAACTTAACGGGCATCCTGGAGCTCCTCATTTAGATGACTTGGGGGGTGTGGAGTTTGCCCCAGCTCTTGCCGCTGCCCCTTTTTACGTCTCATATTATTTTATAGTTTGGTTCTGCATTCCTTCCACTCAGCCTAAAGTGGATGGAAGCCTGTTAGTTTATTACTTACATATGTCTGCACCCTTTTACCTCAGCAGGGAAAGACAAAATATCGAGTCGGCCTGTAGGTTTGGGATGGTCAAGTAATCCTTCTCCACCTTGAACTAATTGACAGGCTGATGTGTTATTGTGCCGAGCTGCGTTCTGCAAGGAATAGCCTGTGGGGTTTCAATTTGTAGAAGCATAAACAGATACTAAAGCAAAAGAAATGGGTGCGGTGATTTGTTAGCAGAGTTCAGATCAAATTATCACAGAAGTCCCCTGCTGACAGTCTTAACAATTACCTCCTTGGCCCCCCACCCCTCCCTTCCCTGGCCTTTTAAAATGTTTTCAGTTTCACTTAAGTCTCAATAAATAGTGGGCTTCTTGCTGTTTTTTTTATTTCTTTTCCGTCTTTTTTTTTAGCCCTCTAAAAAAAAAAACTGGCAAGAAGGAATGAAGGACCATGTACAGCATTGATCCAAACAAGGGCCAATTCTGAAGAAGTTCAGAGTTCCTTCCAAGCAGCGGTCGACGTAATGATAGGACTGACAACGGCGTTTCAGCAGGGAGCCAGCTGCTCATGGTTTCATGCTCCGACTCAGAGCCGTTATCGTGGTGCTGCAGTTTTTGTAGGACATCAAAACGCTTGCTGAAGGCAAAGCAAAGTGCTTGTGGGGTATTGTGGCATTTGGGGTTTTTAAGCTTTATTCAACAAATATTATTTCTTGAAGGGAAAACTGAGAAGGCCCTGCCTTACAGGCCCCTAACATTCAAGGCTGCAACTCCACATTTGACTCAGTGAGATCTGTAAAGTATAAGTCAACGGGCAACTGGAAAGCAAAGATGGATATACTGTTGAAACTTAGCCGGCCACTTAGTTTCTGGTTCAATGTTCTTGGAGTAACTTTAATAGGGCTGCCATACATCCAGAAGTTCTCCTCCTCCCCTGTTTTATCCTCACAATAATGCTGTGAGGTAGGTCAGGGTGAGAAAGTGTGGCTGGCCCAAGGTTGCCCAGTGAGCTTGTGGTGTTTCCTGAAACCCCCGAGGGTCACTCAGCCTTTACAGGGGGCTTTACAAGGTCCTGCCCTGTGGAATCCCTGCCACTAGAGCCTCAGCAGGAATCATCCCTGCCTACCCTCGAATGTCTATTGAAAAGTGTGTGAGTCAGACAAGCCTTTGAAAGATGATTGTTTTCCACAATCAGCTTTTATAAGACACAGAGGATGGCTTTTTGGCTGTCCTTTGAATCCACTGCTTCCCTTATGGGGGAAGCCAGACCCTCATAGGATGTGAATGCTCTGCAATACCTCCATCTAGGTACAGGTTGTAAAGGTAAAGGGACCCCTGACCATTAGGTCCAGTCGTGACCGACACTGGGGTTGCGGCGCTCATCTCACTTTATTGGCCGAGGGAGCCGGCGTACAGCTTCCAGGTCATGTGGCCAGCATGACAAAGCCGCTTCTGGTGAACCTGAGCAGCGCTTGGAAACACCATTTACCTTCCCGCTTGGAGTGGTACCTACGTTATTTATCTACTTGCACTTTGACGTGCTTTTGAACTGCTAGGTTGGCAGGAGCTGCGACCGAGCAATGGGAGCTCACCCCGTCACAGAGATTTGAACCGCCAGCCTTCTGATCAGCAAGCCCTAGGCTCTGTGGTTTAACCCACAGCGCCACCTGCGCCGCTGCAATACCTCCATCTAGGTACAGGTGCAAATATGTGTGCAAATAAAACCATATATCATAAAGACACCACAGTCTCTGCCATGCCTTATTCCCAAAAGGAAACATGAACCCTTGTAAGCATGTCTCCAACCCCTGGGATCTCGCAACCGCTCTTGGTGTGTAACAGTATGGTTGTGATTTTTTTTTTGATTTTATTGATTTATCCTTTGGTAAACTGCTCTGAGGGTCCGTCCCCCCTTTTACAATCAAGCAGTATGTAAACTTTTTGAAATAAATAAACAAACATTGCAGGGTGGACTTGCTGTGGCTGCCAGTGGAAGAAGACCACTTCAGCAGCTGCACCAGGGCAAACTGCTCTGTGCATTTTTGCATCTGTGCATACCAGCCTTCTCCAACATGGTGCCCTCCAGATGTTTTTGGACAAACACTCCCATCAGCCTCAGTCAACATGGCCAATGGTCAGGGGTGACAGGAGTTATAGTTTAAAACATTTGGAGGGCACAATGTTGGGGAAGCCTGGCTTATATCACAGAATATGTGAGCCTTTCTTTAAGGTTCACCTAGTTACAGATTATTAGCCATGCTTTGCCATGTTCTGTGCTGTGTGTTTGCTCAATTCTCCATCTCGGATGTCTAGAATTAACTCCAGCATTTGTTTCTACTCCTCCTCCCCCAAAATCCAACCCTTGACTTTCACTCTTCCATGGTTACATTTGTCTGCTTCTTACAATTCTACTGGGATTGATTTATCATCATTTGCTAACGTCTCTGTCTCAAAATCTGAGCTTTGATCAGCTTGTATTTTACAACTTACATCTGTTCTATGTTTAACCTTTGGTAATGCTGTTTTTCAAAAATATTACCTGGTATAACAAAAGAATCCTGTCAGTCTAAGAATTCTATTAAACTCAATCAGAGGGGCGGAAAGAAAGAAAGAAACTTTCAGTAAGAGTGGAAAAACCAACATACCTGTCTTAATTTGCCACATTTTTTGTTATTGTTTCATAGTCTCCTTTTCATTAATGCTATAAATCTTTCACTTTCCAACCTCTTTCTCTGGCTTGTATCGAATTGTAAGCTCTTTCTTCCTATTTCTAACTCATCCCCCACCCCCTAATTGATAGTTTGGAAGGGTCCATTGCAATATGTCTGCCAGCCATGCAAACAGGTCTACTGAAATTACTAGGCCACAGCAATCTTGAACTCTCCAAGGAAAGGTCCCAGGATGCTGACTTCTACTGAGTCAGGTCATTGGTTGGACTAGCTCAGTATTGTCTGCACCAGGGATGCAGAACCTGTGGTCCTTTTGGTGCTGCTGTACTAAAACTCCCATCGTTCCGGCTCATTGGCCATGCTGGCTGGGCCTGATGGGAGTTGGAGTCCAGCAAAAGGCTCCTCACCCTTGGTCTACAACGACTGGCAGCAGCTCTCCAGGATCTCAGACAAGGGCCAGTTCCACCTGGAGAAACCTGGCCCCTTCTGGATGCAAAGCATATGTTCTGCTGCTGCTTCATTCTTGCCTTGTACGTGAATTGCGAGGGTCTGCCCTCTCCTCTGGGTTTCTGGAAGTGTGTGGGTGCAGTGTCAACTCCAGAGGATGGTGGAGGTGGGGCTTGAGCAAGATGCCATCAGTGGTCCTGTCTCCTTGCCTCTCTTGCCACTGCCTGTTGCCTGCCCATTGGATCTAATACACACACTGACCAGAAGAAGAAGAAGAAGAAGAAGAAGAAGAAGAAGAAGAAGAAGAAGAAGAAGAAGAAGAAGAAGAAGAAGAAGAAGAAGAAGAAGAAGAAGAAGAAGAGGAAGGAGGAGGAGGAGGAGGAGGAGGAGGAGGAGGAGGAGGAGGAGGAGGAGGAGGAGGAGGAGGAGGAGGAGGAGGAGGAGTTTGGATTTGATATCCCGCTTTATCACTACCCAAAGGAGTCTCAAAGCGGCTAACATTCTCCTTTCCCTTCCTCCCCCACAACAAACACTCTGTGAAGTGAGTGGGGCTGAGAGACTTCAGAGAAGTGTGACTAGCCCAAAGTCACCCAGCAGCTGCATGTGGAGGTGCGGAGACGCGAACCCAGTTCCCCAGATTACGAGTCTACTGTTCTTAACCACTACACCACACTGGCTCTTTAGAGGACTGTCCTCTGCAAAGGTGATCACACCTTGGGAGAGGAGGAGAGACAGGGGGATCTGGGTTTCAGCTGTGAGACCCCAGTGGGGGCAACATGAACTCCAACCACCAGCTCTTCAGTGAACACATCTTGTTTCCTAGCCTGCATGCATATACATAGGTTATCAACAGTTCAAAACAGCAGCCAAGAGGAGACCATGCTTAAGCCTGTATCTATTGTGTTTCTCTACTTCGAAGTCTAATGACCAACTGAAAATTCAGTGGGCCTGCAGAGTCCAGCAATTAAACTGCAAAGCTAAACAGAGTGTGGTATGGTTTCAAACTGGATGGGGAATTGTGTCTTGAGATTCCTGCACTGCAAAGCGTTGGACTAGATGACCCTTGGCGTCCCTTCCAACTCTACAATTCTGTGATTGGGGACTCAGCTACATTGGCAAAGAAAAAGTGCTTTATATGCATTTCATATGCAATATAACACTGTGACATCAGATGGCGCTGTGGAGTTCCATTTTGGCCAACCCAATTTTTCATATAAAGTTTACAACGTGTTTAACTGAAGCACTTCTTTGATGTGTCTAGATCCAGCCCAGAACCAGCAAAGCAGCCAGTCAGCCTGCTACTCCCACCGATGGAGGCAGTATACCTCTGAATACCAGTTTCTGGGAATCACAGGTGGCAAGAGTGTTCTTCTGCTCAGATTCTGCTCATAGGCTTCCGCCAGGCATCTGTTAGGCCACTGTGAGAATAGGATGCTAGACTAAATGGACCTTTGGCCTGATCCAGCAGGGCTCTTGTTATGGAGGGCTCTTGTTTAGGAGGAGAGCAGGAGATACTGTATTGCCGCAGCAAATTTGGGCTTGCTGCAGTTTTCATACTTCTATTGTGGCTTCAGAGTTCATTTTGTTTCACTCTTACATTCAGGGAGGGCAATATAGGTGTCCTCCCTGAATGTAAAAATACATTCTCCCTGAACGTTTAAACATATTTAGACACTCCCTGAATGTTTAAAAATATTGAATCAAATCATAGCCTTCTCCATGCTCCAAGGACTCCACCAATCTTAATCTTTTCATTACAACGTTAAAAAAAATAAAAATACAGAAGCCCATTTAAGATAAAGAACATAAACAGACCCAAAGCCCGCCTTGAAGCCTTTCAAAAGGGTCACAGGTGTAAGGAGGTCAAAGCGATATCTTGTTCTTCTAAATATTTCAACAGATAGACATACTTTTGATTGCATTATCTCATATATATATATATATATATATATATATATATATATATATATATAGCCTAGCTTTGAACCTTCCGCCAACACAGACCACTTCTGCTTTCAGAAACCAACAAAGGTTCAGTCACCAGATAAGAATTTCTGACCATGGAAGGGGCAGCTTCATGCCTTTCATCTTTGGCTCTGCTGTATACACAGCTTGTTTGCTCTGCCTGGCCCTCCTGTAAGGGTTTTTCTAAGAAAGAAAGGCACCCCCCCTCGATTTAAATTCCCGCACCCAAATGATAAATAAGCTGCAAAGCATAGGGCCAGTTTTTAGAGCACCTTTGGATACTGATCGCCACCACTGCAAGCATGTAACATTTTTTTGGGGACAGACCGCAGAGCCATGCAGGAATTTAGAATTAAGCATTGGCTTAAGTTTTCACTCCTCAATTTCACATCTTGCAGAGGTTCTCTAAGAAATTAAGGTTTCCTCATTTTGTTGTTGTTTCTAATTCATCTGCATAATGTCACCTGCCCCCGCTTCCACGGGTATGTACACAAACAGAAATGAATCTGACCCTCGTGAAATGGTTCTGATGTGAACACACCCTTAAGATCAGAGCAATCTCATTCCACAAACCTGGGGAATGAAGCTCACTGGGTGAACTTGAGCCAGTTGCCAACTCTCTATCCAACTTACTCCACAGGGTTGTGGTAGGGATAAAGCAGGGTGGCAGTGGAAGGCTCATGTACACTGCTTTGAGCTCCATGGAGCCATAAGGAGGATATAAATTAAACAAATAAATACGGTAGGTCTTTGTGGTGGGTCAGTCCAACAACTGCTCTTTTAAAATCCTGCGGACGTAGAATAATAGAATCATAGAATTGTAGAGTGGGGAGGGACCACGAGAGTCATCTAGACCAATGCCCTGCAACGCAGGAATCATTTGCCCAACATGGGGCTTGAATCCATGACCCTGGGATTAAGAGTCTCAAACTCTGATGACTGAGCTATCCCAGTATCCCTGCTGAAAGCAGTTGCTGAATCAATGGCACCACCTCACCCCCCCCCCAAAAGAACATGGAATGATAAAATAAGAGCAGACTTGTTTTCAGTTGATCCAGAAAGCTGGACTCGAGCCAATGACTCAAAACTGCAAGGAAGCAGATTTCAGTTACTGTAAATGTTATCAGAAACATCCTAATGAAAATTGGGATGGCCAAGGTTCTGATTTTTCCAATTTTTCCACATCAGTTTGAAATGTTTTCAAAAAGGAGGTCTGCTTGAAAATTAGTCAGCATTTTGCTGCAGATTTCTCATAACAGACACATGTTTCTATGCGATTTTGCCTAATAAGCACTTGTTTCCTCTAATATAGCAATTTTTTTGTATGCTGTTTTCCCTACCGTACACATTTGAAGGGACATTTTGCCCCACTATATGTGTTTTGGTGCACAATGCTTGGCACAGTAATGTACACAGAACTGTGTTGCAAAATTCCAAGAACTTTGAATATGGAAAGGTGGCAGTGCTTCAGTTCTCGTATTGTTTTGGAAAGTACACATGATGATGATGATGACGATGATACCCCACCCACCTAGCTGGGTTTCCCCAGCCACTCTGGGCAGCTTCCATTATGTAGGCTTGTGTCTAAATGCAAACCAAATAGAATTTTCCCCTCATCCCTAATGATAAGTATTTTATTTATTTAGTTAATGTGTTTTATTTCTTACATGTCTATACCACCGTTCAGCCAAGGATCACCCAAGGGCCGTTTGCAATGTAAAACTACAAAAAAACACATAAAATGTACTGCTTGACAGTGGCATAGTCAGCCTGGGGAAATGGTGGACTCTCCTTCCCTGGAGGTGTTTAAGCAGAATCAGCATCTGTCAGAGATGCCGCGCAGTTGCAAGTTTCCTACACCAAATGGGGCTTAGACTAGATGACCTCTGAGGTGCCAGTTCTAAAATCTGATGGCGTGCATTCAACGAAGTCATGATCAGAGTAAAACCCATTGAAATCTTCTTAGTCACGCTGCTTGATCTTAGTGGGTCTGCTCTGACTCTGTCAGGTGCAACCCTTTGATTCTATACGCTGCTTTCTCTGCTGAAGAAAACCCCTGGTTGCGTTTTGCCTACCTGAACGGCTTGCTTCTCCCAGCAGCCTACCTCAATATCCTTCTAAGAGGATGAGATTTATAGAGTCCTTCTCGTTTTACAGACAATGAATCTAAAAGGTTTCCTTTCTGTCATCGTCGCCGTGGCTGTGAAAGCTTTTACCTTCCTAAGGAAAAAGGCAGAAATACGGTGGCATTACTCACAAGTAAACTAGCAAATGGTGCTATTATTTATTTTTATAATAGTCGCAGCAAGAATCATTTAGCCATTTTCCTCTCTGATGTTCTGTACGCAAGTAATTTACAGTTGTGCTAACTGGGACTCACTTTAACAAAAGTTGATGGGTTTAAGGTCTTTTTTTAAAAAAATGGGAAAAAAATGTTTGTTTTTAATTTGATCACATTTTTGCTTTCATGGCAGGATGCCCAGTTGTAATTGCGCAGTGCATTTCACCCCCTTTAAAATTGATTATTCTTGTCATTCAGTTAACCGCATTATTTATTGACTTTGCTGAGTGCTGGTTTCCATTTATATATTTAAATCCTATAGTTATTTTCTGTCGGGGTTTCCCCCCGCCCCATTACAAATTGGTACTACGGAATGAGGATGTATATTGCCTCTTTCTATTTAGTATACTACCATTTATTAATTTCTATCATTCACCAACAGACTCTGGTGTCCCAGATCCATGACAACACTATAGTTTCCAGGGTAGGCTTAGCTGGGAGACAAAGTGACAATTGGGGATTTGGTGGCCAGGGTTGGGGTGAGGTCAATTCAGTTCTCCTTAAACACCTTCCAAAACTATAGCAGGAGTAAGAAACCTGTGGCCCTCCAGGATTATAGCTCACAAGGAGACCAATATGGTTGCCACACTCCTTTTTAACCTCACAATAACCCTGTCTAGTAGGTTTAGATTGGAAGAATGACTGACTCAAAGCCACCTGGCTGAGATGGGATTTGGTCCAACACTCTAACCCAGTGTTTCCCAACTGTTTCTGGACTACAACTCCCATCATCTCTAGCTAGGAAGACCAGTGGTCAGGGATGATGGGAACTGTAGTCTGAAAACAGTGGAGACCCAAGGTTGGGAAACACTGCTCTAACCACTACACCACACCGGCTCTCCAGTGCTGTGGCAAGTAGGTCTGGGAAACATGCATCTCCCTGGTGTTGATGGACTACAACTCCCATCATCCCTGACCATGCTGTTGGAGCTGGAATTAAAAAATAGAGAGAGAGAGCACAGTTACTCCTGGGTCAACAGGAACATAAATACACACGGGAATGGTCCTCTACCTCGATCTGTCTTAGTTGAAATGCATCTTCCAAACATCTGGAGGTCTACAGGTTTCTCACCCTTGTGCTATGGGGTCCAGCTAAAAGGCTATGGATATTTCCTTCTCCTTGTCTCAGTGGGACAATTTGATCAACAGTAGCCTGCAATCCTAGACCCACTTATAGGATCAAACAAATGTGTTCAGCGGGGTCTATGAGTAAACATGTACAGTGGTACCTCTGGTTACGAACTCAATTTGTTCTGGAGGTCTGTTCTTAACCTGAAACCGTTCTTAACCTGAGGTACCATTTTAGCTAATGGGGCCTCCCGCTGCTGCCGCGCAATTTCTGTTCTCATCCTGAGGTAAAGTTCTTAACCCGAGGTACTACTTCCAGGTTAGTGGGGTCTGTAACCCGAAGTGTTTGTAACCCGAGGTACCACTGTATATGATTGCGTTGCTACTTTCCATTTGTTGCCCTCTGAGTTTCGATACCCTGTAAGGAAGATATTGTGGTGTGTAACGTAACAGAGATATCGCAGCAAAACATTTAAGCTTCCACATTCTCTGGTTGCTTTGATGTCAATCAGAGGTTCCTGTAGCCACTTATAGTACACTGGGAGTTGGATATTCTGAGAGTGATATTCAACTAAGTCTTACTTAGAGTAAACCCACTGAAATTAATGAACACGATTAAGTTAGGCCCATTAAATCCAATGGTTCTGCTCTGAATACCACTCAGTGAATACCCATGCAGTGCAATTCACCAGCTTCCAGTTTCTGCTGCTAAGATTACTTGTGGTTAAATCACAAAAGCAGGCCAGGTTTTTATTTTCCTGGTAAGTTGGCAACCCAAATAATGGTGATGAAAACTGTTTGCTCACCTTAAAAAATAAAATAAGAAAACTGCTGCATCTGACATGTGCATTCCACACCAACTCTGCCACCCATTTAAGTAATATTGATGGCAGTAAATGGACTTAAATGGGAGTGTATTGAAAAGAAACTTTTTATTAGAACTCAGATGCATCTTTATTTCAACATTCATTCCAGCGGCTCAATTCCCCTTTCGCCAGCTGCGATGTTACACCTCCATTTTTATGCTCCCGCAATTGCCTTTAAAGCAATCCATTCCTCCCAGGCTGAGGCA
Organism: Zootoca vivipara; assembly: GCF_965207765.1. Lineage (NCBI taxonomy): Eukaryota > Metazoa > Chordata > Lepidosauria > Squamata > Lacertidae > Zootoca > Zootoca vivipara. The sequence goes on from NC_142589.1 coordinate 33,976,630, forward strand.
CGCTGTGTTTGATGAGGAGCACTGGAGGTGTTTGGCTTTGTAATTTCATCCTTGAATTTTGTGATTACCAACAGGACAACTTTTTTAATTTGCTCTTTTGTCTCGATTCCCCTGGCTGACAATCTGCTCCATGAGCTAGGCTTTTTAATCAATCACCTAGATAATCAAATGTCACTGGCTATCTGCTCCGTGTAATTACTTTTGCAATTAAAAATCAACCTCAAGTTGCCTCGTCTAATTAGAGGGATGGCCAGATTTTCATCGAGATTGATTTTTTAATAAATATTGACTTAAAACGCCATAATCTCATCATATTCTTTTCATTTTCTTTGTACCAAAAATCAAACAAATGGGAGAATTAACAAGCAGGAGCTCTTCAAAGGTTCTTTGCTGGTTCAGACATACAAAGTCATGCTGCACAGAAGCCTGGCTTATCTCCCCCCCCCCCAAAAAAAAATAACACTCAAGAGATCCTACCTTTTATTGGGGAGAAAAGGGGGAGGACCAAAGTCTTTCTAGAATTCTCTTGTTCACTTTTTGTGAGATTCCAAATTAAACTCAAAAAGTCTGTGCATACTAGATTTATTTTGCACAGAAAACTATATTTGTGTGTGTGTGTTTAAAAACAGCAGCCTACAAGTATCTTTACAAAACACAAACAAGCTAATGTATAAAACAAGCCTTTTTGTTCAGTGACAAACAACATCTCATTAATTAAAAATTAACTCTGAAGTAATTCTCACTGAATTCAGGAGAACCGATTTATGCAAGTAACCATATCTAGACGTCAGCTGATGTGTCATAGCTGGAGATAACAGAACACAGACGTTTAGATTATCTCGGGGGAAATGGTGGCATTTCAGTTGCGTCTGCAGCCTTTACGCTACTGTGCACATAAAAACATTTTCATTGTCAGAACAGGGGTGGATTTATGGCTGTGCGAGTGCTGCGCATACACTGGGTGCTGAAGAGAGGGGGCGCCATCTCAAAGCCCGTTAAGTAAGGTGCTGGCCTTCGGGAAGGAGGTGGGAGAGCTCTCTAACCAGGGCCGGCCCTAAGGCAAGGCTGGGTGGTGCAATGTGCCAGGGCGCTGGGCCATCAGGGGGCGCCGCACTGCGCCCGCCAGACAGCTGCGCTGGGAAACGGGGGGAGGGATATTCGCGGCATGGCGCCACGGCGCCAGATATGCTTAAGACGGCCCTGTCTCTAACCCTGACAGAGTCCTGATTCCTTCTTCCCAAAGCCAGACACCTTCTTATCCATCTTTGGGAAGGCAGCACAAAGCCTCTGTGTGTGTGTGTGCCAAATTTTGGCTGAGCACAGGGCACCATAGTACTCAACTCTGCCATTGGTCAGAATCATGCAATATTCTGATGCATTCTCAGTTGGTAGAGCACAAGAGTATTAATCTCAGAGTCATGGGGCCAAGGCCTACACTGGGCAAAATATTCCTGCATTGCAGGGAGTTGGGCTAGCTAGATTTTATGATTTGCTTTCTATATGTATTCCTCAATTGCACCTCCATCTTTTGGTCAAGTTGCAGAGGGTGGTTTGACCAAGCCCTCCTACAAAATAGTATGCAGGATATAAAATATCTTAATTGGCACTCCTCCCCACCCCTCCACCCCCAACAAACCACCACCACCACATTTGACACGCAGTTGAAAACAGCAGCAGCCCTGTTCTCAATAGTAATAACAAACCCCACCACCAACCTTTTAGAAAAGCCGGTCTAAACAAAACAGAATTATAGCCAACTAAGTCCTTCTTAGAGTAGACCCATTGAAGTTAGTGACTAACCAAAGTTAGTCACAGCCATAGGAATGGGAGAATGTTATGAATGCTGGGTCAGGTGAATGGCCTGTCTCGTCCAGCACCCAGTTCCCCAGGTGGCCAACCACATGCTTTTGGGAAACACTCCTGCAGGGCACAACCACCAGAGCACTCTCCCCTCTTGCGGTTTCTAGCAACTGGTATTCACAAGCATTACTGCCTCTGATAGAGACAGAGGTAGGGATTGTAACCCAAAGAGGTGTAAACCGCAGTGCCCAGAATTATTTGAGGCAAAGAACGTGCTTCAGATATGTTTTAAAGGTAGAGCGTGTACACAGCCCTAGTGTAGAGGTGGGATACATGCATGATGGGTTTTTTAAAATGCTTCCATATTAAAGTTCTGCTCTTAAGGTTTTTGTGTGCTGTCTTACTTCACAAAGGACATTCTTCTGATTGAAGGTCTATTGCTTAGCTTCAGCCTTGTGTATCTTCAGACCATACCGAGGGATCAAAGCGATTGTGAGTGGGTCACTTTCCAAGGGCCTTATAGCAGTGGTGGGTGGGGCCAGATGAAAAATGGGATATGACGCTTGCCTTTGCATGCAAAACTCAGTAGCTTTCCCACACACAACACACACACAGACACACACACCCAGGCAAGCACAAGGCATCACAGTTGAAAGATACATTCCAGCTAGGCAAAGGCACTCAAGGAAGGTGTGGGAGGGAGTGTGTGGTCTGGGGAGAGTCCCACCTGCACTGCCATAGCTGTACCCTAGGACAGTGTTTCTCAACCTTTTTTGGGCCACGGCACACTTGTTCCATGAAGAAAATCACGAGGCACACCAACTCTGTGCCGCCCTCCCCTTTTCGGGGAGAAAACTGGGCCTGGGGTTCAATAGTACTGTAATCAATAATGATTGTGGTGGTGGCGATGCAATCGGATCGTCCCTGTGACGGGTAGGGGGCTGAAGGCTCTTACGCCCCCTCCTGTTGAAGCGAATAATATTGGGGAGGGGGTCAACACCCCCAGCACCTCACACCGCCTGCCCCCCCTCGTCGATTACTATTATTCCTATTACCATGAATTTATTCGTCACCCGCCCCTCACCCTAAGGACCCAGGGCAGGGGTGGGAGGGGGCACTTACCGCCCGCAGGAGGAGGCGGTTGAGGAGGAGGAGGAGGAGGCCTGCCGGGCCCCTCCGGAGGTCTCGAATAGAAGTGCGCCGCCGTCGCTGCGCCTCACAGGCGCTTCCCCCGCGGCGGCGGCGAGCCTCGCCATTTGCTGCTGCTGCTGCTGCCGCCGCCTCCCCTTCCTCCTCAGAGGGGGCTTCTCAGCCAGAGGGCCGCTCTCCATGCCGGGCGAGACCAGACTCGCCTCTGCTTAAGCCCGGGACGAGAATGGTTAATGGCGGCGGCTGAGGGAGGAGGGCCGCCCGGCCGCCTTGGCAAAAAAAAAGCCATTTGAAAATGGCGGCAGGAGCCGCGCCGGCCAATCAGCACCGCCGACGGCTGGTTGCTAGGAGACGGCGCGGGGTGCGAGTGGGGAAGAGGCCTAGCTGCCAGGCCTGAGGTCTTCTTCGCTTTGGGGATTGCCCTTCTCCCCAAATCGCCCTTCTCCTCGCCACACGTCACGGCACACCAGCCAGCGTCTCGCGGCACACTAGTGTGTCGCGGAACAGCGGTTGAGAAACGCTGCCCTAGGAGATGGCTAGAGATAAAATGTTGGCTCAGTGCTCAACTTGTCATCAAGTGCCTCCTCCAAGGAGCAGGAGCAGCCTGACTGGAATTTAAGAACATAAGAACCTGCTGGATGAGGCCAAGGACCCATCTAGTCCAGCTTCCTTTTCTCACAGTGGCCAGCCAGGTGCCTCTGTGGGAAACCCGCAAGTAGAATTTGAGCACAAGAGCACTTTCCCCTTCTGTGCTTTCCAGCAACTGGTTTTCAGAAATATCACTACCTCCAACTGTGGAAGCACAGCATGGCCATCATGGCTAATAAGGTTTGATAGCCTTCTCCTCCATAAATTTCTCTAATCCTCTTTTAAAGGCCATCATCACTGCCTACTGTAGGAGATGGTTCCATAAAGTAAACATAGACTGCTTGAAGAAAGTACTTTCTTTTATCTGTCCTCAAATTCAATCATACAAAGCGACAGAAGTGTCTGAAGGCACAAAAGCAGGATTTTCCCCCGACCACCCATTCAGTTCCCTTCTGGGATCCTGTTTCACTCTCCCCATCCTGTGACCTCCTTCAGCCCTTATGCTTCTTGGGGTCCGGATTTTGCCTTCCCCAACCCACTGAGATTAGACTCCAGCTCTTTGAGCTCCTCCCAATCCTCTTCCTGATCTGAACACCACCTCTGGGACACCTCCACTGGATTCTGGGCAATTTATAACTCTCTGTGTCTGACGTTTTGCAACACATTATCATTTTAAGGATGGTTCCTTTGAGATTGAGGATTAATTCCTCCCCAGCCTTTATATGGATTTTGAAATGTCACCAGCTTTGATAGAGTTTTATGAGTGTGCATTTTTTTTATCTTCCCTTTTTTTTTGGACATGCAATGGTGTAAAACAACTTGTGGTGATGAAGGAGAGGGGTGGAGGGCTTGGGAAGCAAGCATAATGCAAGAGCAGAAGAAAGAAAGCTGGAGTTGGCTAAATAAAGACAGAATGATCCTTGCAGGTTTGCCAATCCGCTGTCTCCTTTATTCTGATTACTTGTAAGACAGCGCCATAATGGACATTTTCCTTTGCAGAAAATAATAAGAGCGGTACTTATCGCTTGTTGCCTACAGCGAGTGGCAAAAGGAAATTAGAAAAGTCCAATGAAGCTGAGTGGTAATTAATCATCATACATTGGGGCTCTGTCAAATCAGAAGGGTCTTTCCAACTGATAATGCTGCCCAGAACAATTTAGACTGGTCGAAAATTAGAATTCTTTTTCCTCTGGCAAAGGGAGAGAGAGGAAGGGGGAGGGAGAGATTTAGCACTCAGCGTGGCCAACTGCTGCTTTAAATGACAGTTTGACCCATATTCAGGAGGGGAAGTGTGCACCATTTTTACCTTCCCCCTTCTCCCAAATGAGAAAACCAAAACCAAACCCTTTCTCTTCAAGGCAAGGAAAAATCCAGTCATACCTCGGGTTAAGTATGCTTCAGTTTGAGTACTTTCAGTTTAAGTACTCCGCGGACCCAGAAGTGTTTCCTTCCGGGTTCCACTGCGCGCGCATGCGCAGAAGCGATCTGCGTGCTTCACACATGCGCTGAAGCGCTCTATCGGCACTTCGCACACGCACGCTACCGGCGCTCGGATTAAGTACTTTTCGGGGTGCGAATGGCACCCTGGAACTAATTAAGTACTTAACCCAAGGTACCACTGTATTTGGAGGTTTTGCTTTTTGCTTTTGTGACTGTGGCTTGTGACTTCATTTTTGTGACTTGTATTTGTGACTGTGTGGAACCCAGTCCAGCTACTGGTTGATTGTGTGACTGCAGAAATGGATAAAAGCCCCCCATCCAAACTGACTATCATCAAGTGCACAGAAGAAGAAATAAATGTTAGTTTTTTCATCTACAATACTGTCTTATTTATTTTATAGTACAGTGCATTGATTATTGCCTTCATTTTAAGGATCAATGGTCTCATTAGACAGTAAAATTTGTGTTAAATTGCTGTTTTAGGGGGTGTTTTTCATCGTCTGAAACAGATTAATCCACTTTCCATTACTTTCAATGGGAAGGTTCGCTTCAGGTTAAGTACGCTTCAGGTTAAGTACGGACTTCCAGAACCAATTAAGTACTTAACCCAAGGCACCACTGTATATGTATGCCTATTCAGCAGAGCCTAGTCCAGTAGGGTGAATGGGGCACCACCCTACCAACCTCAGTCTGGTCCAATAGTTTGCCGTCAATTGTCTCAGCGCATGCTCAAAAGCAAGCTGCTGTATGTGAGGTTCCCAGGTCCAATAATCTGTATCGAGGAGCCATAGGACTCTGCTAGCATAACCACATCAGAGATAGCACCAATCGCTTGTCCGGAGGGAGGGGACTTACAAATGTTAATGCTACCATCCACTTTCTCTTTGTGGCATGGTATTGCCACTGACAATTTGGCCAACTGGGGCTTTTTGGCCCAAGGAAATACATTCTCAAAGTCGGATCAAGGCCACAGATTTTGACCATTCTGTTTTTTTGAACTGTTCCAGGAATCAAGTCCTTGCAGGAAGCTCAATTTGTAGTCATCATAGAAAGCTGCCATATAACACTACCTAGCTCAGTGTTGTCTACATGGACCTGTTTTTGGACACAGGGGTCATTTCCAGCTCTACTTAGAGATGCTCATGATTTAACCTGGAACTTGTTGCATTGATATGATATAATCTAGCCCCCCCCCCAAGCACAGATGTTGCTTGATCATGCATATGAGACTTAAATGAATGATCATGTCTTCCTTATGAATTCCTTAACCATATTTTATTGCAGCTCCCATATGTGTTTTTTAAAAAAAATAAAAAATAAAAAAAAATATTGGTTATATATTTTCAAAGAGGAAAGCAGGAAATAGAAGATAGGTACATATTTAGAAATACCGGGGGAGTTTTTAATCTCAAACTGCAATTTTGTATCACTTTTAATAATACTATAATAAGGGATAATCCTGCGAAGTCCATAGGCTGCATGATGGGGGATTAACTAAAGCTTGCATATTTGAAATGTTCCATTTTCTACCACAATCTCTAGAAAATAGTGAAATACCACTTAAACTAATACCTGTTGAAAGATGCTTGAATTCGTGAGGAAAATATGATTACGACCTTTCTAGTTGTACATGTGTGTTTATGTAGTGGACAATTCCCTCCTTCCTTTGCTTTGGAAAACAGAGAAATATAAAAAACCTGGGAACTGTCCCGAGGAATTCCATTATACATTCCATTGAGTCTGATGTTGGAACAAGCAATAGCCTTAAATTGACACCCTCTGTCCTGAGACAAAACCAACCACTCAGTGATTACTGCATCTAGGAAGAGATGCAAGAGGTTTCCTGCTTGTCCCATTATTTCTAAGCATGGATCTGAGCGGTTTTCCATTCACCCCACTGCTTTCCCCAGGAAAACCCACACTTTACTGCTGAATTGGAGCAAACATCAGTCAGCAGAAAGCCTGGTTGAGGTTTGCTCTGATTCAGAGGCAAGAAGTCGATTTTCATGTGGGAAGGAGGCAGGGACAAGTGTGGACAAGCCCAAAGGGACCTTCCTGAATTGTCTTTTCAGTTTCTCTTTCTCTTTCCCTCAGGAAATGCTTGGTTTTGCCAAGGAAAAGAAGCAGTAACGTCTGTCTTCACTGTGGTTAGACAAAACCTATTCCGTCACATGGGTGGAGTAGGGGCAATGGCAGAGCAAGCTGATCAGGGGCGGCGCATGTGCCCTGCACCCAGGGGTGGGGCCAGCCACCCACGGGGGTGGGGCCAGCCGGGGCAGGACACTCTGCAGGGCCTCCGAGGTGTCTGCCTGCCTCCTCCCACTCAGCCGCCCTACGGTTGAGGGGGAAGCGGTGAGCAGACCATTTGGGGCAGCGCAAAGCCTGCGGGTGCCCAAGCCACTGCGTCACTCCCAGTGGCTTGGGTGCGCTGCAGGGCCGCGGTAAGTGCCACCCGGCATTTTGTCACCCCCCTCAGTGGTGACACCCAGAGTGGCCCGCCCCCACCGCACCCCTTCCTCCGCCCCTGGGTGGGGGGAACCTGTTTGACACCCACAGGCCACAATTTGTCATAAGCAAACTTATGTCATATGCCAGCGGTCAAGCGGCAAAGGTGGGTGGAGCAATGGATGTGAATTCTTCATCACTGTATTATGGGTGACATTCTACCCAAGCAGAAGCCAGAGGTTTCCACACACCCACATATAATTCTCCATTCAGGCAAGCATGAGACATTTCACACAACAATACACTGCCGATATATAATTCTCAGAGTGGTTTAGCAATCAGTCCCTCTTCACAGGGAACTCTGCAGCTCTTTGAGGGGGAATAGGGGTCTCACAGCACTCTTAAAAAAAGGTACTTCTATGGCTGTTCAAAGTGGTATCATACTGCTTTAAATGTATGGTGCAGATGGGGCCCGGGATAGACAGACAAATCCTCTGATCTGGTTTAAGACAGCATTCTGTGTTGTGCAGGATCTTGGCCAGGTAGCAAGTTCTAGAAAGCAGGCACCATGACTGAAAATACATTCCTGATAGCATGGTCTGTGAATGTAGGCCATATTATAGAACATCTCCCATCAGATACATTGTACGTACGTCTTGAATTTGCTCCATGGTATTTCATAAATATGGATTAAAAACTCTTTAACTTTCCCCTAGCAGTGTGCATTGCTCTTGATAGATTCCTTTCTCCCTGAGAGCCATCAGGATGAGAGATTTGCATTTCCTAGTGGCAGAAGAGTGTTGGGAAATTAGCCTGGTTTGGGAGAGGAGAATGGACTTTGATCATTGTTGGCAGGCTGATAAAGAGACAGGATCTCCATCCTCATCTTCATTTGCTGAACCCTGTCAGCTGGAGGACATGTTGTGTTTCCTGCAAGATTGGAAGGATGCCTTGAGAAACTGGTGATTCGCCTTTTTGGATCGACATGTTATGCTCTGCAGGAGCGAGTGTTTCTTTCATAGTCGAGGGGAAAGCAAAGCGATGCCAATCAATTCTTGGTAGGAGAATGGCATCCATGTTGTTCAGGCTCTTCCTCCAAGTGGAGGATCTCGCTGGGTGAGATGAGCCGAGTTTGTCACCTTGACGAAATTGCAGCTTCTGGCCTCCATGGGGGATTCCATGTCCCTGGGCCTGGCAGGAGATCTGTAGGATTCAGAATTCTCTGCCAGGAGAGCTATTGGCCAAGGCAAATGCTTGGGCATACAGAGTTGCCTGGTCTGTAGCCCACATAATCTTTCAGTTAAGCTCCTGCTTTCTCCCTCTGGGGAGTTAAGAGACCATTGACAGCATGAGCAAGGACAATCCCTTGTTCCTACAACTGGCAACAAATTTGCCGATGGCAACAGCTGGAAAATTGACATGGCCATGAAAATCCTGGGGTGTTGTTCTAAAATCTACAGCAGCTACCATGTGCTTTGATTTCATGCTTATGGCTTTCTAGGACCTCCAAATGGTAGCGATGAGATCTAAGTCACCAAGTGTACAACTTTGCAATGAGCTAGACATTTTGTACTGAAAATGTTATGCATCATAGTCAATATTATCCAGACCACAGAATGCCTTAGAAATATATCTATACTTGGCATGAGGCATCTGGCTGACATTACATTCTCCCAATGCAAATACCAACACAAAGACTCGTGGAGAATTTAGCAATTATTTTAAGGATCACAAGAAACATTTTACCTGGGAAAGATGAGTTTTACTATTTATGTTAACATAATACAAATGTCTTGCACATGTGTTTAAGAGTGCAGATGTGCATGGAATCAAACGCTCTTTGAAAAGCCACGCTCACAAAATAACGTCATTTAGCAACTGTCAGGTTTTGCTTTGATCCACATCCTAACCTCCAGATAATATTTACCTCGAGGACGTACACCATGCGTACCCACCAGAGCTGAATTTGCCTCGGGCTCCAGCAACAGCAGCGGCCGCCGTGTTAAAAAAGAAATCCTTGTAAATCACCCCATTTGTGCCTTGAAGTGCCAGGCTGTTTGCTCAGCAGGCTAACACAATGCGGCAGCATTATTAAATTTCCAAGAAGTTGACCAGATTTGCCAGATTAGTAGGGTGGACCCAATGGGGAGGCTGTCTTTCTGCCTTTGGCACTGCAGCAGCAGCTGACGGGGCAGGCGATACTTTGAATCTCGCTATTTCAGCCACCGCTGCAGCCCCTTCCTCGTTAATCTCCACAGCAAAGATTAGTTTATTCGATTAAAGCTATTCCCTATAGACCATCTCTGGAGCTCCCTACAAAGCTTCAAGACTATGCGCTGCCAACCTTTCGCCAACAACTTCCCTCCCCTTCAAAAAATAAAATAAAAGAGAGAGGGGGTGGAGAGAGAGAGAAGATTCAACAAAGTAATCTTCCCTCCTATTCCTTTTATATGATTGGAAAAGAAATTGAAAATGAATTTCAGTTATTGCTTGTGTTTTAAATATGAGATAAAGGTCAGCCCCCCCTTCAGCTATCTCCCTAGATGGAGATTAACGTGAGCATGTTCTATTATAAAATCATAGAGCGAGTTTGCAAATCTGTCGAGTCATCTACAAATATATAATTAGACCGTTAGATTCAGAAATCAATAAACGGTGACTTTTTCGGCATGGCACTTTGGAAGCTGGAGGAAAGAAAGACTGCATGAAGGAAACAAGTCTTTCGGGTATTGGGGGGGGGAGGTTGAGCCGTGTTTCTTATCAGAATCTCTTTGTAACATTTCAAATATAGGTAGGCGGTTTGTCCTTTGCAAACGGCAGAAAACCCCAAACAATCCCCCCCCCCCATTTTTGGTTTTTATGCCTTTAAAACATGCCCATTTTCCAGCACACGTGCAGAAGGAAATGGGATTTGCCAAGAAATGGACATTTGAAGAGAAGAGTTGCCAATTCCTCTCCCTCCGCCTCCCAGCTCTGGTTCGGCATCAGTAAGTCAGAGGCTGGGAATGTTTTGTAACACAACATTCGTAGACATATTTATACAGGGCAAGTGCTCATGCATTTGTCATCAGTTGTCACAGTACATGATTTCCCAGGTCAGAAAATTGACTTCGGAGCTTGACCCTGAAGATTCGACTTGCCTGTTTGCTTATTCTGGTTCAAGATGCGATGTCAAAAACTGTCCTATTAGAGACACCTCTTCACATTTACTTTGCTCAGGTTGATCATAATGATACTGGAAGGACCACAGTTTGATGTTGAAAAGAGATAGGGGATAGAGCCCGGCCGAAATGGATGGTGTTGACAGCAAGAGATGAGATTGGAGGTTGGGGAGAGAGAGAAAAGAGAAAACGCTGCCTGTGGTTTAGTAAGCTGTGATTGTGCTTCATAGGGAAAACTACACCGGACAGATTAATTCTTGGTGCCCTAAATCAAAGGGGAAGGGACCTGGATCCAGCCAATAGGCTGCATCCTTGAGCCCCCCCATCCAATTTTATAAATGAGTGCCCAGCTGTCAATTACCCATGCCACAATGACATCAGATGGCCTGTTTTATTTTTGGGAATTGTGTCCTCCTTCGAGGACAGCACGTATTGCGGTGAGGTCACCTAAAGTGCCCTGTTGTTGCTGGGGTTGGTAAGTTTGGATGGCCTCAACGTCCGATTGGTCGCCCCTCGGTTGCCGGGTTGGAATTTGGCTCAAAGGAGTCTGTGATTGGCAACCGATGGGGCTATAAATATCCCTGCACGCGTCATTGAACTTCCTCTTTTTCGTAGTGTGCACAGGATCACCTGCCCTCTCTCCCTATATTTATAGTTGTCTTATTGACCTTGCTATGCCTGTCTAGGGGTCGTCTGCTTTGGAGCAGGGGCCTGGTAGGGATTTTGCCATTGGGCTGATTGGCTGGTGCCAGGTGGTTTTTGCCTACTGCGTAGCAAATTGTCACAACTTTGTAAGGTTGGCTGTTAGGCATTGGTTCAATTGGTTGATGGAGAGGATGTGGTTGGCTGTGCCTTCCCCTCCAAGTTGCTGCTGCAAGGGTATTCCGTTAAAGGAATCCAGGGGCTCACCTTGGTTTTGTCCGAACCCCTGTCAAGGGGCGAGGGCCATGCCAGAGCCCCTGGGAGCATTTGGGGTGAGCTTAGAGACTGGTGTCCAGCTCATTGCTCCCCCAGAATGCTTTCCCTTACTGACTTCTGCACAGTGCAGATGTCAGTTCTGGTCTTGATGAGTACAGGATCAGATAGTCAAACCAATGCCTAAGAAACCACTCACATGCTGTATTTATTAAGTTGTGGCCAAAATTATGCCAAAAAACTTAAACTAAAATTCTGTGTCTATTGCGAGTTATTTCAGTGGGTGGTTTGGGTGGGGCCTTAACACGCCATTGGGCCAAGATTCACCCCATTGCCAATCCCAGGGCAAAGGGCCTAAATTAAGTGAGAAGTTGATGCACAGACTAAATAAACTTTTGGGCGTCTCTCAATGCAGGTCTGAAATTCATTGCAGTTGGTGTTTTTTTTGCCAGGAATTGGGTGAGGAGTTGGAGGTGGCTGCTTCTGACCTATGCACTGTGACACTACCAGCCATCCGGAGGTGAATGTGGACAGTCTAGAAGGAGATGTCCATCCGCTGCACTCACTCCCATCTCCCCATTGTCACAAAAAAGGAAGACACTGTTAGCGGGAGAGACGGCAGCAGCATGGGGAGCAATATCATGCCACTCCCCCCAGCAAAGGCTGGAATAAAGTATATGAGACAAGGGGGAGCTGGAGGGAAGAAGGCTGGGTGTTTGTATTCAGAGGCAAGTCAAGGCTTAGAGGACAGTAGGAGTGGACATATGGTGGTAGGGATGGAGGGGGGAAATTGATTCTGTTTGCATTTTAGTGAGAAGCTGCATAATCTGCACTTCTCAAACCAGCACACAAACAGCAACACAATTATCCTTCAGAGTTTGCACTTCCCCAAATTTTGTCATGCAGGCACATGAGCATAAAAAATGTTTGTATTAGCAAAAATAACATTGAAATTCATTGTGTTAGGGGAAATTGCTTGCCAAAAATGTGTATATTTGTCCAAACCATGTACAATAAATCCAAGAAAAATGCTTACAACCTTTCATGAGGATTTATAAATAAAAAAATTAAAATCACATTTTTATTTTATTTTATTCATCACATTGCTATCTCACTTCTTCTCCAAGAAGCCTAAGGTGGCACACATTGTTTTCTTCCTCCTCTTGTTATTCTCACAGCAGTCCTATGCAGTAAGTTCAAGTGCGAGACTGTGACTGGCCCAAGGACTCCTAGAGGGTTTCATGGCTGAGCAATGATTTGAACCCTGGTCTTCCAGGTTCTAGTCTAACACTTCACCACACTGGCATATTTAATTATGTATTTAGTGTCACATGTGGTTTACCTTTGAGTTACACATAGAGTTTCGGGCAACCATGTCTGCTACACTTAAAAGCAGCCGTGGTTGATCGCAGTCTCCTGATACGGCGGCAGGTCTGGAGATCAACAGTAGGTGGTGCCATAGCAATGACAGGCAGAGCTGGCTAATTCTGGTCTTGTCCCCATCCTCCCCACTGAGTTCTACAATGTCACTTAGGAGGAGGAGAAAGCTACCCAGGCAGTGTCACCAGCTGAGCTGGTTGTAAGAAAGAGGGCAGGGAACCAGCTGTGGACAGACTGAGGGTGCCCCATTCACCCTAATGGACCATCTTCCACTGCTCAAAATGTTATCCTCAACCATCTTGAGTAAATCCTAGGTTATATAAGGGCAGCTGAACTCTGGATATCCCCACATTACCCCACATCTGTGAACACACCCTTGGTGATTGTGTGATTGCAGGATCGTACTCCAGTGTGGGAGGATGATATGCCAACACACGTCCCAAATGGGCCGACGGCCAGATGACTCAACCTCTTAACTGTGAGAAAGCATGGGGGTTCCAGTGGTGAAACTGATGCATCAAGCTATAAAGCAATTGATTCATCCAGCTATAAAAACTTTTTTTAAAAAAATCAGCATCTACTTGTTTTCTCTCTGTGCTAGCTTTCAAGTGCAATAAAAGCTGCATGCGTTTTAAAATCTGCTAATATTGTCTTGCAAAGGCAAAAAGGTCTCGGCTTCCTACATTTCTGTGGCATCATAAAAATTATAGTGCATAAGGTCACGTTCTAAGATGCTTGGGAGCTGTTTGAGCTGTCTCGTTGTGGTTTATCAGTGCTGAATGCAAAGTAGCAATTACAAGAGGGCAAGTATAAGGGGAAATTGCAGCCAGGAACCCAGCTTGTATCACACAGTCTCTGGGCTCCTCACTTGGGTGCAGAGAGAAAGTTATTGCCTTGTCTATTGATTTGAAAAGAAACTTCTTATTCAAAGCAGCCTGAGTGGTTCCACTTGAGGAAGATTGGGAGTACAGGTATGTTTCTCGGGGTGCGGGTGGTTGAAATATACAGCATGTCATCTTGGTTCTGTTCATGTTGGCGTTCCTTCCATCCTTCCATCCACATACATGCTCAGATTATTCAGAAGCCACATTCATACCAAACCTTCAAGCACTCTGCTGCACTCGGGTCCTGATTGTGAGTCTCCCATAGGCATCAGGCTGGCCACTGTGAGTTCAGGACTAGATGGGCATTTTGATTCATCTCACAGGACTCTCCTTAAGTCATTATTCACTAAAAGGGTGGGGAGAGGAGCAGGAGAACAGCAGGTCACCATGCCCTGGATTGATCATGCACATTTTTGGCCATGGTCTTTGATGTCTATGCACTCAGTAGAGGGTTCCAGGTAGAGTTTTCATGCAGTCAAGAACTCTGATCATGCAAGGTTTCTCATTGGTTGGAAGACCCACCTCCTCAGTAGGTATCGCTGTTCATGCATTGATGTCAGAGGGACATGGACACTAGGGGCATGGCTAGTCAACATGCCCCCCATGCATTCAGTGAACTAGATATTTGTGTGAAGGACTGTAGTCATAGTGAGCCATGGGCTTCATAACATACATCTTGTCTACACTATAGACACTAACTATTTACAAAGCAAAAACAGACCATAATAAGAGTTCAACATGACAGACCAAATGGAGCATGTCAGAGACAGAGGTCTCCTTGACTTCTCAGATGGTGGCAACCAGGTTCCCTATGGTTGTGCAGCTCCTGGTGTGTTTGCACAGGAGAATTTCCCAGCTGATTCCATCACATGTGAATTAGTGCTATAGCATGTGTGGAAGTGAGTCGGAGAGCTGAAAGGGTGGGCGGTGAGTTGCTTATGGTATGGTAGGCAGAAATCATGGAGGCTGCACACAAGCAGAAATCCAAAGTCAGGCCGGCTTAAGTCTGGTAGTTTGGTTAAACAGAGAGTGTGTCCTAGTGGCTTCCTTCAGTGACAAGTTATCCACACTGAGGCAAGGCACACCTGGGGGCTGGGTATCAGACAGTGAGCTCAGATGAGCATCCTTGCTCCACTTGTCTTCCTAATGCAGGAAAATCATGGAACTGTTACATCAACAAACATTAATGGGGCTGGTATAGTTTCAGAACCCAAGACCATGTGGATGAGAACTTTTAGAAACTGGCTAGCTAAAACATGTTTGTGCCTTGCCCCTTTATACTGGCATGGGATGAGAAGTGCTTGCTTTTTAGCCAGATTTAGACAAAAATAATTCATGTTTTGAATTCCAAGTGCTCTGCTTTCCTAACTATAAGCCTGGTTTTTATTATTAATGGCATCATTAATTGCAAATAAGTGAATAGGTTTTTCCTAAAGGGGATTGCTGATCGATTGAATCGATGTAGTTATGGACAGCTTCTTTGCCCATCTATGTTTAAATGCTATTTGAGGTTACCTGCCAGTAGTAAATCAGATTTTGCAATGCAGTTCTTCAGTCAAGTAACATGTACTTATACTAAGTAAAAGGAAGCTGTCCCCAAATATAGGCTGCATCCTTAAAATGAGATCTCTTAAACTATGACTTCTTTACTTATAAGAGTATGATTATGGGTCACAGGTTTTATACAAGCTAGATGGGGGCAGAGAGAGTGGCCTATATTATTTATTTATTACATTTATACCCCATCTTTCCTTTGAAGGAACTTGAGCTGGTGCACATGGTCTTCCCACTCCACATTCCATCCTCACAACAACCCTGTGAAGTAGGTTAGCCTGAGAGACAGTGACCAGCTCAAGGTCACCCTTTCGTTTCATATCTGAAAGGGGGCTGAAATGCCAGCCTCCAAAGGGCTTAGCCCAAAACTCGGACCACTACACTAATGGACTTTAGAAGTAATTTTGCAGACTGATGTGTAAAGGTGGAAAGATTGGTGGGAAATGAGAAACTGACAATTTATTTGGATAAGTTATTTTAGAAAGAGAGAGAGAGAAGAGAAGAGAAGAGAAGAGAAGAGAAGAGAAGAGAAGAGAAGAGAAGAGAAGAGAAGAGAAGAGAAGAGAAAAGCATTCTTCTGGTTTTGCAGTTGGAGCGAACTTCACACCTGCTTCCTCCCTCCTCTCCATGTCCTTTTCACCCTTCTTACACTAAGGAGAGTTGGTTGGTCAACTTGATCCCTTGTTTGAAATTCAATCAAGGGCATTAAAGTGTAAACCAGTTGGAAAAACAAAGAGCTTAGGGAAATAAATTGCTTAAACAACAGCAAACAAGCAGTCGGTAATCTTCTTAGAGAAATTAATGAAGGGAACCCCCTTCTTGGCTTTGGGGTTTGGGGGCAGGATTCAAGGGAAGTGAGGATAACAATCCTAAGAGCTATCACATAACAAGCCCAAAAGGTTTAGGGGGAAGGTGTGAATGAAGGAAGCAAGATTAGGGCAAGCAACTTTCAGAAGGAAACAAAGCAAAACTGAAGATAAAATTCTGCTTAAAAGAAGATTGCAAAACAGCTGCATATTAGAAAACCCAGGGCCTACCTAATATAACATGGTGCCTGCTGACCTTTTTAATAATAATAATAATAATAATAATAATCCAAAAAAATTCACAGCTCTGAAATATTAAGAAGGCAAAAAAAATCACCATGCGAGGGAGCCTTAATTTATGCTGCACTGCAGAGAGAAAGAGATGCTGTCTACTCACTAGACCAGGCATTCCCAAACTCGGCCCTCCATATGTTTTGGGACTACAACTCCCATCATCCTTAGCTAACAGGACCAGTGGTCAAGGATGATGGAAATTGTAGTCCCAAAACATCTGGAGAGCCAAGTTTGGGGATGCCTGCACTAGATACTTAAAGCACATGGCTTTTCCAAAAGCATCATGGAAACTGTAGTTTGTTAAGGGTGCTGAACTTTCTTAGAAGACCCCTATTCCCCCTTAGAGAGCTACAATTCCCAGATGTAACAATTATTCCCTCTCCCTAGGGAACTCTGAGAACTAACAACTCTCAGCAGTGCTATAAATGTATAGTGCAGATGTGGCCAGAGAAAGATTTGTTCCATGGCTCCTGGCTTTCAAAATGTGGTACTTAGCAGCCACAAATATTTATAGCACAATGCTGTATTTGTCTATTCACAAGTAAATCCCATTAAGTTGAATGGAGCTTACTCCCAGGTAAATGGGTATAGGTCAGTAGCCTTAAGTGTTCTTAAGCCTACTGAAATTAATGGTCTTAAACATACTTAACTCCCATTGGATTTCCCCTCCTTATTAAACCTCTGCTGTTGCTAAAGATCTCTGTATCTCATTAACTTGCATTGCCTGGAAAAAAGAGGGTTGTCTCTAATGTGCTACTGGACAATCATTATTATTTATTTATTTTTGACTGCGTCAGACCAACACTGCTACCTACCTGAGTCCTAAAGGAGATTGATCAATTACCTTTAATAAACTTCCAAGGCACCTCCCCGTTCATCCTTTAATTGACTGATGCCATGGTTAGATTTGGAACATGCCACCAGTTGCATGAGGTGATGTATCAATCACTGGGCAGATGCACCCTTTGGGTGGGTAAGGCTTCCTGCATTTCAGGAAATATAAGAGGCTCCTATATCGGAATGCCCTTATGGATCACATAGGGTTATTGATCCCTCAGAGCAATTTGATAGATTTGGATTGCACATCCATTATGAGCCTTGCCAAAATAAATCTGCTGTGCCAAATGAAGTACAGTAGAGTCTGACTTAAGGTGAGATCCAGTATCCCCCAAGGTCACCCAGGGGGTGAGATCAATGAGTCTTATGCTTTGCAGGTTGCACTGAATAATCAGAAGGTGCTTGGATGTGTTTCTGCAATCCACATCCATAATGTATAAACCCGTTCTAAGAACAGTTCTATGCACGTTCCCTTTTGCATGTGGAAATTTTGCTTACACAGTGCAGGGTTTTGTATAGCTTTGTTTTTCCTTGGGACGGGGACCTCTTTATTTTCAAATCCCTGCCAGCTAATTGTGAAATGTATCCCATTTGTTTAAGTGCCGATGACCCAGAGGCCTCTATTGCAGCACCCTTTCTAAGCCTGATGGCTTAGATTGTTTCATGTTCTGATGTGGTCCGCATTTGATAGCAGAGAGGAAGCCAACTTTTTTCTTTTTTCTTTAAAGAAGTCTCAAGGGCGGTATTGAGCTCTCAATCCCATGATGTATTTCATTTGCTACGGTCAGAACTGTTGCAACAATGCCTTTCATTTTTGAATTGCTGAAAATAATTTTCTTGCTGGGGGGCCGTTATGGGGAAAGACCTAAAACACACCCAACCTTGCCACTTCTTCACCTCCCCCCCCCTCCTTCGCCTTTTCACAGTATAATTTGCAATTTAAAGCTAACCTGGTGAGTGTACTAACAATGGACTGGCCCATAAAATGGTTTGAGGCCTGCCTGCATGCCTAATGAGGTTGATGATGAGCTATTTAACTCTTTGTCCTTCCATAATATCTACTTAAGGCAGTTCAATGGGACTGGATTGTTAGAAGTATTAAAGATTCTATTAAGTCTTTACCAAAGCCACTTGCTTCTCTTCGAGCTGTATAGTGGCTGGAGCATTAAATTTGACAATGTAAGGGCAGTAAGACTAGTGCACTGGCAATAGGGTGTGTATGTTGCAAAGCTGCACTCAATTGAAAACCTGTTACTGGTGCATTAAAAAAAAACACCTTCTAGACACTGATCTGGTTTTATTTAGGTTTAATAAAACCTAAACCTACCCCAAAGGAATTAGCTTATTTTCATTATGAATTAAGCCATCATTCTTTTTTAAAAAATGTTTCATTAGATTTTCCCCTCCTCCCTCTCTAAGCGACATAAACTCTGGCAAACTTGGTGGAATTCAACCCCTTGGATTTTTTAAAATCTTCCATAAAGAACTTTTGGGTGCTTCTAAGGAAGCTTCCATGAAAATACCCTGGAAATCAGTGTAACATTGTTTTAAGTAAAAAGCATGCACAGAAGTTGTACATTGAAGACACTGTTGTCCCAAACTCAGTCAAAAGTTCAGGCAACGTGTGACAAACACCAGAACTTTAGTGGGTGGTAGAAAGCAATTTGGGCCAAAAAGTTACACAGTTGGTGCACTGATTGACTAAGGAGTGGTATTTTTGTGTTTTTATCAAAACTGTGTGGTGCTAGTCACCAACACTGGATATGAGAGGGAGGGGGCGGTGGAAAGAGGAGGTGTTATGGCCAGAATTTCACACAGTTGGCATTGACTTGGCTTGAAGAGGCAAGCACTAAGCCCTCTTTTCAACCATAGTAAAAACCCTCCATCTGGCTACCCTAAAACTCTCTTAGCTTGTTCAACTTGCTGTCGGCTGATTGGGCTTTGTGAAGCAGAAGTAACAACATCAATGGTCTAAACCCTTTGCCACTTGAGAGTATTACATTTCATTTCATGCTTGACTTAATCAAAACTGGGGGAATGAAATTTACACCTTTTTGATGTTCTTTTCCCTGCTGTTTAAGGAGAAGAATCTGAACCCATTTGATCTTTGCATGCACCCAATAAATGACCAAATATGCCAAAGCTGCCAAAAGCAGACGGCGGCCAGTTGCCCGTGAATGTTGGGTCAGTTTGAATACAGCTTTGTACAACTAGCTCTTAGGTTTCCCAAACTTTGCTGCCTTTTTAATATTAGCAGGTGAACCAAAGGAAGAAAAATAAGCAACCTCGACGGTACCGTAAGGAAATATTGGGTGGTAGCCAATGTTGGCCCTACTCAGAGTAGACCCATTGAAATTAATAGACAGAACTAATTTAGTTGAATGCAATCCAGTATAGCAGGTTGAGAGCTTTGTTGGGTGATTCCAAATCCTGGAATCTGTGACTATCGATTCAGTCCAGAGGATGGGTTACGTTTCCCTCTGAGTGTGATATTCTAGAATGATTCCATAGAAATCAGAAGGTTTTCTATCACATACCAAGCTGTATTTACATCATGGAAGAATCAAACTGCTGGAGCAAATTATAACGCCGCGTCCTTCGAAATGGAGGC
Source organism: Zootoca vivipara (assembly GCF_965207765.1). Classification (NCBI taxonomy): domain Eukaryota; kingdom Metazoa; phylum Chordata; class Lepidosauria; order Squamata; family Lacertidae; genus Zootoca; species Zootoca vivipara. The sequence continues at coordinate 33,996,494 of NC_142589.1, forward strand.
TGCTTTCACATTGTGTGATATGTTTATATTGGGATTTTTTAAACATCCCGAATATGTACAGTTACCTGCATTGTGGGCGCAATCCTCTTGTGGATTGCCCCACCAAAATGAACAATAATACAGTGGTAACTCGGGTTACAAACGCTTCGGGTTACATGTTTTCAGGTTGCGGACCGCGGGAAACCCAGAAGTACCAGAAAGGGTTACTTCCGGGTATTGCCACTCACGCATGTGCATAAGCACTAGATTGCGCTTTGCACATGTGCTGAAGCACCAAATCGTGTTACACGTGTGCGCAGTCGCGGCACTGCAGGTTACGAATGCTGTGGGTTGTGGACGTGCCTCCGTCACGGATTACACCTGCAACCCGAGGTTCCACTGTAAATAATATAATAAATTTCTATTTATACCCCGCCCTCCCTGATCAGGGCTGAGCTCAGGGCGGCTAACACCAAATATGAATTACAATAAAAGGCAATAGAAAAAACCACCACAACAAACAAACAAACAAACAAACAAACAAACAAACAGTTAATTAAAATAGGGCTTAAAATACAGCTTAAAATACAGCTTAAAATGCAGCCTCATTTTAGTAGTAGCCCATAAATCAAGACCATAAAGGGAGGAAACATCAGATATTCACCTGAGCCAGCTATCCATGCTGGTCCTACATGGGCCAGCAAAAAAGCCAATGGAAAATTTATACTGTATACCATATCCCATATAAGGGGTCAGAGTGAGTCTAAGCCGAAGGCCAAGTGGAACAGCTCTGTCTTGCAGGCCCTGTGGAAAGATGTCAAATCCCACAGGGCCCTAGTCTCTTGTGACAGAGCATTCCACCACGTCGGGGCCAGTGCTGAAAAGGCCCTGGCCCTAGTTGAAACCAATCTAACCTCCTTGAGGCTTGGGACCTCCAAAGTGTTCTTATTTATGGACCTTAAGGTCCTCCATGGGGCATACCAGGAGAGGTGGTCACGTAGGTACAAGGGTCCCAAGCCGCATAGTGCTTTAAAGGTCAAAACCAACACCTTAAACCTGACCCTGTACTCCACTGGGAGCCAGTGCAGCTGGTAAAGCACTGGATGAATGTGATCCCACGGCAAGGAGTTCTCTGGCTTCTACAGGAGACTATCCCATGGGATAGTGCCCTCTGTAGGTTTATAATGCACAGCTGCTTGACATCACAAGTGTGGAGAATGCTGTTACATTCTGGTCCTGTTTGTGTGCTTCCCATAGGCATCTGGTCAGCCACTGTGAGAAGAGGATGCTGTTATGTATATAATATAGGCATATGATTTATGTGTTCCCTTGTGCACTGAGCAGCTTGGAAGGAAAGCACCAAAGTGAAGTGCTACATAATAAATGTGTCATATTCTTACTCACCGCTATCTAATAACAGCCATGACATTCCCCACAACCCACTTGTCCATGGAAGAACACCTCTCTTCTTGTCTGTGGTAAAGAGAGCACTCAGGGTTCAATAATGAACTTCTGAGGCTCCCCTGTATAGATCATAGCTGCCAAGTCTCCCACTGAAAAATGCAGGATCAGCAGTGGCGCGGCACCGGAAGTTGCTTCTATGCATGTCTGGACATGCGTAGAAGCAACTTCCGGTGCCGGCGCTGCCCAATTTCTGGTGCCCAGACATGGGCGGAGCAGCACTGGGAGTCGCTTCTATGCATGTCCAGATGCGTAGAAGCAACTTCCGGTGCCACTCTGCCCGATTTCCGGTGCCCAAACATGGGCAGAGTGGCACCCGAAATGGAGCCTCCCTGGCAGGTAGGAAATCTGGGGGAATTCCTGGATTTTTTTCTATTCGGGATAACAGCGGAAAACGGTTTAAAATCTGGGGGTTTCCCATGAAAAACAGGAGACTTGGTATAGATGAACCTACCCCCTGCAACAGAGCTGTGGAACTTTAAAAAATAACAATCCTGAGGCCCTCATTTCTTTCTGGGCAAATTTCCAGAGGCTGTATGTCAGTGGTGGGCAGGGCTAGAAGGAAAAGTGGTCGAGCAAGAGACGAGGCTCTTACCTTTGTTCAAAGATGGCAATATTCCAACTAAGTGAAAGTCAGCAGTTTCTGCATAGATCCTGATGTCAATTCCTAGTTAAGAAACTAAGTTTATGAACTTTTTATTTGTTATTACATTTATAGTCCACCTTTCCACCAAATCATTCAAGGTGGCATACATTTCCTGCCCATTTTATCCCAACCTTGTGAAGTAGGCTAGACTGAGAAACGGTACCTTCTTGAGCTGCCTGGTCTCTTAGGGACTTGAACCCCTGACTCCTGGGTTTTAGCCCAACACTCTATAAACACTACACTACCATGGCTCTCCAAAGTTGCAAGTGTGTGGCTTCTAAGTTAGGCATAACCAACGTCCCGAGACGCTAAGGCCTAGCGACTAGGCCAGTGTTTGTGATTCATTTGAACTAGCGTTGTCAGATCAATAGTTTCAAATTAAAGGGCTCTACAGAGCTGCAGCACGTCTCCTGAGATTCCAAGGGAGCAATAGAATTGTACAGTAGAGAAGTGTCCCTTTAATTTAGGCAATGGGTGTACTCTAGAAGAGGCGCTATCCCTTAAAAGAGGGGACATCTGCCAACACTGCTTGCATTCACATTGACCCTAAACAAAGTTATGTTAAGGGGAACAGGAGGGAGGGGAGGGGAGCAATATGTTCTACCTTCACACTGGCTGGACTCTCTTTTGCCAAGAGATGTCTTGGTCCCCCCCCCCCATTCTTTCTCCTTTTTTCTTTTTCTCAAGAGCCGTCATTTATAACTTCATGAAAACATTTGTAATAGACAATCAAAACGTGGATACGTTTTCCAGGGCCGATGTCCTATCTGTTAAATAGAAATTAACCACACAGATCTCCACCACCACCACCCCCTCGTGCTTCTCCCCCCACCAGCTCAGTCAAAAGAGGGGGGGAAGGGAGGGAGGAGAAAAGCGACAGGCTTTTGACACCGTTTCAGCGAGCCTGCCTGGGCCCCCGCGAAAAGAAAGCCCGAGTCCTGTAAAGAAACTTGTCTAGAATGGTGATCTTCAGGCAGCTCTTGTGTGACAAGATACATAGTTTCTATTGTGCTGGGGCCAGATTATTGGTTACTATAGTTTCCCTAATGTTCAAATGGAGTTAAGACCTAAGCTGAACAGAATAGGTTAAAAGGTGCCGGTATTTGGGCCTGCAAAACCACATGTTGAGAGTCAGAGACCAAACAAGACAAAGCTCATATCTCTGTGGTCTTTGAAGTCTTCTCTTAAGGATGCAAAGGTTTTTTTTAAAAAAAAAAAGTTTAAAAAAAAGTGGGGGAGAGAATGAGAGAGGAGAGAGACACCACACAATCCAGAATTTTCAACTAGGCCCACAACAATACTTTTGTTGAGGGTAGCAGAAATTGCAACGGGGTCATCTGTGTCCCCTCAAATCATATCTTTCCCAGGGGCCTAAAAAATAAGGAGAATTTCTTCTTCTATTTATAAAAGGGTGTTGGAATTGTTGGTTCTTGCTAGTTAGCCCATTCCATGATGCAAAGAATTGGGTGCCGGAAAGACCTGTTTTCGTTTGCTATTTGTTTCAAAGACCTATTTGTTTCTTCGTTTATTTCCTGCAAATCCCCCCCCACTCTCTTCCCCCCATTGTCTTTGCGTTGACATCCCTCACTGAAAAGCATCTCATGACGCTTCTGAAAAAAGCTTTCCGTGAAAACAGCTTTCCATTTCTCTGCTCACCACCATTTCAATTGCGAATCTGCCACCCGGCTGTAGCGCCGTCTTCTTGCTGAATAATTCGCGCTTTATGGCATTTCAAGTTTGTGGAAATACTGTATGGAAACTTCCATGAATCCGTAGGCAGGGGGAAAGAAAGAATTGTACATAAGCTCTCCCTTCTTGGTGCAAGCAAAGCTGTTGCATTGTTCATCTGACAGATTCAAATACTCCCCTTCTGCTCATAAAGAAGATTCTTGATGATCACGCTTTAAGAAACCTAAATTTGGGGCATTTCAACTTTTGATTTCTTTATTATCATTAAAATTCTTGGAAAAGACAACCTTTACTCCTATTTGTGGAGTGCTGGCCACTGCCGTCTTTATTGTTTTAAAAAATATATAATGTGGCAAAAGATATTTCCTGGTTTTAGGTTTAAAATAATGATGATGACTCAGCACCAAAGAAAGGGATCCCTGAATTCAAAAAGGGTATTTTCTTTCTCTCTCTCTTTCCCTTGAAAGCAGAAGTTATTGTAATTCTGATCGCCGTTATCTCTTTATGCTGTTCTAGAAAATATATCTAATTGTAACAACTGTACTCCTAGAGTGAACATATTACTTGAATTCAAATGTTAACAATGGCAATAGGATAACTGTCCTTGAATCGCAGCCTTTTGTATGACTTCAATAGGCTTACAATGTGTTGTATTAGCAGGCATATTAATGGCCAGATGCAACACCAGCTCTTTTCTTTTTCGCCAAATCTTCTTATGCAAATACCTCATGAATCCAGTTCAAAGAGGTAGCTTTAAAATGAGCTTCTGCCTGCCTGCATTCAGAGGGGATCCTTTCACCCTCAGCAATGGGGGCGACTTGGATCGAAAGTGACATGAGAAAAGTTTCGACACTTGTTTTTATAACTGAACATGATCTTGTTATCATAATCTGATACTGGTAACGGGCATGGGCTGGTTGTCGAATTTTAAGCCTTTAACAGAAGGAGATAATCTCAGCTTTTGTGCTCGAATGTACTGAATCCTACACTCGGTGGAAGCTATCAATGAGAATCGGGGGTCATGCTTTTCTCAAACAAAACTTTTTCATGCTTAAAAAAAAAAGAATGAGAGTGGGGGGATTCTTTATTCTGTGAGAATTACCCAAGCAATTGCATTCAGGCCTGGGACATCAACAAGCTCCCATGGAGTGTAAATTAATAAAATGAAGGGGGGGGGGGTAGTTTACCTTCTTTTACAAATGATGAAATCAACAGCTTTGACTTGCTTGTTGAACTATATGGTAATGAGGCAGTAATTAAAAATGCTAATGGGCGACAGTTACTTAAACACAGCTTCAGTATGTGCCTCTGTTCCCTTTGTTTTGCTAGGGTTCTCCCAATTGTCCTATTGAAATTGGCTCTTGAAAATGCTACTTTTAATGGTTTAATTATCAGGGAAAGGAAAACAGGAGAGTTTTACAGTTGGCTGTCTTGTTAAATATTGCACAGGTTTTGTTCTTCTGCGCAGATTTTCATCTGCTGTCATGTGAAAATGCAGTTATAAAAATCTTTGCACATGCAAATTTCATGAGTTTCAAGTTATTTCTAATTTGTAGCCTTTTTTTGTTTGTTTCAGATTGGCAGGAGGGGAGGAGGGTGGGAAGTCTGATGCTTGATGATTATGGGAATGGCATGCTTTTAGAATGCAAACATGACCCCAAATAGTAACTTTTATTAGGATTGATAACTTTTATTAGGACATGATTACAAGGCATATTTTTGATGGCAATAATGAAGGGGAAAAGAGGTTTCTGCATCAGGCCATAAACCATAGCTGCCAAGTTTTCCCTTTTCTCGCGAGGAAGCCTATTCAGCATAAGGGAAAATCCCTTTAAAAAGGGGATAACTTGGCAGCTATGCATAAACTGGTACAGTGCAATTCAGTGCATGCTTACTCAGAATTCAGTTGCACTGTGTTAAATTCGATTTACTCACATGTAAGTTTGTCTGGAACTGCAGCTGGCCAAAGCCACCTAGTGTAGTCTTACTTGAGATTGAACAAAATGGGACTTACTTTTAAATAAGCCTGTGCAGAACGTGTTGTTCTGTATACCAACAAATGTGAATTGATGTTCCTAGGAAGCTGCCTTAAGCTGACTCAGACCAATGGGCCCATCAATTTTCTTGTAGACTAAACTGCAGGGCCAGCCCAAGACATTTTGGTACCTGAGGTAGACCACAAATTGCCATTCCCCCCCCCCACCAAGAAAGAAGGGATGAGTGAAGATGTACATCAGGAACGGGGGGGGGGGTAAAGATCTACATCAGGATCTACTGTCCTGTGGATCCTGCCACCTGAGGTGGTCACCTCACCTTGTCTCCTGGGTGGGCCGGCACAGAAAGAAATCTCTCCCAGTCCTGCCCCGAGATGCCAGGGATTAAACCTGGGACCTTCTGCATGCAAACCAGATGTTCTACCTCTGAGCCGCATCCAGGTTTGGTCCTGCAAACCTGTCTGTGTAACCTGCTTTTGATTCAACCTTTCTTCTATTTGGCTATCTTTTCCTCGGGCAGGGGGGACCTTAAAACCATTATCTGGAAAAGCAGAGTGGCATCAGTTTACCATTTAATTTTGTAGATTATGGCAAATGGAATGTCTAGAGATACTGTAGACCACTGGACTGATTTTCAGACTGAGTTGGAAACTTAATTAAAATAGCCTTAATCCTAGGAATGATGTCATTTTTGGACTGATCAGACAAATGCTGAAGAAAAGAGAAATCCTTATTTTTAATATCAACAGGTTAACAATGTATTGCATGGCCATCTCTTTTCCCATATTTGGCAGGGGTGCTTTCTTCCATCTTTGGAGGAAGGTTTCTTGATTATCACCAAGATGGAACTGTGTGGTGTCAGCTTAACAGGAAGTGCTTGGCAATGATTATTGTGGAAAATCAATATCTCATCGTTACCCCATACCCAACCCTTGGGTTGAATTAAGTGAAGTCATATTCTAAGGGGATCCATTGAAATGCATAGGCTTAAGTTAGTAAAGTCTGTTGATGTCAGCGGATAATAATAATAATAATAATAATAATAATAATAATAATAATAATAATTTTTATATATACCCTGCCCATCTGGCTGGGTTTCCCCAGCCCCTCTGGGTGACTTCCAACAAAATATTAAAATACAATAGTCTGTCAAACATTAAAAGCTGCCATAAATAGCTGCCTTCAGATGTCTTCTAAAAGTCTGGTCGTTGTTTTTCTCTTTGACATCTGGTGGGAGGGCGTTCCACAGGGCGGGTGCCACTACCGAGAAGGCCCTTTGCCTGGTTCCCTGTAACTTCCCTCACAGCGAGGGAACTGCCAGAAGGCCCTCGGCACTAGACTTCAGTGTCCGGGCAGAACAATGGGGGTGGAGACGCTCCTTCAGATATAATGGACCAAGGCTGTTTCGGGATCTACTCCATGTAAGACTTAGACTGTATTCACACGGCAGTTTATTCCATTTCTCTGACAGTTCCCTGTTGAATTTCATATTATGTCTGAGCTTTCATGCAACTTAAAAACTGCTTCTGAAAATCTAGTGGAATATAGTGCATGTTTAGCGCTCATTTCTGTGTTAACTGTTTTCCAGGGGGGGGGGAACCATTTTGCGTCTCCCTCAACCCAGAAAACTGCAGGGGTAAAATGCCAAAATTCAGGGCTGTATTCTGGCATATAGCTCTTACCTGCTGTTTTCATGGGTGAATCTTGGGGGAACAGAAGCATGCATGTGTGGAAAGGGTAGAGGAGGAGTGAGTTTGTCCAATAATGTTCAGTGTGGTGGGATACCATGCCTGCTGTTGTGGATGCAATTTAGTATGACATTCCAGTATATTGGTCAAATTGCCACAGTGCCATAACACAACAGGTAATGCAGTGTAAAAGGAACATTAGAAAACTGGACAGAAGGGCTAGCATTATAACCAGGAACACTAACAACATTCCCCTTGTCTGAATGCACCCTTAGTCAGCAACAATGCATTTTCCCCAACTAAGCACAGAATGCTGAACTAAATGGACTTTGGGTCTGATCCAATAAACCAACTCATCATTTTTTAGCACTGTTTCACAGGGGAATGTGCATCACGTATCCAACAGTCCTTCGATTTGAGGCTCACTAAGCTTCCTCTTTCCCTCCTGTCTTTGTGCAGCTAGTTGATTTGTTCACACCATAGTTTACTGTAACATCTGAACTGGTAAGCTATGGTTTGAGGGAGCTTCCCTACCCCAAACTAAATGATGGCATGCAACCCTGGTTTGGAGAACTCGGTCAAGCCACAATTTGTTGGTTCAGATGCAAACACAAACGATGGGTTGATAAAACCAGGAAATAACTGTTATAGGGATTGTTGTTGTTGTTGTTACTAGCTCAGCTCACTGAGCCCAATTCTGAATCAATTTGAAGGGAGTTGCTTATCCCTAGTGGACACAACAGCTCTGAATTTATAAGCAATCTACCCTTATCCTGTTTTTAAGTGGCAGCATTCTAGGTTCTCTTTTAAATGTGTTTTCCCATCCTAATGAAATTGTTGCTACTTTGCAGCCTCAGCCATCACCGCAGCCAACACTAATAGAATAATGGGTCTGCCTGGAAGCATCCTATGTTCTGTTGCCAAAGAGTTTTCACCTTCTGCCTCCCGCAAGCCCTGCATCATTCTTAGGGCTCTTCTAAGACATTTTGCAACCCAAGGCAAAGAACAAGATGACACCTCCCTCCACTCCTATGTAATAAAAGCTGACCAGATTAACAGCTGGGTGTGACTTCAACAGTGGCAAAGGGGCAACATCACCCCACCACCCCTACATGTGAAGACAGCAGGTTAGCATAAGTGGTGAAGGGCAGCTCAATTAATCAACACATCTCTCTTACCGTTCTAGTCCCCAAACTCGCCACTGTTCCCTGCATTCTCAGCATTTGCCAGCATTTGAGGACAATGTTTCATTCTGCCTAATGGTAGGACCACCCCGAGTATGATATTGTGTGTGAGAGAGGGGGGAGATAGTAATAACTCCCCCCCCCAGTTGTTTCTTCATGGATCTCAAGCATCTATGAAGCTAATGCATGCCTTCTGATGTTGATGTTTTTACCAAATCATCTGAGTCATTTCACTAGCATGATGCGAGGTGTTTCATTGTTGGGTTGAAATGACTGGGAGTGCATTACAGTGGTATCTTGCGTTACAGACGCTTCAGTTACAGACTCCGCTATCCCATAAATCGTACCTCAGTTTAAGAACTTTGCTTTGGGATGAGAACAGAAATCGTGCGGCGGCAGCACGGTGACAGCGGGAGGCCCCATTAGCTCAAGTGGTACCTCAGATTAAGAACAGTTTCAGGTTAAGAACGGACCTCCAGAATGAATTAAGTTCTTAACCCGAGATACCACTGTATTTCTTTATTTTACCTCATTTAGAAAAGTATTTATATACTGCCAATTTGTACAATATGCAAGGTGGCATATAGCAATCTACACGATAACATATAGAAACAATACAAAATGATAATGAATGTGACCGGGAAGCCCAAAAGGAGGAGCTGAGGTCAACAGTACTTTCCCCACTTCTGATTCAGGGCAACTGGCATCCAAATGCATTCTATCTCCAGAGGAACTTGCAGATGAGAAGGTTCTCCTAGTGTAGGAATGTGGGTGCTGTCCCAGATGTGAAGAGCCTTCCTAGATCAGGTCAGTGACCCATTTATTCAGGTATCCTGTTCTCACGGTGGCCTCCTAGATGCTTGGACCTGAAGCAGGACCGGAGCACAAGAGCCCTTTCCCTTCTTGTGGTTTCCAGCAACTGTTATTCAGAATACTTCCTCTAACCCTGAAGGTAGATCATAACCATATCTCTTAACGTTCCTGACCATTTGTTATGCTGGCTGGGGCTGATGGGAGCTGGAGTCCCACAACCTCAGGACACAAAAAATCCTATCCCTGTCCTATCCCATCATCAGAATCAGTAAATATGGTTCACCAGTCCCTCAACAGGGCAACAATGACCCAGTGACCATTTCCTCATCCTTTGCAGAATCTTCTGAGGATTCTCAGGGTTACTTCTTCTCCTTGTGTCTTGCCAAGCCTAGGGTCTTTCTAGTGGAATGGAACCCAGTGCAATCACTTTATACATTCTTAGTTTACCCATGCTTACCCATGGTTTATCAGTCTTTTCCCCACTATAGCCCATGTTCACCTTCTCCTTCCCCCTCCTGGTCCTGATCTGGTCAAACTGGTGCATGAATTCCCCCATTCAATGCTATTGGGCTTCAATTAGTCATGACCAATAAGTTGTTCTAGTGGATGGTGAGAGCTCGGTTGCACTTAGGTCCTCCTTGCGGGCTTCCCATTGGGGCATCTGGGTGGCCACTGTGAGAACAGGCTTATGGACCAGATGGACAGCAGGGCTTTTCATTTCTTATTGTATAGTATTTTCAGTGGGTCTACTCTGAGTGTGATACTCTGAGGACTTCATAATGACTAACTTTCACCGAATAGAGTCTTTGCGTTTTTGTCCCTTTTAAGTTAACAATAATTAATCCTTTCATTTTCCAGGGTGGACGATATAAATACAATAACATAGAGCCTGCTGGATCAGGCCAACAGCCCATCTAGTCCAGCATCCTTTTCTGACAGTGGCCACCCAGATGCCTGTGGGAAACCTCCAAGCTGGACCCGAGCACAAGAGCACTTTCCCCTCCTGTGGTTTCCAGCAACTGATATTTAGAAACATTATTCCCCACAACTGAATGGATTTATATGGATTTAAATATCCTCAAACATTCCAAAGACATTTGATTTTCATTCTCCACCCCACCCCCTTAAACAAATCTAATATTCAGGCAATAAAGCTCTATAAGCATTGCTGTGGTTGTGCTCAATGAAAACTTTCTGGTATGGGGTGACGCTTGGGGACATTGCCTCTCCCCATAACACTTCTCCCTTTCACATTAAAACCCCAATAAATGAAAATTGTCCGGATACACTTGCAATAAAGGAAAACCTGACTCAGTGTCTGCCTTGACCATTAATGAGCTTTTCCCCCCTACCTTCTTATTATCTTGATTGCCTTATTGAATGAAACATATGATATGGAGGCCGACACAGAATTTAGACAGGCTTTTATTCAGTTTCATTCTCAATAGGATAAGTGGTGATTCAGGTTTGGCATCTGTTCAAATGGCAGTTCTTATAATGGACATGACAGTTCATAAGCCAACTCTTAATAATTCCCCCCTCCCACACACACCTTCTTGCTGAAAACTCGTGCTGGTATTGCAATGCTGTTATACAAAACTTTACTGTGGCCCTGTTTGAAATGCCGTGGACAGTTCTGGTTGCCCCAAAAGCATGGTGTAGAACTGAGGAAGTGTCCAAACCTAGCCAGCCAGAAGCTATGGTTTGTCAGTTCCTCAGTCTATCACATCAAACCACGTTAAGCTTCTTTAAAGTCTGAATTCAGCCTGTGTGGGGGAAATGTTGACCTCAGAACTCTTGAGATGTGTTGCGCATCAACTTTGAATTCTCTTAGGTGCCAGATTCAAAACTTGCTTTTAGTAGCTGATGGGTTTGTGTCATTTATGTAATGGATGTGAATGTTTAAATGTTTTTGCTGTATTTTTATTATGATATAAGTTGCAATTTTGTTTTCTATGCCTCTGGTGTTCTGTATTATGATACAGTTATTAGTAATGTTATTGTTAGGGTTCTATATTTGGCTTTGTTTGGTATTACTTTATAATACCAAAGTTTATGAATATTGGCAATTGACCATAATAAAGAGACTGATTGTGTTGTGATCTAATGATGTCCCTGGCCCATTATCATACAGTAGTACCTCTACCTACGAATAACTCTACTTACGAATGTTTCTACTTACGAATGGAGCTCCGCCCGCCATCTTGGATGTGGTTTAGATAGGATTTTTTCTACTTACGAATTTTTAGATAGGATTTTTTCTACTTACGAATTTTTTCTCCCAATGCATTCCTATGGGATTCGACTTACAATTTTTTTCTACTTACAAATGTGTGTTTGGAACGCATTAAATTCGTAAGTAGAGGTACCACTGTATATGTGTTCCCCGCATCTCTTGGAAGAGTTACAGCCTGCATTAACTATTCAAGCAGCAGCTTCTGTAATCTTCTTTTGTCTTTGCTACACTGCCTCTTTATGGATTCCTTGACTTAGTTACTGCTGGTTTGTGTTCTCTTTCTGAAAATATTGAGTGAGTGAATATCCCACAATGCTTTGCCCTGGTGAGGTTGAATCTGTGCCATGGAAGCTCACTATCTTTCGTTTTCCCATCACCCTCCCATTGCAATCCTATTGACAGAATGCTGATTCAGTACTCTGTCCTGCTTAAGGTGAGTTGACCAAATGCCTCTTCAGGACTAGCATTTTTTTTAAGCATATATACGGTAAATCTGTGGAGCTATCCAAGGTCCTGGATGCTCTCTGATGTTTGACTTGAACCTGTGACTCAGCACTTCCTGCTTCCCCTATGAACCTCAAGCACCAATAGAATTGGTTGGGTGTTAGAAGTTGATGGGGAACTTCAAGGCTCCTGCTCTTCCTTCTTTTGGTGCTTTGTGTTTTTACTGGACTTGGGTTGGACAGTCCTTCAAATATTCAGTGTCAAGTAGGATCCATGGCCACCCCCACCCCTTTCAGAAGCAACTAACACAGAAATGAATGGTGAACTTTCACTAGATTTCCAGAAGCGGCTTTTATGTCATTTGAAAGATGGCATGAGATGTGAAAATCACCAGGAAGGACATCCTTGAGAAAACGGAATAAATGTCTGAATGCTGCCCAATCACTTGCACAGTGGAGCAGTTTCAACACCTGTCATTATTGGGCAGCTGCTGGGATCCCAGAATTTAGGTAGTATAATACCTGTCACAGGCCTCTAACCAATGCCAGGAGTCTGGGTCTAATTACTCCACCGTGCTCTGGAGCAGCACTATGTCAGGGGCACTGAGGGAAATATGACTTGGTTGAGCCTCAAATTTCCTGGGTGCTGCTTGGAGCACTGTGGCAGTGGCATGTGTTGCAGCCACTAATGCCCATTGAGCGCCAGGTAATGGTACCAATAAAACTCTTCTCTCAGCCAACCATGGCACTCATGCATGTTGCCTTGAGGTTCTTGATTTACCGTATTGGCCCAAATAGAAGCCATACTTTTTTTCCCCTTCCAAATTCCGATCATGAAAAGTTAAAGTGCATACCAAAAAAAGATAAAAGACTGTTCATGTATGCAACAACAGCGGCAAGAATCCTTTTAGCTCAAAAATGGAAACAACAAGAAGTACCAAAGAAAGAAAAGTGGCAGATGAAAATGACAGACTTTGCGGAATTGATGAAGCTGACGGGGAAAATCCGAAACCAGCACAATCAACTATTTCAAAAAGACTGGAGTAAATTTATACAATATTTGAAAGATCATTGTAAGCAATTAACCACACTAGTAGGGCTATCGGAAGACTTGTAAAGAGAATTCTTTTTACCTTTCTACATTTATTTAAACTTTGAGGTATTTTGTAATGAGTTATATTAGAATTGGAAAATATATAAAATGCTCTGATATAAAGGTTACTTTTGAAAGCCAAGAGGTGGGAGGGAAGGAAGTCGTCAGGCTCTAAAGAGCCAAAGAAGTAAAGCGGATAATAATGATGTGATTATACAGTGGAACCTCGGTTTATGAACACCTCGGTTTATGAACGCCGCGGACTCATCTGGAATGGATTAATTCATTTTCCATTACTTTCAATGGGAAAGTTTGCTTCAGTTTATGAACAGACTTCCGGAACCTATTACACCCATGCTTCAGTTTATGAACACTTCAGTTTAAGTACTCCGCTGACCTGTCTGGAATGGATTAATCCACTTTCCATTATTTTCAATGGGAAAGTTCGCTTCAGTTTATGAACGCTTCAGTTTAAGTACCCCGCGGACCGTCTGGAACAGATTAATCCACTTTCCATTACTTTCAATGGGAAAGTTTGCTTCAGTTTATGAACAGACTTCCGGAACCAATTGTGTTCATAAACCGAGGTACCACTGTATATGTTTAAATGGAAAATTAATAAAAAGTAATTTTAAAAAATATATAAAAAATGTAAAGTTAAAATGCAGCTTATATTCGCAATGTTATGCTGCCAGCAAAGCAGCATGGCTCCCCCCCCCCCAAGAATCAGCCCGGGAGCAGGGGGCAATGGTGGCCAGCCCGCCCGCCCGCCACTCCCAAGCCTCCCCCAAGCCGTTGGAATGAAGGGGGGAGAGGGGAGGCCACCGGCAAAGTGGAGCGGCTCACCCCAGAGAGCAGCCTGGGAGCAGGGGGCAATGGCGCCCGTCCTGTCCGTGGCTCCCAAGCCTCCCCCAGGCTGCCGAATTTTAAAGGTGTGGCTTACTTGTGGGTGTGACTTATATTTGGGGCAATACAGTATTATTATTATTATTATTATTATTATTATTATTATTATTATTATTATTAAAAAAATATACCCTACTTTCACCACCTGGATACCAAAGTGGCTTACCGTTTGTGTGTGTGCATGTATGTGTCAGTAGAAACCTCTGACTTTAATGTACCCTATTGCACAAATGTAAGGGTCTTTTCTGTTGCTCCACCCACAATTGCTTCTGGCCCTGCTCAATTTTTCATCTGGCCCCACCTGCCATGGGCATTTGGCTCCTGGAATGATCCTCTTAGGCTCCAAAATATAGCCCAATCCTGTACTAAATGATTAAATACTGTATATGTAAATGAGGAATAGACATTCCCTTTAACCCCTCCAAATAAATTCATTAAAAAAATTAATCCAGATTTCAAATAAGCACCCAACTACTGTATAGGACATGGTGGACATAGCAAGTCTTTGCTTTGCTCCTTCCTTAAAATATATCCTCCTCCTCTGTCACTAGCATCTAACAGTAAGGGAGTTTTCTTCAAGGTGATACAAGCAGGAGCTCTTATAATTTATTTGAAATTTAATCAAGGCATTTATGAAATGTGATCAGGGGCAAGAGGCGCCTTGCTAACGGCTTTGAGAGACAAGCCCTTTACAACTTTTTAATTTTTTTAATGTTCAAATTGGCTTGTTCTAACCAGGCACAGAAAGGTGGTTTTTCAAAGGTGAGTGAGGAGGAGAAGGCGGAGAAGAATCACTAAGAGGACACGATCCCACTCTTATTTTGGCTTCTCAGGATTTGGAGAGCATTGTGTGGAGAGGCAGCATATTAGACAAAAGCACATACCCTTTCCCTGAAATATCGTGCATTAAGAGCTTGTCAGCCCAGCGAGGGGGGGGGCACACCCCATTACACCAGCCAACCTCTTGGGCATGCTGACTTCTCAGGTGCTAGCTACTAAACTGCTTCCTACAGAAGGCAACTGGAATCTCACAAGGTATTGCCTGGAAGTGAAATATATTACTTCCTTGATTAAATGTAACTTTTTGGAGCAAGTCTGAGGTCCTTGCAGATTTGATTGGAAGGGCCCGACAGTTTTTAATTTATCTGCTCAATAGCCTAGGATTTAGCATAGATTTTGTAAGCTTAATGAACTTGGCCTTTTTGCTCGGAGTGGAGTGCACCTGCGGCACATATGGCCAGCCAAAAATAATAATAATGCCCTGCCAAAGCTGTGATTCTGGTGTTGCATCTCTAGGCTGGTTAATGCTCTCTGATGTTCTTTTGATTAAACATTTGATCTGGATTCCTGGTGTGTGTGCACGCATAAGGGACCAAGTGAGAGGGGAGCGGGAGATGGTTTGGGGGTGGGTCTCCAAGCCTCATCAGACATTCAAATGGGATGCTATGTCAACTACTACATAGGAAGCCAATGTTGTATTCACACAGCAATTTATTCCACTTTCCTGATGTTTCCCTAAGTGTTCATTTCTGCCTTATATTTGAGCTTTCATAGAGTGTAAAACCCACTTCCAGGAAACTAATGGAATATAGCACCTGTTTAGCACTCGTTTCCATTTACTGGACTCCAGAAAGAAACAAAACCCTTAACCCAGAAAAATCACAGGAGTAAAATGATAACATTTGGGGTCATATTCCAGCATGCTGTTATTTATTGCTATTTTAAATAGGGAAGGGAGCATGGGGGGGGCAGAGGCACACATGCGTAGAAAGCACAGGGAAGTAGTGATGTTGTCCAATGACATACGTTGATGCCACACCCACTGGTGTGAATGAAATGTAGTGTGACAGGACAGGATTTCAATCCAAAAGCCACAGTTCCTTAACACAAGAGCTACTGCCATATGAAAGGAACATGAGAAAATTGGCCAAAACCACTAGCATTATAATCAGAAAAACTAAGGCAATATTTCAAACTTCTGAATGCAACCTAAGCCTGACTTTTTAAAAGTGGAAAGGGCTTTTGAGCTCAAGAAATAACTCACACTGCTTGGGGAAAAGAAAGATCACTTTCAGCAACATTTCAAATTGAACTGCTTCGCTCCCCTTCATCTCTTTGCAATGACATCATATTATATATATATATATATATATATATATATATATATATATATATATATAGCTATTTTAGAGAAAGGCTGGAATAAGTTATTCAATAGAGCAAGAATTTTACAGGACATTATTAGAAATCATAGGATTAGTCTAACTCCAGAGGTAGCCATAACAATACTTTTTTTAATGTATATGTGAACCATATGTTCTAATTAGTGGTTCTGCTTCAACTTGTCCTTCCTTCCTTCCTTCCTTCCTTCCTTCCTTCCTTCCTTCCTTCCTTCCTTCCTTCCTTCCTTCCTTCCTTCCTTCTAGATTCCTCTGTCATTTATATACCTTCCCTCCCAAAAAGGCTGAAGGGATTGTTTGAAAATGAAGGACAGCAAAAGATTTTCGAAGAGCAACAAGAGTTAGACCTTGAACTGATATGCATTTATATCCACATTTTACCCCAATATTTGTACACATTATGTACTTGGCTGGGGAACTGCACCACAAAATTGGGAGAAGTGCAGAATTTGATGGATGTTTCTGTTTGCTCCCCCCCCCCAAGAAAGTCAAATTAGGGAAGTTCACCTACAAATGTGAACTGAATCACTTTCCCCCCCCTAGCCCACATTTTTACACTAAGCTATAGCGACTTACCCATGTAGGATATTTTTTCCCCCTTTTGGTACAGTGTGCTAAACAAAACCAAAACCGATTTATAACCCACAAAGCCTGCCTCACTTGTTCACCGTAACTGATACACTGCAAACCCCAGACTGCTTGAATTATGACTTGACAGCTCTTGTACAGTACCACCCGTTAAATTTGCCCAGCGTGTTGCCAGAGATAGATGCCCCAAATCTCCCGTTAAAAAAGAGGTAACATGCATTTAACATCCATCAGCACCCGCATTCCCCTTTTGATAATGGCAGATTCCATTACATTTCATAATATGCTACAAGGCTTAAAGTGATGTAATGCTTGAGCAATAGCCACAATGTGTGTGTGTGTGTGTGTGTGTGTGTGTGTGTGTGTGTGTGTAGTTCATCTGTATAATCACCATCTGTGGGGTGTGTTTCAATATATATATAATATGAACAAGCAGTCATTCATTTACATAAAATGAATTGCTCAGCTCTTCTTTTTTATTGCGTTTGGCTACCGTTTCCATGAACGGGGGTAAAAATATGGAGAAAATAAAAATCTTGGCTACTAGTCTGGATTAATTAAACATCATTAATACATCACACCTCTGTGGCATTTCTCCCCCATCTTTGACGCACCCCATAAACATGTTGCTAATTAATTCTCATCACATATTTTTAAGGGTTTAATAGGCGGTTATTATCCAAGTTTTAAAGCTGAGCATTTTCTTTTTTTCTTTTTTTACTTAAAAGGATATTGAGTAACTCGCTCAAGGCAACGAAAGGTAAAATTAGGATTCAGCAGTTCTTGGCATCACATGCTCGGCTTACACTCATGTCACAACACCCTCTCACTTCTTCTTTCAAAGCCAGGCTACAACATCAGCAAAACTCTTGCTGGATTGCACCATTTTGGACTGCCCCAGAGTCCTAGGTGCGGGTGGGGTGGGGTGGGCGATTCCAGCCCTACTTGGGAGATATCAGGGATTGAATCTGGTGCTTTCCACATGCAAGGCAGATGCTCTGCTGCTCAGCCACAGTCTTCCCCTTTGAGCTAAAAGTGTGTGTGGGGGGGTTCACCTTCAGAAAGGCTCCATGCACCTTAATATCAGTTATCAAAGCACTACTGTACCAGCACTAATGCCACAGTAATGAAAAAAAGGAAGAAGAAACTGGTGGTCTTACTTTGCAGAAATGATAATCCATCTACCAGCCTTTCCTAACCTAATGGTCTCCGGAGGTGTTGAACTCCTATCAGGCTCAGGAAGCATGGTCAATAGTCAGCGATGAAGGAAGCAGTACAGTGGTACCTCGGTTTACATACACAATTGGTTCCGGAAGTCTGTACTTAACCTGAAGCGTACTTGTTGTTGTTGTTTAGTTGTTTAGCCGTGTCCGACTCTTCGTGACCCCATGGACCATAGCACGCCAGGCACTCCTGTCTTGCACTGCCTCCCGCAGTTTGGTCAAACTCATGTTTGTAGCTTCGAGAACACTGTCCAACCATCTTGTCCTCTGTCGTCCCCTTCTCCTAGTGCCCTCAATCTTTCCCAACATCAGGGTCTTTTCCAAGGATTCTTCTCTTCTCATGAGGTGGCCAAAGTATTGGAGCCTCAGCTTCATGATCTGTCCTTCCAGGGAGCACTCAGGGCTGATTTCCTTAAGAATGGATAGGTTTGATCTTCTTGCAGTCCATGGGACTCTCAAGAGTCTCCTCCAGCACCATAATTCAAAAGCATCAATTCTTTGGCGATCAGCCCTCTTTATGGTCCAGCTCTCACTTCCATACATCGCTACTGGGAAAACCATAGCTTTAACTATACGGACCTTTGTCGGCAAGGTGATGTCTCTGCTTTTTAAGATGCTGTCTAGGTTTGTCATTGCTTTTCTCCCAAGAAGCAGGCGTCTTTTAATTTCGTACTTAACCTGAAGCAAACTTTCCCATTGAAAGTAATGGAAAGTGGATTAATCCATTCCAGACAGGTCCGCAGAGTACTTAAACTGAAAATACTCAAACCGAGGCATACTTAAACCGAGGTATGACTGTAGTCCTAAACTTCCAGAGGGCACTAGGTTGGATAAGCATGTTCAAGTCTGTGCATAATAATTTGGAAGCCGTATACGTCCATCAAACTGAAGTGTGTGTGTGTGTGTGTGTGTGTGTGTGTGTGTGTGTGTGTGTGTAAAATGAAAGGACGTTTCCTGTACTTTGGGGGAAGCACTGAATATTCCAGTCATCTGAAAGGCCAATTAAAAATAAAATAAAGGAACACTTTCTGTTCATAGGTAATGTAACTGAATCACCTGCTCTTTATTGATAATTCATTATATGTTGGTCCTATCACTCTGCAGCTCTGAAATGCTTTTTACTGTAATGATTTTATACCACAGCCCCATAATGGCCTTCTGCTCATGTCAATCAGCATGTACCATTCTGCAGTCTGAATTGAGAGAATGGTTAAAAGCATTCCCTCATTTTCTCCATTTAACTCATGTGTTACCCAAGTTTTTACATTAAATGGCCATCCTTAATATCCCGTGACATGTCACCTATTTTCTAGGGAGGCTACTGATACAGTACTTACCCAATTCCAAAATCCATACTAATCTAATTAGGCCTTGCCCGCCTCAGCCAAGAGTGGTTCCTTTGGTGCATCAGCATTTAATCTGGAGAAGGAATTT
The DNA here is from genome assembly GCF_965207765.1 of Zootoca vivipara. Classification (NCBI taxonomy): domain Eukaryota; kingdom Metazoa; phylum Chordata; class Lepidosauria; order Squamata; family Lacertidae; genus Zootoca; species Zootoca vivipara. The sequence goes on from NC_142589.1 coordinate 34,016,051, forward strand.
AGGGGAAAGAACAGAAACAATTTGAACTGCAGTTGGCTAAATGCAGCCCTGGCTGATGCAATTTATTTTGTGAAAAGGAATTAGCAGAAATTGAAGTCAAGTTGAGGGATGAAGGTCACCGAGATACAGATTTAATGCCAAGAAGCCAGATTCAGTTGTGGAATGTTAGCAGAGATAGCCAGCCACCGGTCAGGAAAATGTGGCCGTACAGTTTTATCACCGTGTGCCCGAAACCAAGTTTAGGAGAGGTTTCAAAATTCACCCTGATCTCCAAACTTTATTTCTAGACCCAGATAGCCTGACCATAGTGGTCCATGCATTGGTAAGCTCAACACTCAATTACTGTAATGTGTTTTATGTGAGGCTGTCCTTGTATCTGGTCCAGAAGCTGCTGCTAGCACAGAATCTACAAGGCTCTTGTGTTTATTCAGACAGCTCTAAACAACTTGGGCTTAAGGTACCTTAAGGACCACCTGAGTCCTTATGCTTTGCCTCAGTCACTGAGATCCTCTGGTGAGGCACTGTTGGTGGTCTGCCATGTCACTGAGGTTCATATGGCCTTTACCAAAGGCTGAGGCCCCACCCTGTGGGCCTCCTTGCCACTAGAGGCATCTCCTAGACATCTCCATGTATTTTTCTTACAGGACTTCCAAACCTGAAATTATTTGCCAATCAGCTCTTGTTCAAATATTTCACATTTTAAAAATAATTTTTTACTTTTTGAAAAAAGGTTATATAACTTAAAGAACAACAACACCCTAGATGTTGTTTGCTCCACCCAGTGTGGCGAGTGATCTGGAATGATGGGAATTGTAGCCAAGCCATAGCTGCCAAGTCTCCCGCTGAAAAATGCAGGATCAGCAGCGGCACGGCACCGGAAGTCGCTTCTATGCATATCCGGACATGCATAGAAGCAACTTCCGGTGCCAGTGCCACCCGATTTCCGGTGCCCAGACATGGGTGGCGCGGCACTGGAAGTCGCTTCTACGCTAGGACCCAAAATGGAGCCTCCCTGGCAGGTAGGAAATCCGGGGGATTTACGGGATTTTTTTCAATACGGGCTGCCAGCGGGAAACGGTTTAAAATACGGGTATTCCCATGAAAAACGGGAGACTTGGCAGCTATGAGCCAAGCAACATTTTGAAGTCCCCCATCCCTGTCCTAAGGGAGATGCTCACGTTCCCCAGCCATTTTGTTCACCCTGTTTCACAATGCTTAGCCATGCCTACTCATGTAAGCTGCACTGAGCTGAATGGGGCTTACTCCCAGGCAGAGGCACTAACTCCTGGGGGCCGAGCCCCTTTGTCGTCGTCCCCCCAAGTACTTTTTGGGAGGGGGCTACTGCAAATGGGACCCAGATGGTGCTGTGGGTTAAACCACTGAGCCTAGGGCTTGCTGATCAGAAGGTCAGCGGTTCGAATCCCTGTGACGGGGTGAGCTCCCGTTGCTTGGTCCCAGCTCCTGCCAACCTAGCAGTTCGAAAGCACATCAAAATGCAAGTAGATAAATAGGAACCGCTACAGTGGGAAGGTAAACGGCGTTTCCATGTGCTGCTCTGGTTTGCCAGAAGCGGCTTTGTCATGCTGGCCACATGACCTGGAAGCTATATGCCGGCTCCCTCGGTCAATAATGCGAGATGAGCGCGCAACCCCAGAGTCGGTCACGGCTGGACCTAATGGTCCAGGGTCCCTTTACCTTACTGCAAATGTAAAAAAGGGGGGCAGAGGGGGCTGAGCACAGAGCCAGCTCCTTCTCCTCTTCCTCCTCCTCCTGCTGCAGAGGGGAAAGAGGGCAGAAGCAGCCCCCCACCAGTGGTGAGTGCAGGAGGAGGCAGAGGAGTCACAAGCCACACTACCACTGTGTTCAGCTCCACCTGTGGCTCCTCCCAACGTCCTGACATTGCACACATGACGTCCTGACATCGAGCTGTCTCACCCATGCAATGACATGTGCGTGATTGCCCTTGTAGGCTAGCACCTCTGCTCCCAGGCAGCCTTAGTGTATTTTATTTAGCAGCTATTATAGAGGTCACAGAATGGGCATTATCACATATCTGGGGAATGATTTGTGGCTTACTTGCAGCAAAAGCTGGGCAACTCAAATACCGTATAAAGGCAGGCATTGTGTGCCTACTCAGAGTGAATTTACTCAGCAATTCAGTCCAAATAATTTGTTTTTTAAGGTAGCTCCCACTTCCCAGGGCTTAAACCAAGATACAGCCAGCATATCAACATGAGGCATAATAACGAGTGTGTGTTTGTTTTTTAAAGGGAATACATTGCCTGCTAATCGGACGTGACATGTTTTCTAGGCCTTTAAGATAAATGATTTCCCTATTAGATCCTCTGGGAGGTTGGGGGACTCTTGTCATGAGGAAGGAAAGGTTAGCATCAGAGAATAGCTCTACATCCCTTTCCTGGCTCTGCCCTGCACAGAGATGAAATCTGAAACGCGCTGTGAACAATAGTTTGTTTTATTCATTCTTTGGAAAGCCCTATAATTGTTTAATAATTGTACAGCTGGAGCGAAATATGTGCCTAAGAGGCAAGGCCACCCACTAATATGCATTTTCACCAAGTTACGTCTTCTGGAACAAAACGTATCTAGAACTCATTAACGATAGTGCATTGCATGTTGCAAGTGCATCCTAGACACACTTACTTGGGAGTGTTTTACTCCCGAGGAAGCAAACCCTTACTTATTCATTTTATTTATTTACTTACTGTTGTGGAATCTACACACATAAAAAAAAAAGTTCTGAAAATGTTTTTTTTAAGTGTTTTTAAAAATACATTGAATTTTCCATAAGGCTCACCATCGCCATCTAGTGTAACACTGTGTATTGCACTTAAAACACACTGAAAACATTTTATTTGCAGCTGTATAGCTGAGTCCCTAATTTACATGCTGCCTTTCTTCCAAGTTGGGATACATACGGGGCGGATTTTGGTAATACGGTGCACTGAGTGAGGACAAATCTCCCCTGTCTTATTTTCACAATAATTCTTTTTGGTACAGTTGCTTTTTATGGATCTTCTCCATTGGTACCCTCATAAACTATAGGTTGCCAGAGACTATATATCTCCATTATTTTGTGCCCCTTGGCTTGGTACACGGGGGGGGGGGGGACCATCCACACTGCCTTAAATCTGGTATTGATTACAAAACCTGTTCCAACTTTTAAAAACAACATTATACAATACAAAACAATTAAGCCAAACTAATTAAAAACAATAATAAAACAAATCGGAACACATTTTTCAAACCATAAATTAAAATACAGTTTGCCCTGACAGCAGCCCAGAGATCAGCACCACCTGCTCCTTAGTTTCCAAAAGCCTGTCTGGACAGGAAAGTCTTAGCTTGCTGGTGGAAGGATAACAAGGAGGAAGCCAAGCTTCCTCTCTTGGAAGGAAATTCCACAATATGGGAGCAGCCACAGAAAAGGCTCTCTCTCGTGTCACTTTCACCCTTTACTCTGATGTTGATAGGACTGAGAGAAGGTGCTCCCCCAAGGATCTCAGCACCCAGACAGGTTGGTATGGGGAGATACAATCTTTCCAGAAGCCTGGGCCCATGCCACCTAGCATCACACTGTGTGTCATTGTAGGAGAGCTATTTCCTTTCATTTACAAATTGCTTCTTATTAAACATCTCAGAGCAGCTTGTCAATAAAAACACCAACAATTCAAACATATATCAAACAATTTCACATATATTTGAAATTTGGTGGCTGTTACCGGCAAGTATGTTTTTGATTTTTGATTGTAATTGCTTTTAGTTTTTAGTACTTTTTAGATATTTTCAGGATCACCTCATCTGTCTCCTGAGAAATCTCTATGTGGGACAAGAAGCTACAGTTAGAACTGGATATGGAACAATTGATTGGTTCAAAATTGGGAAAGGAGTACGACAAGGTTGTATATTGTCTCCCTGCTTATTTAACTTATATGCAGAATTCATCATGTGAAAGGCTGGACTAGATGAATCCCAAGCGGGAATTAAGATTGCCGGAAGAAATATCAACAACCTCAGATATGCACAACCTTGATGGCAGAAAGTGAGGAGGAATTAAAGAACCTTTTAATGAGGGTGAAAGAGGAGAGCGCAAAATATGGTCTGAAGCTCAACATCAAAAAAACCAAGATCATGGCCACTGGTCCCATCACCTCCTGGCAAATAGAAGGGGAAGAAATGGAGGCAGTGACATCACCTTGCCGACAAAGCAGAGACATCACCTTGCCGACAAAGGTCCGTATAGTTAAAGCTATGGTTTTCCCAGTAGTGATGTATGGAAGTGAGAGCTGGACCATAAAGAAGGCTGATCGCCGAAGAATTGATGCTTTTGAATTATGGTGCTGGAGGAGACTCTTGAGAGTCCCATGGACTGCAAGAAGATCAAACCTATCCATTCTTAAGGAAATCAGCCCTGAGTGCTCCCTGGAAGGACAGATCGTGAAGCTGAGGCTCCAATACTTTGGCCACCTCATGAGAAGAGAAGAATCCTTGGAAAAGACCCTGATGTTGGGAAAGATTGAGGGCACTAGGAGAAGGGGACGACAGAGGACAAGATGGTTGGACAGTGTTCTCGAAGCTACGAACATGAGTTTGACCAAACTGCGGGAGGCAGTGCAAGACAGGAGTGCCTGGCATGCTATGGTCCATGGGGTCACGAAGAGTCGGACTCGACTAAACGACTAAACAACAACAACAGATATTTTCAGCTGTTTTCAGAAAGTTTAAATCTGTTGTGAGGGTGGTTTTTTTGTTTTTGGTTTTTTTAAAGTTCTCCAGAAAATCCACCAGCATTTAGTGTGAATTTCTCCCAATAAACACGTTCTTGTATACGCTTTCTACACAAATCAATTTCCACAATACAACACCCCTTTGTATGTTATTTTCACCAATATATGCATTCATATGCACACTATATGCATTTTCGTATTGCGTTGCAAAATTCAGAGAAGCATGAACTCACATATATTTTGAAAAGTGCCAAACTCTGTTGGAATTTTCCCTGTTCCTTTCAAGTGCACAAACACAGAAGCAAATCATGGTCTTCATGAGACACCTGCCACAACCTTCTGTGCTGGTCTCCATCTGGTCAGTTCTTGACTGCCTGGTGGAGTATGAGTGTGTCCAGTGTATCATCCCAGAAGAGGGTGTCCTATAAATGTAATACACACATGAATTGCCACACACACACACACACAACCTGTTCCCTTTGCTTATGTTTAGTATACAGTGGTCCCTCGACTTACGAAGTACTCGACATACGAAATTTCGAGTTACGAATGAAATAAAATGGCCGCACGCTTACGTTTTTTTTTGACATCCAAAAGGAAAACCATTGCAGTTTAGATGGGGTTTTCTCGACTTACAAATTTTAGATGCGGTTTACTCGACTTACAGATTTTTTCGTTTCCAATGCATTCCTATGGGAAACCGCTTTTTTCGACTTACAAACTTTTCAACCTACGAATGTGCATTCAGAACGGATTAAATTCGTAAGTCGAGGGACCACTGTTTAGCAGTGTTTCTTAACCTTCTTGGGATTGCAGAGCCCTTTGCGAACCTGATGAAAGTTACGGACGGCATTCCCCAGAAAAAATCACATAAACACATTGAGGGTGTGAATTTGCCCAGTTTATGGACCCTCTGAAGCCCATCCATGGCTAGAACTTCCACTATATAGTCTGGGTATTGATGTTGGTGGTAGGTTTGTCTTGATGAGCTTCCAGGTGAGCTCCCCACCACCACCTCCACTCTGAAAACTCATTTTCAGCAAAGAGATATCCAAGCTTTTAACACCATCAAATAACTGAGGTGATCATGTCTCTTGTTCAGTGCCCCACCCCAACCAGGGGGGAAATGCAAATCTATCATTGCAGCCTTTAATTCCTCCCATCCTTTCCTTCGAGCTTCTCATTGGTTAGGTCTGATGAAAGAACTGAAGGCAAACACAATGGCATCCAGGTTCTACGTCGAGTTGCAGGGTGGGTGTGCCTCAGAGCATGTGGGAAGGGGGTGTTGTTGAAGAGAAACTCATCAGATAAAGTCTCTGGGAGGTCATCAATCACAGCTGCTGACAACCATTTTGCCTTCGTTTGTTACAGATGTGAACATGCTTAATTATTTGTAGTGTAATTAGTTCATGAAATGTCAGGAAATGTCAAACTGTGTTCACGGCGCACATTTTACCACAAGGATCGAGGGTGGGGGGAGAGCAGAGTGTCGTTGGGGAAGGCTGTTGGTGGGGGCGGGTGTTGTGTCTGTGGGGAGATGGCCTGGGGGACAAATGAGGTCAACATTATTACGATGAGGGATTCGGAGCAAGCCCCCTTTCAAGGAAATCCAAGAAGCCATTAAGGAAAGTGGAGAAAACCACCGTGGCTTTCCAAAATACAAAATGCTTTCTGCCATTTGATTTGTGTCTGTGTTTGACTATGTGTGCCAAGTTTTAAGGAAGTTGCATTCCTAGGGGGAAGACTCATCCAGGAGCTTAGATCCATTCTAAAAATATTAAAACATCAGCATGGCAGAAGAGACGTTTTAGGTCAAGAGAAATCAGTATTCTCCTCTCAACTTCCCACATCTCCCATCAGTCAGATTATCACATTAAGAACCCCTTGCCTCTTTAGAGAGATACCACTGACCAAAAGAATGAAGTCCTTTCATGAAGGGTGTATATCTACACTATAGACTTAACGATAGCTTACTAGTCACTCTCTCATTAGGTTTCCAGTGAATCCTGGGAATTGTAGATTGTAGGGATCACTGGAGTAGTTTCAGCGTTTCAGCAGGCTGTTTTTCCCAGGATTATTTAGGGCAAGTCATGGCAAGTAAAGCTCAGTTCAATTCATCAGAAAACACAAACAGGAATGCTAATAAAAGAAAGCTGATCAGGCAGTAAAAAATGGAACACACACAAAGGAACTGTGCACTGTCATAATTGTACAACATCAAGAGACGAGTAGAATCAAATACAGGATAATGATCTGTAATTATTATTATTTTACATATTTATTTTGTCCTTGTGGATAAACAGCATCCCTGTTGTTTTAATGGCTCTTTTACTCTATCAAAAAAAATATTTCGTATGCAATTGACCCTGTAGATCACAACCCCATTTGGATATGTGAAGCAATGCATAAATTGCCTAAATCTAACAAAAGAAAGTTACACTTCATTCAGAGAACACAAGGCATTTTACATGGCTCTTCTACCCCACCTGCTCTTATCCTCACAACAACAATTTCTGGTAGGTTATGCTAAGAGATGGTGACTGGGCCAAGCTCACCCAGTGAGACTCCTGACTGCTCAGGGATTCGAACCTGGGTCTCCCCATCCTAGTCTGACACTCCAACCACTACACCACACTGTTGTCAGAATATTATTCATTTTCCTGTTGCTTTGCAGACACCAAAGCAGAAATAGCTACAGTTTGATAACTCTCCTCTGTGCTATTGGCAAGGAAAAGCTCCAATTTCTGTTGGTTGGACCAGCAGACATAATCACACAGAAATTGCTGCAGAAACCGTGGTCGTTGACATCAAAATGTTCTAAAACACACCACAGTTGAACATGAAGAAGTTGAATATATCCCACGGACACATCTAACAAACAGATGGCTCTTCATGGTAATATCTGCAGTGATGGTAGCACTTTTGCTCAAAGATTGGAATCAATGTTAAGACTGATATGTGCAATCGGTTTATAACCTTTCTGCAGAAGGCGTCGCACAAATCCACCAGGGATCTAGCCCAACATCATTTGCCAGAGCAAATCCCCTTTTGATCTAGTTAAGGATTTTCTGGGACCTTGTGGAGATACTATACCAGATGACATTAAGTTTTATGGAGCACAGAAGCTGGCTTGTACCCTTTTGGCATATGGGTCTATCTTGCTCAGTATTGTCCACTCTGATTGGCAGTGACTCTCCAGGATTTAGGACAGGACTCCTTCCCAGCCCTACCGGGATATGTCTTGGATAGAATCTGTCACATTCTGCATGTGAAGCAGGTGCTTTGCCATTCAACTACGACTTAGGCACACATCAACGAAAAATGCCTTCTTTGAATATGAAATTAATTACCACAGCATAAGAGGAACATTTCACTTACTGCCACAAGGAAGAAATTTTTACTTGAACACTATTCTTATTCTCAGACAATGATTTTGTTAGCCAGCTCGTAGGAGAAATATTTCCCAGAAGCTTGATGACAGTAAACTGATTGACATGCTAAAAGGTTTGGGGGTTTTGTTTTTTTGTTTTTTTAGAAAAAGAAAGAAACCCTCATTGATTGACAATCTGTTGTTTAATTCCTAGATGGCTCTGCACTGGGCAGTGAAGCACAGCAATCTTGAGATGGCAGAGATGGTCGCCAAAACAGGCATTGATGTCAATGCTAAATCGGTAAGTGATGACAGATGTTTCATTGGCTTCTCTGAGTTGCTCTCTCTGGACAGTCTTTTTGCATGTGCTCCTTAGAGTAACCTGGGTCTGCATGTCTGGGACTTCACAAAAATGGCATTCTTAAATGAACAAATAAGTCTACTCCTGGATCTATTCTTCCCTGCACCAAATAATGACACAAGACATCTAACCCACCTCAACAGCACAAGGAAACTAAACTCTGAGCAAAATTCTTGCATATCCATTTCATAAGATAGCCTTTATTTTATTGGAATGCTGCCTTAGAAGGAAATAGAAAGTTATACCCAGGTGAGTTGATGGATGAGTTCTAGGATAAAAGAATCCTGAATTAAGCAATTGAGTGCTTTAGGAAATTCATAGCAGGAATCAAAACACATTGCATATTACATGCATGAAGGGGCTCCATGTAATGAAAGAAAGGGATAGGCATTCTAGACCAGCCTCCATGATCCATACATTGAGGGTAGATGTCTGCAAAGATGTTGTTCCACACAATTGGGATATCTATGCAGTTTGATTGGGGGTGAGGGTGGTGTGAATTGTGTGACACACCTATAAAAGAATATAAGAAGAACCTGTTGGTTCAAGCCAATGGCCTATCAAATCCA